>NC_082704.1:20523648-21123648 GCF_949987515.2 Delphinus delphis | reverse complement strand
CTTCTCCCTTTTTTTCTTGATGAGTCTGACTAATGCTTTATCACTTTTGTTTATCTTCTCAAACAACCAGCTTTTAGTTTTATTGATCTTTGCTATTGTTTCCGCCAGTTCTTTTTCATTTATTTCTGATCTGACCTTTATGATTCCTTTCCTTTTGCTTACTTTGGGGTTTTTTAGTTCTTCTTTCTCTAATTGCTTTGGCTGTAAGGTTAGGTTGTTATTTGAGATGTTTCTTGTTTCTTGAGGTAGGATTGTATTGCTATAAAACTTCCCTCTTAGAACTGCTTGTGCTGCATCCCATAGGTTTTGGGTCGTCATGTTTTCACTTGTCATTTGATTCCAGGTAGTTTTTGGTTTCCTCTTTGATTTCTTCAGTGATCTCTTGGTTTTTTAGTAGTGTATTGTTTAGCCTCCATGTGTTTGTATTTTTTTCAGATTTTTTCCTGTAATTGATATCTAGTCTCATAGCATTGTGGTCGCAAAAGGTACCTGATACAATTTCAATTTTCTTAAATTTACCAAGGCTTGATTTGTGACCCAAGATATGATCTCTCCTGGAGATAGTTTCATGAACACTTGAGAAGAAAGTGTATTCTGTTGTTTTTGTATGGAATGTCCTATAAATATCAATTAGGTCCATTTTGTTTAATGTATCATTTGAAGCTTGTGTTTCTTTATTTATTTTCATTGTGGATGATCTGTCCATTGGTGAAAGTGGGGTGTTAAAGTCCCCTGCTATTATTGTGTTACTGTTGATTTCCCCTTTTATGGCTGTTAGCATTTGCCTTATGTATTGAGGTGCTCCTATGCTGGGTGCATAAATATTTACAGTTATTATATCTTCTTCTTGGATTGATCCCTTGATCATTATATAGTGTCTTTCTTTGTCTCTTGTAATAGTCTTTATTTTAAAGTCTATTTTGTCTGATATGAGAATTGCTACTCCAGCTTTCTTTTGATTTCCATTTGCATGGAGTATCTTCTTCCATCCCGTCACTTTCAGTCTGTATGTGTCCCTAGGTCTGAGGTGGGTCTCTTGTAGACAGCATATATATGGGTCTTGTTTTTATATCCATTCAGCCAGCCTATGTCTTTTGGTTGGGGCATTTAATCCATTTACATTTAAAGTAATTATCGATATATATGTTCCTATTACCATTTTCTTAATTGTTTTGGGTTTGTTATTGTCGATCTTTTCCTTCTCTTGTGTTTCCTGACTAGAGAAGTTTCTTTAGCATATGTTGTAGAGCTGGTTTGGTGGTGCTTAATTCTCTTAACTTTTGCTTGTCTGTAAAGGTTTTAATTTCTCCATCACATCTGAATGAGATCCTTTCTGGGTAGTGTAATCTTGGTTGTAGGTTTTTCCCTTTCATCACTTTAAATATGCCCTGCCACTCCCTTCTGGCTTGCAGAGTTTCTGCTGAAAGATCAGCTATTAACCTTATGGGGATTCCCTTGTATTTTATTTGTTTTTTTTTTCCCCTGGCTGCTTTTAATATTTTTTCTTTGCATTTAATTTTTGGTAGTTTGATTAATATGTGCCTTGGCGTGTTTCTCCTTGGATTTATCCTGTATGGGGCTCTCTGTGTTTCCTGGACTTGATTGATACCACATCTTGTTTATCCATTCATCAGTTGATGGACACTTAGGTTGTTTCAGTACCTTGGCTGTTGTAAATAATGCCTCTATGCACATTGGAGTATGTACCTTTTCATATTAGTGTTTCGTGTTTTTCAGATATATACCCAGGAGTGGAATTGCTGCGTCATATGGTATTTCTATTTTTAGTTTTTTGAGAAACCTCCATACTGTTTTCCACAGTAACTGTACCAATTTACATTCCCACCAAGAGTGTCCTAAGGTTCCCTTTTCTCCACATCCCTGTTAACATTTGTCATTTCTGTTCTTTTTGATGCTAGCCATTCTGACAAGTGAGAAGTGATATCTCATTGTGGTTTTGATTTGCATTTCCCTG
Organism: Delphinus delphis; assembly: GCF_949987515.2. NCBI lineage: Eukaryota > Metazoa > Chordata > Mammalia > Artiodactyla > Delphinidae > Delphinus > Delphinus delphis. The sequence goes on along the minus strand of NC_082704.1, from coordinate 21,121,673 downwards.
GTGATTAGCTATGTTGAGCATCTTTTCATGTGCTAGTTGGCCATCTGCATTTCCTCTTTGGAAAAATGTCTATTCAGTCCTTCTGCCCATTTTTTAATCCAGTTGTTTGTTTTTTTGATGTTGATTTGTATGAGCTGTTTGTATATGTTACAAACAGCTGTAGTCCTTATCAGTCATATCATTTGCAAAGATTTTCTCTCATTCAGTAGGTTGTCTTTTCATTTTGTTGGTGGTTTCCTTTGCTGTGAAAAAGCTTTTAAGTTTAATTAGGTCCCATTTTTTTTTCTTTTGCTTTTGTTTCCTTTACTTTAGGAGATGGGACCATTCTTTTACATGTAGTTGTCCAGTTTTCCCAGCACCACTTATTGAAGAGACTGTCTTTTCTCCATTTTATATTCTTGCCTTCTTTGTCATAGATTAATTGTCCCATTGATCTATGTGTCTGTTTTTGTGCCAGTATCATATTATCTTAATTACTAAAGCTTTGTAGTATTGTCTGACGTCAGGGAACATGATTCCTCCAGCTCTGTTCTTCTTTCTCAAGATTGTTTTGGCTATTTGTGGTTCTTTTTGTTTCCATGCAAATGTTAAAATTATTTGTTCCAGTTCTGTGAAAAATGCCATTGGTATTTTGATAGGGATTGCAATGAATCTCTAGATCGCCTTGGGTAATATGGTCATTTTAACAATATTGATTCTTCCAGTCTAAGAACACAGTATATCTTTCCATCTCTTTGTGTCATCTTCAATTTCTTTCATCAGTGTCTTATAGTTTTTGGAGTACAGGTCTTTTGCTTCCCTAGGTAGGTTTACGTCCTAAGTATTTTATTCTTTTTGATGTGATGGTAAATGGGATTGTTTTCTTAATTTCTCTTTCTGATACTTTGTTGTTAGTGTGTAGAAATGCAACAGATTTCTGTATATTAATTTTGTATCCTGCAACCTTACCAAATTCATTGATGAGCTCTAGTAGTGTTCTGGTGGCGTCTTTAGTATTTTCTATGTATAGTTTCATGTCATCTGCAAACAGTGACAGTTTTACTTCATCCTTTTCAATTTGGATTACTTTTATTTTTTTTCTTCTCCAATTGCTGTGGCTAGGACTTCCAATACTATGTTGAATAAAGGTGGTGAGAGTGGGCATCCTTGTCTTGTTCCTGATCTTAGAGGAAATGCTGTCAGCTTTTCACCATTGAGTATGTTGTTAGCTGTGGGTTTGTCATATATAACCTTCATTATGTTGAGGTCTGGTATTTAGTTTTTGTACCCAGTTCCTAAAATCGCTTCAGAACATCAGTGATTTAGGTGAAAGAAGCATCTTTAGGTATTCATAGCCAATACTTTTCAACCATAGCTGAGTTTATATTAATGAGGTGACTTTTGGAAAGCCCCTAAAGATGGAGGACTGGTTGCCAGGGGAATCAACCATGTGATTAGAGTGTTGAAATTTTCAGTCCCACTCAGTAACCTTCAGAGAGGAGAGACACGCTGGAGATTCAACAAATCACCAATGGCCCGTAATTGAATAAATCACGCCTGAATAATGAAGTCTCCAAAAAACCCTTAGTGAAGGGGTTCAGAGCTATTCTTGGCTCATGAACACATCTGCATGCTGGGAGAGTGGCATGCCCAGAGAGGGTGGCTATACTTACAATGGACAAAATAGAGTATAAGTCAAAAACTGTCTCTAGAAACAAAGAAGGTAATTATATAATGATCAAGAATCAAATTGAGAGAAAGATATAACAATTATAATTATATATGCATCCGACATCAGAACACCTAAATATATAAAACAAATACTAACAGATCCAAAGGAAAAAATTGACACTAATTTAATATTAGGAGGCTTCAATGCCCCACTTTCAGCAATGTATAGAACTTCCAGACAGAAAATTAATAAAGAAACAGCAGACTTGAACAACCCTACAAAACAAATGGACTTAACAGGCATATTCAGAGCTTTCCACTCAATAGCAGAATACACATTTTTCTCAAGTGCGTACAGAATAATTTCCAGGATAAACTACATATTAGGTCACAAAACAAGTCTTAACAAGTTTAAGATGATCAAAATAATTCCAAATATTTTTTCCAACCACAATGGAATGAAACTAGAAATCAAAAACAGTAAGAAAATGGGGAAATTCATAAAAACATCAAAGGTAAAAAACACACCCTTCAACAACAATTAAGTCAAAGCAGAAATCAAAAAGGAATTTAAAAATTGTCTTGAGACAAATGAAAACAAAACCCAATATAATAAAACTTATGGATTACACAATAGGCATCTTATAAGAAGGAAGTTTATAGCAGTAAATGCCTACATTATAAAAGAAAAAAGATAGCAAATAAGCAACCTAAACTTACACCAAATAGAAGAAGAACAAACTATTACCAAATTTAGCAGAAGAAAAAATATAATAGAGATTATAGCAGAAATAAAGCAAATAGAGAATTTTTTTTAAATAGAAAAGAATCAGCACAAAAAAGAGTTGGCTTTTTGAAAATATAAACGAAATCGACAAATCCTGAAAAAAAAAAAAAAAGGACTACCATATGACCCAGTAATCTCACTTCTGAGTATTTATCCAAAATAATTTAAATCAGGATTTCAAAGAGATATTTGCATTTCCACGTTCATTACAGCTTTATTCACAATAGCCAAGAAGTGTACCTTAGTAAGCTCAGGCTGCTCTAACAAAATACCTTAAACTGGGTTTCTTATAAACCACAGAAATTTATTTCTCACAGTCCTGGAGGCTAGAGTTCTGAGATCGTCAGCATGCCAGCATAGTTGACTTCTGGTGAGAGCCTCTTCCAGGTAATAGATTGCTGACTCTTCCTTGTATCCTCACATGGCAGAAAACAGAGAAAAGAAGCAAGCAAGGCTACATATACCCTCATGACCTAATCTAATCCTAATTACTTCCCAAAGACCCTTCCTCCTAATACCATCACTTTGGGGCACAGGATTTCAACATATGAATTTGGTGGTGGTGGGGCACAAAAATTCAGTCCATAACAACATAGAAACTAGCTAAGTGCCCACCGAGGGAAGAATGGAAAAAGAAAATGTGGTATAGATATAAAATAGACTATTATTATTCAGCTATTAAAAAGGACATGCAGTCACATGCTACAACATGGATGAACCTTGACGACATCATGCTAAGTGAAATAATCCAGTCACAGAAGGACAAATACTGTGTGATTCCATTTACATGAGGTATTTAAAGTAGTCAGACTAATTGAAACAGGAAGTAGAATGGTGGTTGTCAAGGGCTGGAAAGAGGGGGCAATGGGGAATGCTTTTCAATGGGTATAGAATTTCAGCCATGAAAGATGAAAGAGTTCTAGTTATTTGCTGCACAACATTGTGCTTATAGTTAACAATACTATACTGTACCTTCGTTGAAGTTAGATCTCATGTTATAGGTTTTTACCACAATAATAAAAAATAAAAGGTTATGTCCATCAAGGACTTGTAAAAAAAAAAAGAGAAAACAATCTACAGTAGCATCAAAAATAATACTTAGGAACACATTTAATCAAGGAGGTAATATTCAGCTATAGAAGGGAATGAAGTATTGATACATGCTACATACAAACATGGATGAACCTTGAAACATTATGCTAAGTAAATGAAGCCAGACACAAATGACCACATATTACATTACTCTGTTTATTTGAAATATACAGAATAGGCAAGTTCATAGAGAAAGAAAACAGATTAGTGGGTGCTAGCAGCTGGGGACAGAGGAATGGAGAGTGTCTTAATGAGTTTCCTTTTGGGGTGATGAAAATATTTTAGAACTACATAGTGGTGATGATAGCATATCATGACTATATAAAATGCCACTGAATTTTACACTCTAAAATAATTTAAATGGTACATTTTTAAGTACATTTTACCACAATAAAAAATTGAAAAAAAAAAGCAATGTAATATTGAGGCATGGTACAACATAGATGAACCTTGAAAACATAATGTAAAGTGAAAGTCAGGCACAGAATGCCACTTATTGTGTAATTCATTTATATGAAATGTCCATCATAGACAATTCCATAAAGATATGCTTTAGATTACCAATAGCCAGGCCCTGGTGGAAATGAGGAATGACTGCTATTAATGAGTATGAGGTTTCTTTTGGGGGCAATGAAAATATTTTGTAATTAGACAGTGGTGATAGTTGCACAAATCTGTGAATGTACTAAAGCTATCAAAATGTGCACTTTAACAAACTCTATTGGGCATGATTTTAACTATGTTGTATTATCAGGTAGCATAACATAGGGGTTAAGTTCACAGGCTTTGGAATCAGACAGACTTAGTTTGAGCCTGGCCTCCAAAACTTTAAAGCTCTTTGACCTTGAATAATTTATTTTCCATCTCTAAGCTACCTTTTCCTATGTAAAAGGGAAATTACTATAATTTGTATTTAGGTTGTTTCAAGAGTTGCTGATACAATCCATTTAAAGCACTTAAAACAGAGCCTGAGTTACTTGGAGTTCATGGAAATGGCAGTTATTGTTGCTGTTGTCATAATCATCTTTATTATTATTCCATACATCTACATAGAAAAATACCTAGCTGGAAATACATATCGTTGGCTAAAAAATTATCTCTAGATGGTAGGATTATGGATGATTGGTATTTCATTCAAAGTTTTGTTTATTTTATAAATATTCTACAATAGGCATTTTAATTTGATAATATAGCTAGAATGAACTTTATTATTATTGAAAAATTGGAACATTTCACCTTAAAAAAGAAGCAACCTGTTGTGAACCCCAGAAAATTCTGCCCTATGATCTACTGTGAGGTATTTGCTTAGTTTGTTGGGTGTGGCTTCTATTTGGGGGAAATAACCATGGCAACCGACATCTCAACAGTACCATTATGATTTGCAGATGGTCCAACAGGTGGTACTATGGCTGACTCTATGACCAGTCAGAAGTAACAAGACCTGAGGCTACTGCATCAGGCAACCTTCCAGATTATTAACAGTAGTTGTGTGATGGAAAATGTGGCAGAGAGTAGTGTCAGACCTGCAGATTTAGTGGTCCACTGACGTTGTTGATTGGTTGAGTGACCTTTTAATTATAACCTAAGTAGCCTGGAGTATTTGTTTATGGAAGTTTTCTAGGACTGCACTCTTTTGCATACATCCTTATAGCAGTATATACTTTACAGCACTGCACCACTGGTCGATTTATGGCCTTCTTTGGAAGAGATTGTAAATCTTGCCTTGCAAAGTTATTGATCCACAGAATTCCAGTTTGATGATAAAAAAAAAATCTCCAGCATTTGCCAACATATATATTCTGTTTTTATGACTGTAAGTCATACAATATTTGTAGAAGAAGAAAGGTATAAATACATTTAATTTTATGGTTCATAGGATAGTGCCATCATTGCAAAGATGGAGCAATTCTTATATAATATCTGAAAAACAGTATGAAACTTTCTGTTTTTCACCAAGTATATTGTGTATGTTTATTTTCCCTGTTGTATATTTTTCCTTTTGCCTTAAAAGTCTTTAACTGATAAATCAATCTACAGAAACATTTTGGATTATTCTTCTTTTGTTTGAGTGAAGAAATGTACATTTACAAGTTACTTCAGCGTTTTATTTATAAAGAATTTTTAAACTGAAATATTCATTTCTAATCTGGGCAAGAAAATCTTGTAGATTTCTACAAGCCTAGTTCTGCTCTAACACTAAAGGAAAATTTCTTCACCCATGAAAAGGAAAATCTCCCTTTTTCTAACTTCTACTCTTCAAATTATTGCTTTCTTCAGGCCTCTCCAAGCTTGCCTATCAGAACACTTACTCCTAAACACAGAGACTGGGTCAGGAGTGGGTCAGTGATCTAGATAGTGCCAATCTAGACCTAACGATAGTGACTGACTCAGGGCATTAGGGCTAAGTTGATCTGAAAATAAATCCTGTGCCTTCTTCAGATACTACCAAGAAGACAGAAGTTGCAGTTGGCCATTGCAAGGAGATGGCCTACAATAGAGTAAAGCCTTTGTGAAGGTAAGCAACTCCAAAAATGGGATCCCAATGAGATTATTTTAGTCCCCGATTCTAGCTGTTTGTGAAGATGATAATCCCCAACGCTTTTTATTTTCTTTAAACGGGGTTAGATTTTCTGTCATTTGCTACAGAAATAATACTAATTGAATTACAGTGCAAAATGAGAAAGGGACAAAAAGAAATGAACGACTAGAAAGTTGTCCCAAAGAAACTGCCATTTACATTTAGATGGTGTACTAAAGGACATGTATGTTTCATGTGATAGCAAAGAGAGGGAAGGAAATTTCCTGCATAAGAAATAGTTGTGCACAAAAGCATGAAGGTATGAATGTGCATGGTGTGTTCAGGGAATGGCAAATCAACACCATACAAAAAAAAATGACAAAGTACCTCCATAGTCTTAAATTAGTGACAGGACTTAATAACCTAACAAAGTTCTGGGAATATAAATTAATAGTTTTGTCAAAATACCAAATGGAGGAGGATGGATAAATGTTTCAATATTCAAGTTTACATCTCCTCTCACCCATTTAAGGCATTACAACAAGAAACACAGTTTTATTTTTTTGTCCCTTAAAAGACAAACTTTATGATGTCTAAATTCCAACTGTGGAATCTGATATAGGGTGATAATGGCTTTACACACAATTTTCAGAAAATGGAAATTCACTTTCTGTAAGATACAAATCAACTATTAGGTTAATAAGAAAGATAAGTTGAATGGGATTTCTCTGCAAACTCAAAAGTAATAGAGAATTTAAGCAAATCTAAGATATGAAGCTTTTGTTTTATTTTTCTGATTATAATGATAATAAAAGCTCTTTTTAGAAAGTTGGAAAATATAGGACAATTATGAAGATAAAAAGTAAAGGAGTATAGTCCTATGATGCTGAAAGAGCTACTGTTATATTTCTTTCCATTATTATGTTTCATACAAATATTTATTAGGAACCACTATTTGTGTTTTACACAATTGGGTTATAGTCTTATATTTTGCTTTCTATCCCTCAAATGAATTTGCAAACTTTCATCACACTATTACTTTTAAAATATATAATAGCCTATTTGATGAATGTGGTATAATATCTGGTTATTGTTGATAATTTGGGTAATTTCCAATTTTTCATGTTACATATAAATATTCAATGAGTTTTTTGGACTAATAAAGTTAATGGCATCTTTCTCCTCAAAACCGATTCCCTCCCCCACTCAAAAATAGGGAGGAGAACTTGGTCGAAAAGAATGATTCTTTTAAAATATTTTATGCAAACTATCAAAGTGTCCTTCCAAAAATATTACCAGTTTACACTTTCATTAGCAGATTAAGACAGTGTTTATTTCATTACACTTCCAAACACTACTTATGATAATTTAAAAAAAAGGTTTTCAAATTTTACCATGGCAACATAGTCACTTATTGCTATTTTAATTAGAATTTCTTAGTTTATTAGTGAGGTCAAACATTCTCAATTTGCTAGCCTTTCTGTGTTTCTTATTCTGTGAATAATTTAGGGCTTTCATTGATCTTTATATAGTAAGACATTTTTACTTTGTTTGAATGTTTTTCTCAAATAGTTTTTTTTTAAATTTCCTTAGTGTATATGACCAGCAGAACTTTACATTTTACATGTTTATGTATAAAACATTTCCTTTTATTGTCCTTTGTGACATATTTGTTTTTAATCTAGAAAATTTTCTCTGGACCTGTTATCTGAGATATGATAAATATTTTACCTCCCTTTCTCTGCCAGCTATTTTCATATTTTATAGTTTTATAGTTAGTTCCTCAAACACTTATAATTAATTTTGCTGTAAAGGTATACTTTATTTTCTTTTTAATAATTGAACAATTATTCCATAACCATTTGTTAGGCAGCCCTTCCATTTCCCAGTAATTTATGATACTTCTTTTATCATATTATAAATTGTTAAATATATTAGGGTCTATTTAAAAGTTATTGCTTTCAATAACATCTTTCATTATGTCAAGAGAAGCTGATCACTGTAGAAAACTAAATTATTAGATTGAGGTATAAAGAAAATATCCCATTTATAATTCCACCAATCCTCATTTAATTTTCCTTTGGAATATATTCATGTGTGTGTATATGCATATGTATGTACGTGCATGCATGTGTACATGTGTGTGCATGTTGAGTGTGAATTTTTCAAATTTATTAAATTCACATAAACCAGTCATATTGTATTTTACTATAAAAATCCTGCTTTTAAAAATTGTATCAATTTTCCTCATATCATGAAATTCAAAATTACAAATGTAAACAAGTCCATAGCATTCCGTCATAGAGTTGCAGCATAATTTATTCACCCATTCCTATAATTTAGGTTATGTTTATAACATTAAATATTATTTTAAAACACTTTTAAGTAGCTGTATGACAGCTCAAGAAAAGTGGTTTTTTCACCGTATTTTATTTATTGATTTACATAATTTTTTATGTTTAGGTGGTCACGTAAGCGGTCAAGTTTTCACTAATATGAGTGAACCTGCAACAAAAAATCTTTCTTATAAAGATTGTTGATGGAATCTTGACTATATTTAGTATATAATTCCACAAATGTGCAATTACTAGGTCAAAGTATATGCACTCTTGGTTAGTTATTTTGTTTTAATGCTCTATTGAATCTGTGCCAGTGCCAAATGCCTTAAACTAATGCCGATATATATATATGAAAAAATACACATTATATATACTTTACTTATCATATATATGTGTATATATATATAAAGGCAAGTTCCCTTTTAATACTCTTCTTTGTACAATTTTCTTAGTTTTTCTTACTTTTTTATAGAAGAATTTTAGAATCATTTATCATTTTAAAATATGTAATTGAAATTATCATTGGAATTGCTTTAAATTTGTAATTTAATTTGTGAAGAAATAACACTTACAATTATGCTTCTTTCTATCCAGATATGTGAGATCTCCTTTGATTTATTCATTTTATTTTATGTCACTCAGCAAAGTTTCATCTTTTCTTCTTTTTATGTAGATCAAGCACATTTCTTCTTAAAGGATTGTTCTTAGATATTTTATACTTTTTTGTTTCTTAGTTTAAATACTCTTTTTTTCTGTAAATACTCTATTTTCCATGTGATTGTGTCTGATATATTAGAATTCTAATCTAATTTTCCTATTGTGCTAATTCTTTTATTTCTCTTGTTAGTACTAATTAGTATTCTAGGTAGTGATATGACCTATAAATAATGATAATTTTGCCTTTTTATTTAATAATTATTCCTTTTATTTTTGTTTAAAATCTTGTAGCACTGGGTTGGAAATCTATAACAATTTTAAATTACAATTTTAAATCAGTTTCTAATTTCAACCAGAATGTTTCCAGTGTTTACTGTTAAACACATCATTCATGCTACAAGAATGTGTTTTAGATTACCTAGAAAGGTTTTTTTGTACATGTTATTTTTATCAAATGGCTTTTCAGCATCTATTGAGATGATTATCTAAAGTTTTCCTTTGATTTATAGATGTGAGGATTTTTATTGGTAATAATGAGCTAGTATTTATGTAGCCACATAAATGAAATTGGACCCCTATCTTAAACCATACACAAAAATTAACTCAACATGGATTAAAAGACTTAAAAGATCAGAAACTTTAAAACTCCTAGAAGAAAACATAGGAAAAAAGTTTCATGAAGTTGGCATTGCCAATGATTTCATTGGCATGACAGTAAATGTACAGGCAACAAAAGCAAAAATAAACAAGTGGGACCACATCAAACTAAAAAGCTTCTGCACACCAAAAGAAACAACCAACAGAATGAACATGCAGTCTACAGAATGAGAGAAAGTATTTGCAAACCATGAATCTGGTAAGGAGTTAATCTCCAAAATATATAAGGAACTCTTACAACTCAATAGTTTAAAAAAAAAAAAGATCCATTTTAAAAATGGGCAAAGGACCTGAATAGACATTTCTCTAAAGAAGTGAGGGGACTTCTTTGGTGGTCCACTGGTTAAGACTCCACACCCCCAATGCCTGGGGCACAGGTTTGATCCCTGGCCAGGGAACTAAGATCCCACATGCCACACAGCATGGCCCCCCAGAAAAAGAGAATGTCATACAATAGCCAACAATTATGTGAAAAGATGCTCGGGCTTCCCTGGTGGTGCAGTGGTTGAGAGTCCGCCTGCCGATGCGGGGGACGCAGGTTCATGTCCCGGTCTGGGAGGATCCCACATGCCGCAGAGCGGCTGGGCCCGTGAGCCATGGCCGCTGAGGCTGCGCGTCTGGAGCCTGTGCACAGCAGTGAGAGGCCCGTGTACCGCAAAAAAAAAAAAAGAAAAAGAAAAGATGCTCAACATCATTAATCACCAGGGAAATACAAATCAAAACCACAATGACATATCCCCAACACACCTGTTAGGATGCCTGTTATCAAAAAAAGATAAAAAGAAAAAAAAAGATAAGTGTTGGTAAAGATGTGGAGAAATTGGAACCTTTATACACTGTTGGTGGGAGTGTAAAATGTAGGTATACTATTAGGCAAGATAAGGCAAAAGTTTTCATATTTCTTCTTTTGTTCCATGTACCTCTCTGTTTTTCTTATCCAGATTATTCTAACTTCATAAAAGAATTAAGGATCTTTCCATATTTGTAAAGAATTTATTATCATTTCAATAAGAGTTATATCCTTAAGATTTTGACATATTAGTAGATAAAACTTTTGGATCCGTAATCTTTTGAGGAAAGTCATGTTTGGACTACTTTATAGATCTCTATAATGGCTATTATTCTTTTCAAATTTTCCATTTCATCTAGTTTTAATCGTAGCTAAATAATTTATATATTTCAAAAATGTATGGTATTCATATAAAGTTTAAAATTTATTTCCCCATATTTCTTCTTACTATTTATTTAAAATTATTTACTCTTGTCCACATTCCAGAAGACTGCTAGGAAAGGTTTAGATTTTATTCATTTATTTATTTGTGTGAGAGTTATAAATCCATGAATTAATATTATTTTTCACCAGGAAATGTTCAAACTGAAGGCAGAAACACTCTCTCAAGCAGTACATGGCTGCAAATAAATGTAGGGAATTTGGATTGTCACAGGAATTTTGTATTTTATAAATGAGACAAGATAAGTAGCATCATTTGGGAAATTGGCTTTACCAGAAAAACACACTGTACTCTAAAATAAAGTCCATTTTTAGGGTTGGGAGGGGAATACTAGAAAGCAAATTATGCAAGTTTAAGTGAATATGACGGAAATCACCTTTCAAACATTTGGATTTATAAATTTGGCTTTCCTGGTGATGATATCTTTTATGTAACAACTCACTAAAAGGAAAATGGATGTCTAATTTGGAACAGCTAGATAAATTCACCATGCTTGGCAGTGTGAGGAACAGTTACTTGGCTATATTTGTCTGAAAGACTTTGTTCTTGACCCTGCTCTAGGAAAATAAGAAACACATAGAATTTGGAGTTGCCATTTAAAATTTTTTTAAATTAAACAGTCCTTTAATGAATTTGTCTGTTGTATGTTAATGTATCTGTATTTAGAGATGATGTGACTGTGAAAGTATGAATGTAAATAATATATATGAATTTGATATTTGAATTCTTGCCTATACTACTACATTAAAGGTTAATCTGGTGTGGGAAATTGGCCTGCTTCCTTAACAGTATGATTGTAGACTAAAAATAAATTACTCTAAAATCCATCTAACTTTGGTCTGGAGGAATTGTGCTAGATTGCAAAATGTATGAGCCTGAAGCACACCAAGATAACAGCCCAGAACAAAGTAAGTTAAACTAAACACTTAGGCAAAGGGTAAAATATATTTGAATTGTAACAAATCATTTTGTCTCTGGTTATACATAATTGAATTTGCTTTTTTTGGTGGTGGCATGAGCTGACATGTTACCTTTACTTCTAATAATGTAAATACATTTTATTTGGTCCTTTATGTTAATCAGTATGTTAACATATATAGTTACATTTGGGTTTTATAGGTCCTATGACATATTTCTTTGTAGGCAATGCTTATATATAACCATGTGATATTTTCAATGGGCTTCTGAATGCAAGCTGACTTGGTAAAACTATAATCTTTTATCATCTATTTTATTTTATACTACTGAATTTTTCATTTTCAGCCTAGTCAACTGAATTCTTTACAGGTATAATTTCATTAAATAAGAAATTGATTAAATTTAAGTTTTATGGAAAGAAAATTGGAAATAAATTGAATGATATTAATTCTAATTGAAAATAGTCCACTATTCTGCAATTAATTTATTTGGTGATGTCATTTCTTCAGATAGGAACTGTCATTGGCAAATGTGGTCATTATTATGGTATTTCATATTATGCTGATTGGTGGTGACACCTTTTCATAAGTAAATCACTGGTAATAAAATTCTTGGGCTGGCTTTCAAATGCAGTCCCATGAATATAATACAAAGAAGCCAGCATATGGCATATTTAATCCCTATGAATGATTACATTTATACCCAGAAAGCACTTACAGTCATTTTGAATGCTAGAGTAATTACAAGCTAAGCATGTGGGATTATATTCAGATCTGAAAAAAGAAATTCTAGGACAGAGCAATGGCAGTTAATTTTTCGAAAGTCAAATACTATCTGTTCTCTAAAGTCTATCATGGCATCCTCCCTCTTAGCCATTATTCACATCTTTATTATATAGTCACTATCTGTTTACCTTTATGTGTCTTCCATATTAGCTTGATGAGCTTTTGGAGGAGAAAGAAATTGCCATAATGATATTGGTACCACTATGTCATCATCTAGAGCAAAGCATTTGTTCCAGAACCCAGACAAATGACAGATAATATATTTTTTAAAGACTGTGACTTAAAACTGCATCATGGAGTGAGTTGGGGAAAAAACAAAGGGTGAAATAATAAGAAGCAAATTCTAAAATAAAATGGATGTAGAGAATTTCAAATTCCATTGAAGAATGCAATGACTTTAGGGTTCGTTAAAACTCAGGTCCCCTAAAATATCAGATCCTTTGAGATTTTGTCTTTCCTCTCAATTTATATCAAAGATGACTGATTCATTGAATAACAAACTACCTGTAATATATTTTCTCAACTGTAGGACTCACACTCTCAGTAACAACTGTGGGGACCCACTTGGAACCCCAGAGTTGGTATGAAGATTATATTAAACTGAAGACATTTGAGAATCAACAGCTGTAGAAAGAAGCCTTCTGAAAACTTTCCTTATCTGACTAAAAACAGAAACTTGTGGGAAATGGGGCTGCCATAAATTCCATTTTTGGGGTACCTCTACTCTCAGGAGAGAGAACAGTGGTAAACCTACCATAAATACCCTCTTGGGAAGTTTCAAGGCCAAGAAGAAGTCAGAAAGACCACTTGCACCTGCATAAACAAACATTATTACAAAATTTCTTATCTCCCATTTGCTCTCCTAAAACTTAATTTGTCTTTCCTGAAGAAATCTTCTTTGTTCTTCCCATAGAAGAGAAGCCTTTTATTTTCCCTCCCTTTTCCCTATTAACTTAGGCATATAAACCCTTAACTTTAGGCATTTAACAAGCTGGCTACTTCTTTTGTTAGCTACCATACACATAGGAAAGAACTATTTTTTTTTTACTTGTTAATCTATCTTTTGTTGGTTTAATTAGCAGGCCCCAAATGCGAAACCTTAAGAGGAAGAGTAGAACATCACTGGTTTATAGGACATTTGGGTAGTCAAATATTCACATGGTGATAGTGAGATAACAAAGGTAATCAAAGTGGCCGCTGAGATACTACAAAATCTAAACCACATAAATTTCTCATTTCCTGAAATATTTAGGTAAACTACCCCATGTGGAATAGACTGATTTTGGTCAGCAAAGTTTGTATTAGGAACAGTTTTGAAAACATAGTTAATTGTACTGTAAATATGATTTAGTGAGTGTAAATTCATATTCCAGTCGGCACCTGGGAGGCTGCCTTTTACCAGCTTTTCAAGCCAATGTTAACTGCCTTGAATTTTGTGAAGCCCAGGATATCCTTGTATAATAAGGCAGATCATATTAGTGAGGACACTAGTCCCTAGAATAAGAGAAATCAGCACTTTGGAGGGGAATATGTACAAAAGAGCCAATCATATTTTGTTTAGTAAATATTGCTCTAGTTGTTCCATTGCACTGAAAAATGACCTTATACATGGAAGTTTACTACTACTAAATAGAAAGTAGAATAATCTTCCGTGGATCTCTTGGTGATTTTGCTAAAAATATTATAACTGTTATTTTCATTCCTAAACTAAAGCTAATATTACACATTGGCACATTATTTGGTTCCATTACTGTTCACAGAATTATTGAAAATGAAGAAATGCTAATTACATGAGTGAAGCTTGTAGTTTTTAGGTTACTGTTTATTGTATTAGATTTGGTGTAATGTCTCAGATGACACTGGAGGCAGGTTCGAAAATTAACTGGCCTCATTATGAGATTTAACTGATTTGTGTCAGTAAACTGAGGGAACTTTGACCTTGCAGCAAAATCTCATCCAAGCTGTTTGCCACAAGGATGTAATTTGATAGGCAACTCTAAGCCACTAGAAGACAAGTTAAAAAAAGTATAGCATCGATATAAATGTTCTTAGGCTGATGATATCCTGAGGCTGGGAAAACACTTCCACCATCTTGACTCTTCACTTCTTCAACAGGCATTTTATGACTCATATTTACTTGAATTGCATTTAGATCCTCTAATGGTTTCACACATCTAAAGTTACTGGTCTAGAGAGAGAGGCGGAAGATGCTGGAAGAGTAAGACACGGAGATCACCTGCCTCTCCACAGATACATCAGAAATACATCTACACGTGGAACAACTCCTACAGAACACCCACTGAACGCTGGCAGAAGACCTCAGACCTCGCAAAAGGCAAGAAAGTCCCCACGTACCTGGGTAGGGCAAAAGAAAAAAGAATAAACAGAGACAAAAGAATAGGGACGGGACCTGCACCACTGGGAGGGAGCTGTGAAGGAGGAAAGGTTTCCACACACTAGGAAGCTCCTTCGCGGGCGGAGACTGCGGGTTGGCGGAGGGGGGCAGCTTCGGGGCCGCGGAGGAGAGCACAGCAACAGGGGTGGGGAGGGAAAAGCGGAGAGATTCCCGCAAAGAGGATCGGTGCTGACCAGCACTCACCAGCCCGAGAGGCTTGTCTACTCACCTGCTGGGGCGGGCGGGGGCTGGGAGCTGAGGCTCCGGCTTTGCTGAGAGCGAAGGGAGAGGACTGGGGTTGGCAGTGTGAACACAGCCTGAAGGGGGCTAGTGCGCCACGGCTAGCCGGGAGAGAGTCCAGGGAAAAGTCTGGACCTGCCGAAGAGGCAAGAGACTTTTTCTTGCCTCTTTGTTTCCTGGTGCGCGAGGAGAGGGGATTAAGAGCGCTGCTTAAAGGAGCTCTAGAGACGGACGCAAGCCGCGGCTAAAAGCGCGGACCCCAGAGACGGGCATGAG
The DNA here is from genome assembly GCF_949987515.2 of Delphinus delphis. Taxonomy (NCBI): domain Eukaryota; kingdom Metazoa; phylum Chordata; class Mammalia; order Artiodactyla; family Delphinidae; genus Delphinus; species Delphinus delphis. Next base: position 21,106,127 of record NC_082704.1, on the reverse strand, counting down.
ATGCTAAGGCTGCTGCTGCCACCACCAAGAAGCCTATGTGGGAGAACAGGTCACTCTCCACACCTCCCTTCCAGGGAGACTGTGCAGCCCACCACTGCCAGGGTCCCGGGATCCAGGGAAAACTTCCCCGGGAGAACGCACAGCGTGCCTCAGGTTGGTTCAACGTCACACTGGCCTCTGCCGCTGTAGGCCCACCCGTGCTCAGTGCCCCTCCCTCCCCCCCGGCCTGAGTGAGCCAGAGCCCCCGAATCAGCGGCTCCTTTAACCCCATCCTGTCTGAGTGAAGAACAGACGCCCTCCGGCGACCTACAGGCAGATGCAGGGCCAAATCCAAAGCGGAGCCCGGGGAGCTGTGCAAACAAAGAAGAGAAAGGGAACTTTGAGAGCAAGATATATTTTTTCCCCTTTTCCTCTTTTTGTGAGTGTGTATGTGTATGCTTCTGTGTGAGATTTTGACTGTATAGCTTTGCTTTCACCATTTGTCCTAGGGTTCTGTCTGTCAGTTTTTCGGTTTTTTTTTTTTTTTTTTTTTTTGCGGTACACGGGCCTCTCACTGCTGTGGCCTCTCCCGTTGCGGAGCACAGGCTCCAGACGCTCAGGCTCAAGCGGCCATGGCTCACGGGCCCAGCCACTCCGTGGCACGTGGGATCCTCCCAGACCGGGGAACGAACCCGTGTCCCCTGCATCGGCAGGCAGACTCCCAACCACTGTACCACCAGGGAAGCCCAATTTTTTTTTCTTAATAATTATGTTTTATTTTAATAACTTTATTTTATTTTATCTTTATTTTATTTTGTCCTCTTTCTTTCTTTCTTTCTTTCTTTCTACTTTTTCTCTCTTTTATTCTGAGCTGTGTGGATGAAAGGCTCTTGGTGCTGCAGCCAGGAGTCAATGCTGTGCCTCTGACATGGGAGAGCCAACTTGAGGACACTGGTCCACAAGAGACTTCCCAGCTGCACGTAATATGAAACAGCAAAAATCGCACAGAGATCTCCATCTCAACACCAACACCCAGCTTCACTCAATGACCAGCAAGCTACAGTGCAGGACACACTATGCCAAACAACTAGCAAGACAGGAACACAACCCCACCCATTAACAGGGAGGCTGCCTAAAATCATAATAAGGCCACAGACACCCCAAAACACACCACCACACGTGGACTTGCCCACCAGAAGGACAAGATCCAGCCCCATCCACCAGAACACAGGCACTAGACCCCTCCACCAGGAAGCCTACACAAGCCACTGGACCAACCTTAGCCACTGGGAACAGACACCAAAAACAACGGGAACTACGAACCTGCAGCCTGCGAAAAGGAGACCCCAAACACAGTAAGATAAGCATAATGAGAAGACAGAAAAACACACAGCAGATGAAGGAGCAAGATAAAAACCCACCAGACCTAACAAATGAAGAGGAAATAAGCAGTCTACCTGAAAAAAATTTAGAATAATGATAGTAAAGATGGTCCAAAATCTTGGAAATAGAATAGAGAAAATGCAAGAAACATTTATCAAGGACTTAGAAGAAATAAAGGGGAAAGAAGCAATGATGAACAACACAATAAATGAAATTAAAAATACTTTAGAAGGGATCAATAGCACAATAACTGAGGCAGAAGAACGGATAAGTGACCTGGAAGATAAAATAGTGGAAATAACTACTGCAGAGCAGAAGAAAGAAAAAAGAATGAAAAGAACTGAGGACAGTCTCAGAGACATTGGGGACAACATTAATTGCACAAACATTCGAATTATAGGGGTCCCAGAAGAAGAAGAAAAAAAGAAAGGGACTGAGAAATTTTTTGAAGTGTTTATAGTTGAAAACTTCCCTAATATGGGAAAGGAAATAGTTAATCAAGACCATGAAGCACAGAGAGTCCCATATAGGATAAATCCAAGGAGAAACACTCCAAGACACATATTAATCAAACTGTCAAAAATTAAATACAAAGAAAACATATTAAAAACAGCAAGGGAAAAACAACAAATAACACACAAGGTAACCCCCATAAGGTTAACAGCTGATCTTTCAGCAGAAACTCTGCAAGCCAGAAGGAACTGGCAGGACATATTTAAAGTGATGAAGGAGAAAAACCTACAACCAAGATTACTCTACCCAGCAAGGATCTCATTCAGATTTGATGGAGAAATTAAAACCTTTACAGACAAGCAAAAGCTGAGAGAGTTCAGCACCACCAAACCAGCTTTACAACAAATGCTAAAGGATCTTCTCTAGGCAAGAAACACAAGAGAAGGAAAAGACCTACAATAACGAACCCAAAACAATTAAGAAAATGGGAATAGGAACATACATATCGATAATTACCTTAAATGTAAATAGATTAAATGCTCCCACCAAAAGACACAGACTGGCTGAAAAGATACAAAAAGAAGATCTATATATATGCTGTCCACAAGAGACCCACTTCAGACCTAGGGACACATACAGACTGAAAGTAAGGGGATGGAAAAAGATATTCCATGTAAATGGTAATCAGATGAAAGCTGGAGTAGCAATTCTCATATCAGACAAAATAGAGTTTAAAATAGAGACTATTACAAGAGACGAAGAAGGACACTACATAATGATAAAGGGATCCATCCAAGAAGAAGATGTAACAATTGTAAATATTTATGCACCCAACATAGGAGCACCTCAATACATAAGGCAAATACTAACAGCCATAAAAGGGGAAATCGACAGTAACACATTCATACTAGGAGACTTTAACACCCCACTTTCACCAATGGACAGATCATCCAAAATGAAAATCAATAAGGAAACACAAGCTTTAAATGATACATTAAACAAGATGGACTTAATTGATATTTATAGGACATTCCATCCAAAAACAACAGAATACACATTTTTCTCAAGTGCTCATGAAACATTCTCCAGGATAGATCATATCTTGGGTCACAAATCAAGCCTTGGTAAATTTAAGAAAATTGAAATTGTATCAAGTATCTTTTCGCACCACAACACTATGAGACTAGATGTCAATTACAGGAAAAGATCTGTAAAAAATACAAACACATGGAGGCTAAACAATACACTACTTAATAACGAAGTGATCACTGAAGAAATCAAAGAGGAAATCAAAAAATACCTAGAAACAAATGACAATGGAGACACGATGACCCAAAACCTATGGGATGCAGCAAAAGCAGTTCTAAGAGGGAAGTTTATAACAATACAATCCTACCTTAAGAAACAGGAAACATCTCGAATAAACAACCTGACCTTGCCCCTAAAGCATTTATAGATAGAAGAACAAAAATACCCCAACGTTAGCAGAAGGAAAGTAATCGTAAAAATCTGATCAGAAATAAATGAAAAAGAAATGAAGGAAACGATAGCAAAGATCAATAAAACTAAAAGCTGGTTCTTTGAGAAGGAAACAAAATTGATAAACCATTAGCCAGACTCATCAAGAAAAAAAGGGAGAAGACTCAAATCAATAGAATTAGAAATGAAAAAGGAGAAGTAACAACTGACACTGCAGAAATACAAAAGATCATGAGAGATTACTACAAGCAGCTCCATGCCAAAATAATGGACAACCTGGAAGAAATGGACAAATTCTTAAAAATGCACATCCTGCCAAGACTGAATCAGGAAGAAATAGAAAATATGAACAGACCAATCATAAGCACTGAAATTGAAACTGTGATTAAATTCATCCAACAAACAAAAGCCCAGAACCAGGTGGCTTCACAGCCAAATTCTATCACACATTTAGAGAAGAGCTAACACCTATCCTCCTCAAATTCTTCCAAAATATAGCAGAGGGAGGAACACTCCCAAACTCATTCTACGAGGCCACCATCACCCTGATACCAAAACCAGACAAGGATGTCACAAAGAAAACTACAGACCAATATCACTGATGAACATAGATGCAAAAATCCTCAACAAAATACTAGCAAACAGAATCCAGCAGCACATTAAAAGGATCATACACCATGATCAAGTGGGGTTTATCCCAGGAATGCAAGGATTCTTTAATATATGCAAATCAATCAACGTGATACAACATATTCACAAGTTGAAGTATAAAAGCCATATGATCATCTCAATAGATGCAGAGAAAACTTTCGACAAAATTCAACACCCATTTATGATAAAAAACCCTGCAGAAAATAGGCATAGAGGGAACTTTCCTCAACATAATAAAGGCCATATATGACAAACCCATAGCCCACATCATCCTCAGTGGTGATAAACTGAAACCATTTCCACTAAGATCAGGAACAATACAAGGTTTCCCACTCTCACCACTCTTATTCAACATAGTTTTGGACGTTTTAGCCACAGCAGTCAGAGAAGAAGAAGAAATAAAAGGAATGCAAATCAGAAAAGAAGAAATAAAGCTGTCACTGTTTGCACCTGACATGATACTATACACAGAGTATCCTAAAGATGCTACCAGAAAACTACTAGAGCTAATCAATGAATTTGGTAAAGTAGCAGGATACAAAATTAACGCACAGAAATCTCTGGCATTCCTATACAGTAATGATGAAAAATCTGAAAGTGAAATGAAGAAAACTCTCCCATTTACCACTGCAACAAAAAGAATAAAATATCTAGGAATAAACCTACCAAAGGAGACCAAAGACCTGTATGCAGAAAATTATAAGACACTGATGAAAGAAATTAAAGATGATACAAATAGGTGGAGAGATATGCCATGTTCTTGGATTGGAAGAATCAACATTGTGAAAATGACTCCACTATCCAAAGCAATCTACATATTCAATGAAATCCCTATCAAATTACCACTGGCATTTTTCACAGACTAGAACAAAAAATTTCACAATTTGTGTGGAAACACAAAAGACCCCGAATAGCCAAAGCAATCTTGAGAACGAGAAATGGAGCCGGAGGAATCAGGCTCCCTGACTTCAGACTATACTACAAAGCTACAGTAATCAAGACAATATGGTACTGGCACAGGAACAGAAATATAGATCAATGGAACAGGATAGAAATCCCAGAGATAAACCTATGCATATATGGTCACCTTATCTTTGATAAAGGAGGCAGGAATGTACAGTGGAGAAAGGACAGCCTCTTCAATAAGTGGTGCTGGGAAAACTAGACAGGTACATGTACAAGTATGAGATTAGAACACTCCCTAACACCATACACAAAAATAAGCTCAAAATGGATTAAAGACCTAAATGTAAGGCCCGAAACTATCAAACTCTTAGAGGTAAACATAGGCAGAACACTCTATGACATAAATCACAGAAAAATCCTTCTTGACCCACCACCTAGAGAAATGGGAATACAAACATAAATTAAAAAATGGGACCTAATGAAACTTCAAAGCTTTTGCACAGCAAAGGAAACCATAAACAAGACCAAAAGACAACCCTCAGAATGGGAGAAAATATTTGCAAGTGAAGCAACTGACAAAGGATTAAACTCCAAAATTTACAAGCAGCTCATGCAGCTCAATAACAAAAAACCAAACAACCCAATCCAAAAATGGGCAGAAGACCTAAATAGACATTTCTTCAAAGAAGATAAACAGACTGCCAACAAATACATGAAAGAATGCTCAACATCATTAATCAGTAGAGAAATGCAAATCAAAACTACAATGAGATATCATCTCACACCAGTCAGAATGGCCATCATCAAAAAATCTAGAAGGAATAAATGCTGGAAAGGTTGTGGAGAAAAGGGAACACTCTTGCACTGCCGCTGGGAATGTGAATTGGTACAGCCACTATGGAGAACAGTATGGAGTTTCCTTAAAATACTACAAATAGAACCACCATGTGACCCAGTAATCCCACTACTGGGCATATACCCTGGGAAAACCGTAATTCAAAAAGAATCATGTACCAAAATGATTATTGCAGCTCTGTTTACAATAGCCAGGAGATGGAAACAACCTAAGTGTCCATCATCGGATGAATGGATAAAGAAGATGTGGCACATATATACAATGGAATATTACTCAGCCATAAAAAGAAACGAAATTGAGTTATTTGTAGTGAGGTGGATGGACCTAGAGTCTGTCATACAGAGTGAAGTAAGTCAGAAAGAGAAAGACAAATACTGTATGCTAACACATATATACGGAATCTAAGAAAAAAAAATGTCATGAAGAACCTAGAGGTAAGATGAGAATAAAGACACAGACCTACTAGGAATGGACTTGACGATATGGGGAGGGGGAAGGGTAAGCTGTGACAAAGTGAGAGATTGGCATGGACATATATACACTACCAAACGTAAAATAGGTAGCTAGTGGGAAGCAGCCGCATAGCACAGGGAGATCAGCTCGGTGCTTTGTGACCACCTAGAGGGGTGGGTTAGGGAGGATGGGAGGAAGGGATACGCAAGAGGGAAGAGATATGGGAACATATGTATATGTATAACTGATTCACTTTGTTATAAAGCAGAAACTAACACACCATTGTAAAGCAATTATACTCCAATAAAGATGTAAAAATTAAAAAAATAAAAATAATAAATTTTCTGGTCTAAAGAAGCCTCTTTTCCCACTCATCTCTCTGACAGATTGTACTCTGAGAACAATTACGTTGGGGAAAATGTATTTAAAAGTATTCAGAATTTTAAAACGAAACAACAAAAAACTTTACCTGAAGCCTTACTACCTTTTCCATGTAATTTTTTGATCAGCCTGGGAATAAATATATTTATTTCTTTGAAACATTTGAGGATAGTTTAATACTTTAATTAGCTATTTACACATGGAAAAAATTACATAAGTAATTACGGATATTCAGCTTAATTAAAAGCATTAGGAGGTATTAAATGTGAAAGAACAGATTTTTTAATTAAATATTTCAAGTTTTTCTTTTCAAAATCTTCTATACTTAAAACAGAGGTAGTAACAGTTTTATCTGAATCAGTTATGCTAGAAATAGCACAAGTCAAGTATTAGACATTTTTTTAAGTGAACTGGTTATAATCTTTTGATTCACTTAAAGTTCTGTTTCACTCCTAACTTATGAAAAATGTTTTAGTGAGATGAGCCTTCATTGCTATTAATAAATGTTTTACTAACATTGGAAAAACTCAGAGGCCCGAAGGTTTAACTTGAAAATCTCCCAAAGAGACATACCTGCAGGAAGGATGGTTCTGAATAAGCTGACCACAGTGTTCTTTTTGTAGTGAAACTGGTGAATCCCATCTATGCATCAGTGTAAAGAAGATAGTCAAGAGACTGGAGTGCTAAGCTTTGGAAGCGGCTGACAAATGCTAATAGAAAAGCCATAGTAGTAAGTCAAAGTTAAGTTTTAGATAAAGCAGGGAAAAGTTCATTCTCCTCCTAGTAAGACTGGGCTGATGGAAAAGAATATCTGTGGAGCTTTTGAATAAATGACTCTTTAAGCTTACAGTCCTCACAGCTTCCTAAACTTCAGGTGTAGGTGATGAGAGAGCTGTGAAGTAAATTTAAAATGCCAACAATTTTTTTCTCTCCATTAAATGGAAATCATTAAACTGAAATTTGGAGTATGCTGCCTTTACAAAAATAAGAAAAAAGCAAAAGGAAAAGCAAAATCATCTTTGTTTGGAGAAGAAATCCAAGAGGATTTGGGAAATGAACATGGTCCCATGAAAAGAACTACTCTATCACATGAATTGCTCTTAGAAAAATCTGAATATTAGAGTTAGATAGTGACTCATAAACAACTCTTCTCTCCCTGCACTATTTAACAAATTTCATTAATATTCTTCAAAAACATGATATTTAAATATTGTTTAATATTCCACAGTAGGAATATATCATAATTTACTTAACCATTTCACTATTGTTGGACATTTGTGCTTTTTCACATATCACCGTAATGAACAGTTTTGCTTACCAATCTTTGCCCACATATTGATAATTTACTAAAGTTTAATTTCTAAAACTTGAGATGCTAGACGAAGGCAGGGAATGTTCTAAAATTCTTGAAGAGTTTGCTAATTCACATTTTCACCAACATAGCATGAATGCTCATCACTTCGAGCAAAATACTGTATATTACACTTTTCCATTATTGTTAGTTTGATAGGCAAAAAGTTATTTCTATTTTTAGCCAGTTAAATTTCAGGCTTTGTTAAAAATACAGTATAATTTAAGTTACTAGCAAAGGTATTTCAGATGGCTGTTATCATAAATCATAAAGGTACACTTAACTCACAAGTAACAGATCACCTCCTCAGGAGAAGGGATTGTCTCCTTTTAACCATTCTTAACTTTTTAATTTATTTTTATTTTTAAAATTTTAAAAATTCTTTTTAAATTCTTTATTTTTAAATTGAAGTATAGTTAATTTACAATGTTGTGTTAGTTTCAGCTGTACAGCAATTGATTGAGATATATATGTATGCATAACTGAATATATTTTTCTTTCAGATTCTTTTCCATTATAGGTTATTATAAGATATTGAATATAGTTCCCTGTGCTATACAGTAGGTCCTTGTTGTTTATATGTTTTATATATTGTAGTGTGTATATGTTAATCGCAAACTCCTAATTTATCTCTCCCTCTGCACCCCCCCCGCTATCCCCTTTGATAACCATAAGTTTTTTTTTTTTAATTTGTTTATTTATTTATTTATTTATCTTGGCTGTGCCGGGTCTTAGTTGCAGCATGCAGACTTCTTAATTGCAGCATGCAGACTCTTAGTTGTGGCATGCATGTGGGATCTAGTTCCCTGGCCAGGGGTCATACCCCAGCTCCCTGCTTTGGGAGAATGGAGTCTTACTGGACCACCAGGGAAGTCCCAGTAACCAGAAGTTTGTTTCCTATGTCTGTGGGTTTATTTCTGTCTTTTAAATAAGTTCATTTATATCATTTTTTAGATTCCACATATAAGTGATATTATATGATATTTACCTTTCTCTGTCTGGTCAACTTCACGTAATATGATAATCTCTAGGTCCGTCCATGTTGCTGCAAATGACATTATTTTATTCTTTTTTGTGGCTGAGTAATATTCCATTGTGTATATATACCATATCATCTTTCTCCATCTGTTGATGGACATTTAGGTTGCTTCCATGTCTTGGCTATTGTAAATAGTGTTGCTATGAACATTAGGGTGCATGTATCTTTTCAAATTATGGTTTTCTCCAGATATATGGCCAGGAGTGGGATTGCAGTTTCATATGGTAACTCTATTTTTAGTTTTTTAAGGAACCTCCAAACTGTTCTCCATAGTGGCTGCAACAATTTACATTCCCACCAACAGTATAGGAGGGTTCCTTTTTCTCCACACCCTCTCCAGCATTTATTATTTGTAGACTTTTTAATGATGGTCATTCTGACTGGTGTGAGGTGGTACCTCATTGTAGTTTTGATTTGCATTTCTCTAATAATTAGCAATACTGGGCATCTTTTCATGTGCCTGTTGGCCATCCATATGTCTTCTTTGGAGAAATGTCTGTTTAGATCTTCTGCCCATTTTTTTGGTTGGGTTGTTTGTATTCCTTTTTATATTAAACTGTATGAGCAGTTTTTATATTTTATATAAAATAAAATAAAACAAGGGAAATTAATCCCTTGTCGGTAGCATCATTTGCAAATATTTTCTCTCAGTCCATAGGTTGTCTTTTCGTTTTGTTTATGGTTTCCTTTGCTATGTAAAAGCTTTTAAGTTTAATTAGATCCCATTTGTTTATTTTTGATTTTGTTCCATTACTCTAGGAGACAGATCCAAAAAAAACATTGCTGTGATTTATGTCAAAGAATGTTCTGCCTATGTTTTCCTCTAGGAGTTTTATAGTATCTGGCCTTACATTTAGGTATTTGATCCATTTTGAGTTTATTTTTGTGTATGATGTTAGGGAGTGTTCGAATTTATTCTTCTACATGTAGCTGTCCAGTTTTCCCAGCACCAGTTATTGAAGAGACTGCCTTTTCTCTATTGTATATTCTTGCTTCCTTTATCGTAGACTGATTGACCACAGATGTGTGGGTTTATTTCTGGGCTTTCTACCCTGTTTCATTGATCTATATGTCTGTTTTTGTGCCAGTAGCATACTGTTTTTATTACTGTACCTTTGTATAGTATAGTCCGAAGTCAAGGAGCATGATTCCTCCAGCTCCATTTTTCTTGTAAAATACTATATTACACTTTTTCATTATTGTTAATTTGATAGGCAAAAAGTTACTTCTATTTGTATCTACTTTATGATTGAGGATATAACAAAGGGATGTAAAATAGAATAGGATAAAATGTAGGATAAGTGTGCATATATTGTTTTAGCTCTGTATATTCATCATTGATTTATCATGTATTTACTGAACTTCTATATCACTTTTTTGGATCTTGAATCAGTATATGTGAATCATTCTCTGTTAGTCTTTAAGAAACTCATACTGTATTTGTAGAAATGGGTGTATAAACGAATAGTTATAGCATATTGAGGTAACTTCCAAAAACTAATTGTAGAAAGCTCTTCAGGAAGAAAAGAATAACTGGGGGCAGATGATGGAGAGACTAAGCTTCACAGAAATAGTAGCATTTGAATTTAATTTTGGTGATTGAGATTGCTTGATGTACAAGTGCAGGAGGGGAAGCGTTTTTCAGAATAAAGAAGAGGGCTTCCCTGGTGACGCAGCGGTTGAGAGTCCGCCTGCCGATGCAGGGGACACAGGTTCGTGCCCCGGTCCGGGAAGATCCCGCATGCCACGAAGCGGCTAGGCCCGTGAGCCATGGCTGCTGAGCCTGCGCGTCCGGAGCCTGTGCTCCACAACAGGAGAGGCCACAGCGGTGAGAGGCCCATGTACCGCAAAAACCAAAACAAAACAAAAAGAATAAAGAAGAGAATGTATAAATTCAGGAAGTATGAAGGAAATGGTGTGTTCACAGAACTGCAAAGAGGTTAGTGTGATTAGAGTGTGGAGTTCATTTTGGTGAGTGAGAAATAATGAAAGAAAAGTGAATTGTAGTCCGATAGTGAAGGATCAGTCTCTGACCTTCAACATAACATTTTAACTAGTGAAAATGTTTCTACTATATATTTCCATAGTATCATGAACATCTCATAACACACCACGTTTTAATTACTTATTAGTTTCACTGTCTTTAGACTCTGACATCCATCATGGCAGGGAGTGTACCTGTCAGACTCACCTTCATATCTCTAGTTCCTAGCACAGTGCCTGATGAATAAATAAATGGATGAATGAACTTTATAACATAGGCATCAAGGATTTATTGAAGCAAGGATTTGTTAAACAAAAGAATAACTATATAAAATTTGTTATAAAAATATATATTTATATAAATATTATGGTGGGTTGAAGAGTGACCTCCGAAAAGTTATGTCTAAGTCCTAACCCTCCAGCTCCAGTGAATGTGACCTCATTTGGAAATAGGGTATTTGCAGATGTACTTAAGGATCTCAAGATGAGATCATACTAGATGTAGGGTGGGCCCTAACTTCAAGGACAGGTTCCTTTATCAGAGAAAGGAGAGGGAAATTTGATACACAGACACACATGAGTGAAGGCCACATGAAGATGGAGGCAGAAATTGGAGTTATGCTTTCACTAACCAAGGAGGCACCACAGCCTGGACAAATTAAGGGATTATTCTTCCCTAAAACCTTCAGAGGAAGCATGGCCCTGCCAACACATTGATTTTGGTCTTCGGGGCTCTAGAAATGTAAGAAAATAGATTTCTGTTGTTTAAAACCACTTAGTTTGTAGTAATTTTTTACAGCAGCCCTAGGAAACTAAAATATAACATTATATATCTGTATTAGTCAATTATTTATGTTTAACCACTAGTAGGAAAGTGAGGAATGGAATAAAAGAAGAAAGGCTGAAGATAGGATAAAAATTAAGGAGGGCATTTATTGTTAATGGACCAGGTCAGAAATGATAGGAGAATGAAAAAAGCCTGTAGCAAGGGAGTATATCTTGTACATTTAGAAGATAGAACTTATAGATATATTGGATTTCAGGGGGAATAAGTAAGAGAAGATAAAGATGAGCCCTAGATTTCTCCACAAGCATTTGATTGACTGATCATTTTATTAATAAATACTGCAAGGGGGAATCATGGATTTGGTAGATCTGCACCTTAAACTGAGGTATTATTTGTCATATGTAGCCAGGGAAATACCTTTGACGTTAGCTTAGTGGTCAGCTATTTATTTATACAGCGATTTCATAATAGTATAAGTCTTCCATTTTTTTGCCTAGGGACTCTGTGTACATGTTGGTGGATACTTTTAATACTCTGCCATGAAGCTGACAACTGCACTTTAGCCCTCACTTCCTGCTTGTACAGAGTCTCAGTGTGATTAGCCTGTTGTGTGTCCCAGCTGTTACCTACTGCTTCAGACAGCCATGAATTTAATCAATTGCCTGTAACTATTTTTGACAAACACCCATTTGGAAAAGTCTTTTTACTCCTGGTGACCTCCAAGTCAGATCAAATAAGACAGCCTCACAAGTATGGTCTTCCAGGGAAATACGAGACAGGTCAAATAATGTGAATTCTTTGGGAATGAGGCCCTGAAGGAGCTCCAGCTCCATTCTGCTCCTTCTGGCAATCACAAGGCCTGAGTTTTCATAGTGATTTCATGGTGAATGTGGGCTGGTTGGTTCTCAAAGCTATGGAGAATCTGGAGGTGGAGATTGGAATAGGGCAAATTAAAACGCCACAAAACTTGTTGCTGTTACTGAGATTCCCCTGTTTTTCTTGAATAACTTCTCCCTGAATTGCTGCAAGCCTTTGGTCAATTTCCAGATTTCTAAAAAATTTGTTTCTGATAATTTTTGCCTGTTTTTCTATTGCCTTTAGGGAGGAGAGAATTTTAGAAGGTCCCTACTCTGTCATTTTTGCTGACATTACTTTATGCTGGTTTTCATCCCGTATTTACATTTGATAAGATTTTTTTTTTTTTTGGCCACACCACATAACTTGCAGGATCTTAGTTCCCCAACCAGGGATTGAACTGGGGTCCTCTGCGGTGGAAGCGCAGAGTCCTAACCACTGGACCGCCAGGGAATTCCCAATAAGATTTTTATATTAATTACTATAGATCCCTTTTATTTTTATTATTACATGTGTACTGAGGTAATATTCTGCTAAATAATATAGCCAAAGATTTTCAAGGACTGTCTTTAGTAGAAAATGGTTTGGAGAATAAACATCCCTTTAGTCTACTTCAACAGTGACCTTGCTCCCTATTCAGACCCTCATTATGTATATATGTAAAAATCAATCTTTAAAACTGCATTTTATTTACAACCTCTGAAAGTTTCTTGATTGTATATAGTAGCAGTTGAGTGACATTTTAGCTACTGTTCTTACAAAATATATCAAAGAAATCCTCACAGTATTTTTTCTTTTGAACAAAAAACTCCAGTCTTCCTCATTGTCTCTAGAAGAATTCCATCACTGGATAAAAGAATTACTAAGATTGCTAGCTGGGCAAAATCATAGAGTAACTATAACAAGAAATAATAAAAGAGAAGAAATACCTCATGTCAACAGCATAGAAAAAGACAAGTTAGAATTACTCATATTTTTTAACATAGCTGTATCTTTTATATGAAAAATCAGAGTTCTACAGAGAATAATAAATAGATTTTCCAAATGAGTTTTCACCTCTTAGGAAATAAATAAGTAAATAAATAGGTTAATCAATACGTGGTGACTGAAATTAAGGCAGACAGTTGACTTTAAATTATTTCTGTGTGGATAATCCATACATGGCCTCACTTTCCTTGTATTTTGCCTCCATATCTCTCCTTGTTCTCTTGAATTACTAACACTAAGGAGGAAAACTCTGGATGGAATGTCTACATATGATATTCGAACAACATCCTAAAGTGAAATATAATTTATTTGGGATTAACTGTTACTCTATAATACTATGCCATTTACCTCTCATTGGAATATTTGTACATTATGTATATAAAGGCAAAAAATTGTTTCCACAATAGTATTTTACTGTTAAATTTATATATTTATACTTATTATTATTCAGCTACTTTTAAAATCATAGACATTTCCCTATGAAAGAGACTGTTAAGATGAAGTACACATATCTCTCACTCTGCCTCTACCAATCAACACATATCTTCAACATTTTCTCTGGGCATTCCTTTTCCCCGCTTGCTTTGATATAAACTTGACCATCTCCATAAGAGGCCACTTCTCTGGAATTTTTGTCAACTGGTAGATTCTTTCATGTCTCACGTATTTTAGGTTGAGTTAGTATTTTACTTCCTCCACTTTGAAATAATTATTACCCTCTTATCTTAACGTCTTGTTCATTAATTATCTTATCTTCTTGTTCAAGCAAATAAAACAAAAGTTACACAAAACCATTTCACTGAGGATATGTCCTATTCAAAGATATGGACTTCTGCTGAGATTTCCAGTTCGGCATTGCCTCACCTTGCACAAGCCTAAGATCTAATTTCTCATTTTTTATGGGATAGGCCACTTATCCATGAAACTCCAGCTTCATATTCCAGCCCATATTTCACTTAGCACACTTGTTTTAACTCCCTATGTCATTTTTGCAGCCTTGGGCATTTCTCTTTCTTAAAACATCACCAATATACTTAAAGTACATGTTTTATACTTTAAGCAACAGATATGTGTTTTACACTGGCATTTTCCTTTATTTTCTTCAGGATATCTAGTTCACTGTTCTATGGTGAGCGTAAATATGGACTTTTATTTATGTTTCTAATTTTTTTAACATCTTTATTGGAGATAATTGCTTTAAAATAGTGTGTTAGTTTCTGCTTTATAACAAAGTGAATCAGTTATACATATACATATGCTCCCATATCTCTTCCCTCTTGCGTCTCCCTCCCTCCCACCCTCCCTATCCCACCCCTCTAGGTGGTCACAAAGCACCGAGCTGATCTCCCTGTGCTATGCGGCTGCTTCCCACTAGCTATCTATTTTACATTTGGTAGTTTATATATGTCCATGCCACTCTCTCACTTTGTCACAGCTTACCCTTCCCCCTCCCCATATCCTCAAGTCCATTCCTAGTAGGCCTGTGTCTTTATTCCCACCTTACCTCTAGGTTCTTCATGACATTTTTTTTTTCTTAGATTCCATATATATGTGTTAGCAAACGATATTTGTCTTTCTCTTTCTGACTTACTTCACTCTGTATGACAGACTCTAGGTCCATCCACCTCACTACAAATAACTCAATTTCATTTCTTTTTATGGCCGAGTAATAATCCATTGTATATATGTGCCACATCTTCTTTATCCATTCATCCAATGATGGACACTTAGGTTGCTTCCATCTCCTGACTATTGTAAATAGAGCTGCAATGAACATTTTGGTACATGACTCTTTTTGAATTATGGTTTTCTCAGGGTATGTGCCCAGTAGTGGGATTGCTGGGTCATATGGTACTTCTATTTGCAGTTTTTCAAGGAACCTCCATACTGTTCTCCATAGTGGCTGTACCAATTCACATTCCCAGCAGCAGTGCAAGAGTGTTCCCTTTTCTCCACACCCTCTCCAGGATTTATTGTTTCTAGATTTCTTTTAAACATCTTTATTGGGGTATAATTGCTTTACAATGGTGTGTTAGTTTCTGCTTTATAACAAAGTGAATCAGTTATACATATACATATGTTCCCATATCTCTTTCCTCCTGCGTCTCCCTCCCTCACACCCTCCCTATCCCACCCCTCCAGGCGGTCACAAAGCACCGAGCTGATCTCCCTGTGCTATGTGGCTGCTTCCCACTAGCTATCTATTTTACGTTTGGTAGTATATGTGCATGCCACTCTCTCGCTTTGTCAGAGCTTACCCTTCCCACTCTGCATATCCTCAAGTCCATTCTGTAGTAGGTCTCTCTTTATTCCTGTCTTACCCCTAGGTTCTTCATGACATTTTTTTTTCTTAAATTCCATATATATGTGTTAGCATACAGTATTTGTCTTTCTCTTTCTGACTTACTTCACTCTGTATGACAGACTGAAGGTCCATCCACCTCATCACAAATAGCTCAATTTCGTTTCTTTTTATGGCTGAGTAATATTCCATTGTATATATGTGCCACAACTTCTTTATCCATTCATCCGATGATGGACATTTAGGTTGCTTCCATGTCCTGGCTATTGTAAATAGGGCTGCAATGAACATTGTGGTACATGACTCTTTTTGAATTTTGGTTTCCTCAGGGTATATGCTCAGTAGTGGGATTGCTGGGTCATATAGTAGTTCTATTTGTACTTTCTTGAGGAACCTCCATACTATTCTCCATAGTGGCTGTACCAATTCACATTCCCAGCAGTAGTGCAAGAGTGTTCCCTTTTCTCCACACCCTCTCCAGCATTTATTGTTTCTAGGTTTTTTGATGATGGCCATTCTGACTGGTGTGAGATGATATCTCATTGTAGTTTTGATTTGCATTTCTCTAATGATTAATGATGTTGAGCATTCTTTCATGTGTTTGTTGGCAGTCTGTATATCTTCTTTGGAGAAATGTCTATTTAGGTCTTCTGCCCATTTTTGGATTGGGTTGTTTGTTTTTATGTTATTGAGCTGCATGAGCTGCTTGTAAATTTTGGAGTTTAATCCTTTGTCAGTTGCTTCATTTGCAAATACTTTCTCCCATTCTGAGAGTTGTCTTTTGGTCTTGTTTATGGTTTCCTTTGCTGTGCAAAAGCTTTGAAGTTTCATTAGGTCCCATTTGTTTATTTTTGTTTTTATTTCCATTTCTCTAGAAGGTGGGTCAAAAAGGATCTTGCTGTGATTTACGTCATAGAGTGTTCTGCATATGTTTTCCTCTAAGAGTTTGATAGTTTCTGGCCTTACATTTAGGTCATTTTGAGCTTATTTTTGTGTATGGTGTTAGGGAGTGATCTAATCTCATACTTTTACATGTATCTGTCTAGTTTTCCCAGCACCACTTATTGAAGAGGCTTTCTCCACTGTACATTCCTGCCTCCTTTATCAAAGATAAGATGACCATATGTGCGTGGGTTTACCTCTGGGCTTTCTATCCTATTCCATTGATCTATATTTCTGTTTCTGTGCCAGTACCATATTGTCTTGATTACTGTAGCTTTGTAGTATAGTCTGAAGTCAGGGAGCCTGATTCCTCTGGCTCCATTTCTCGTTCTTAAGATTGCTTTGGCTATTTGGGACCTTTTGTGTTTCCATACAAATTGTGAAATATGTTGTTCTAGTCTGTGAAAAATGCCAGTGGTAGTTTGATAGGGATTGCATTGAATCTTTAGATTGTTTTGTGTAGTAGAGTCATTTTCACCATGTTGATTCTTTCAATCCAAGAACATGGTATATCTCTCCACCTATTTGTATCATCTTTAATTTCTTTCATCAGTGTCTTATAATTTTCTGCATACAGGTCTTTTGTTAGGTTTATTCCTAGATATTTTATTCTTTTTGTTGCAATGATAAATAGGAATGTTTACTTAATTTCACTTTCAGATATTTCGTCATTAGTGTATAAGAATGCAAGAGATTACTCTGCATTAATTTTGTATCCTGTTACTTTACCAAATTCATTGATTAGCTCTAGTAGTTTTCTAGTAGCATCTTTAGGATTCTCTATGTATATCATGTCATGTGCAAACAGTGACAGCTTTACTTCTTCTTTTCCGATTTGGATCCCTTTTATTTAGTTTTCTTTTCTCATTGCGGTGGCTAAAACTTCCAAAAGTATGTTGAATAGGAGTGGTGTGAGTGGGCAACCTTGTCTTGTTCCTGATCTTAGTGGAAATGCTTTCAGTTTTTCACCATTGAGGACGATGTGGGCTGTGGGTTTGTCATATATGGACTTTATTATGTTGAGGAAAGTTCTCTGTATGCGTACTCTCTGCAGGGTTTTTATCATAAATGGGTGTTGAATTTTGTCGAAAGCTTTCTCTGCATTTATTGAGATGATCATATGGTTTTTCTCCTTCAATTTGTTAATATGGTGTATCAGGTTGATTGATTTGCATATATTGAAGTATCCGTCCATTCCTGGGATAAACCCCACTTGATCATGGTGTATGATCCTTTTAGTGTGCTGTTGGATTCTGTGTGCTAGTATTTTGTTGAGGATTTTTGCACCTATGTTCATCAGTGATATTGGTCTGTAGTTTTCTTTCTTTGTGACATCTTAGTCTGGTTTTGGTATCAGGGTGATGGTGGCCTTGTAGAATGAGTTTGGGAGTGTTCCTCCCTCTGCTATATTTTGGAGGAGTTTGAGGAGGATAGGTGTTAGCTCTTCTCTAAATATTTGATAGAATTGCCTGTGAAGCCAACTGGTCGTGGGCTTTTGTTTATTGGAAGATTTTTAAATTTAATTTAATTTAATTTTTTGTGGTACGCAGGCCTCTCACTGTTGTGGCCTCTCCCGTTGCGGAGCACAGGCTCCGGATGCGCAGGCTCAGCAGCCATGGCTCACGGGCCCAGCCGCTTCATGGCATAGGCGATCTTCCCGGACCGGGGCACGAACCCATGTCCCCTGCATCAGCAGGCGGACTCTCGACCACTCTGCCACCAGGGAAGCCCCTGTTGGAAGATTTTTTAATCACAGTTTGAATTTCAGTGCTTGTGATTGGTCTGTTCATATTTTCTATTTCTTCCTGATTCAGTCTTGGCAGGTTGTGCATTTCTAAGAATTTGTCCATTTCTTCCAGGTTGTCCATTTTATTGACATAGTGATGCTTGTAGTAATCTCTCATGATCTTTTGTATTTCTGCAGTGTCAATTGTTACTTCTCCTTTTTCATTTCTAATTGTATTGAGTCTTCTCCCTTTTTTTCTTGACGAGTCTGGCTAATCGTTTATCAATTTTGTTTATCTTCTCAAAGAACTAGCTTTTAGTTTTATTGATCTTTGCTATCGTTTCCTTCATTTCTTTTTCATTTATTTCCGAACTTATCTTTATGATTTCTTTCCTTCTGCTAATTTTGGGGTTTTTTGTTCTTCTTTCTCTAATTGCTTGAGGTGCAAGGTTAGGTTGTTAATTCAAGATGTTTCCTGTTTCTTAAGGTAGGATTGTATTGGTATAAACTTCCCTCTTAGAACTGCTTTTGCTGCATCCCATAGGTTTTGGGTCGTCGTTTCTCCATTGTCATTTGTTTCTAGGTATTTTTTGATTTCCTCTTTGATTTCTTCAGTGATCGCTTTGTTATTAAGTAGTGTATTGTTTAGCCTCCATGTGTTTGTATTTTTTACAGATCTTTTCCTGTAATTGACATCTAGTCTCATAGCGTTGTGGTGGGAAAAGATACTTGACACAATTTCAACTTTCTTAAATTTACCAAGGCTTGATTTGTGACCCAAGATATGATCTATCTTGGAGAATGTTCCATGAGCACTTGAGAAAAATGTGTATTCTGTTGTTTTTGGATGGAACGTCCTATAAATATCAATTAAGTCCATCTTGTTTAATGTATCATTTAAAGGTTGTGTTTCCTTATTTATTTTCATTTTGGATGATATAAAATTCATTTTGGACATCATTTGGATGTCCATAGGTGAAAGTGGGGTGTTAAAGTCCCACACTATGAATGTGTTACTGTCGATTTCCCCTTTTATGGCTGTTAGTATTTGCCTTATGTATTGAGGGGCTCCTATGTTGGGTGCATAAATATTTACAATTGTTATATCTTCTTCTTGGATCGATCCCTTGATCATTATGTAGTGTCCTTCTTTGCCTCTTGTAATAGTCTTTATTTTAAAGTCTATTTTGTCTGATATGAGAATTGCTACTCCAGCTTTCTTTTGATTTCCATTTGCATGGAATATCTTTTTCCATCCCCTTACTTTCAGTGTGTATGTGTCCCTAGGTCTGAAGTGGTTCTCTTGTAGACAGCATATATAAGGGTCTTTTTTTTTGTATCCATTCACCAGTCTGTGTCTTTTGGTGGGAGCATTTAATACATTTACATTTAAGGTAATTATCGATATGTATGTTCCTATTCCCATTTTCTTAATTGTTTTGGGTTCGTTATTGTAGGCCTTTTCCTTCTCTTGTGTTTCTTGCCTAGAGAAGTTCCTTTGGCATTTGTTGTAAAGCTGGTTTGGTGGTGCTGAACTCTCTCAGCTTTTGCTTGTCTGTAAAGGTTTTAATTTCTCCATCAAATCTGAATGAGATCCTTGCTGGGTAGAGTAATCTTGGTTGTAGGTTTTTCTCCTTCATCACTTTAAATATGTCCTGCCAGTCCCTTCTTGCTTGCAGAGTTTCTGCTGAAAGATCAGCTGTTAACCTTATGGGGATTCCCTTGTGTGTTATTTGTTGTTTTTCCCTTGCTGCTTTTAATATGTTTTCTTTGTATTTAATTTTTGACAGTTTGATTAATATGTGTCGTGGCGTGTTTCTCATTGGATTTATCCTGTATGGGACTGTTTGTGCTTCCTGGACTTGATTAACTATTTCCTTTCCCATATTAGGGAAGTTTTCAAGTGGAATCTCTTCAAATATTTTCTTAGTCCCTTTCTTTTTCTCTTCTTCTTCTGGGACCCCTATAATTCGAATGTTTGTGCAATTAATGTTGTCCCAGAGGTCTCTGAGACTGTCCTCAGTTCTTTTCACTCTTTTTTCTTTCTTCTGCTCTGCAGTAGTTATTTCCACTATTTTATCTTCCAGGTCACTTATCCGTTCTTCTGCCTCAGTTATTCTGCTATTGATCCCTTCTAAAGTATTTTTAATTTCATTTATTGTGTTGTTCATCATTGCTTGTTTCCTCTTTAGTTCTTCTAGGTCCTTGTTAAATGTTTCTTGCATTTTCTCTATTCTATTTCCAAGATTTTGGACCATCTTTACTATCATTATTCTAAATTTTTTTCAGGTAGACTGCTTATTTCCTCTTCATTTGTTAGGTCTGGTGAGTTTTTATCTTGCTCCTTCTCTGCTGTGTGTTTTTCTGTCTTCTCATTATGCTTATCTTACTGTGTTTGGGGTCTCCTTTTCGCAGGCTGCAGGTTCGTAGTTCCCGTTGTTTTTGGTGTCTGTTCCCAGTGGCTAAGGTTGGTCCAGTGGCTTGTGTAGGCTTCCTGGTGCAGGGGACTAGTGCCTGTATTCTGGTGGATGGGGCTGTATCTTGTCTTTCTGGTGGGCAGGTCCACGTGTGGTGGTGTGTTTTGGGGTGTCTGTGGCCTTATTATGATTTTAGGCAGCCTCTCTGTTAATGGGTGGGGTTGTGTTCCTGTCTTGCTAGTTGTTTGGCATAGGATGTCCAGCACTGTAGCTTGCTGGTCGTTGAATGAAGCTGGGTGCTGGTGTTGAGATGGACATCTCTAGGAGATTTTCGCCGTTTGATATTATGTGGAGCTGGGAGGTCTCTTGTGGACCAGTGTCCTGAAGTTGGCTCTCCCATGTCAGAGGCACAGCAGTGACTCCTGGCTGCAGCACCAAGAGCCTTTCATCCACATGCTCAGAATAAAAGGGAGAAAAAGTAGAAAGTAAGAAAGAAAGAAAGAAAGAGGATAAAATAAAATAAAGTAAGATATAAAATAGAGCTTTTAAAATAAAAAATAATTATTAAGAAAAAAATGTTTTTTAAGTAAAAAGAAAACAAATAAAACCAAAAAAAAAAAAAAACCAAAAAACGGATGGACAGAACTGTAGGACAAATGGTGGAAGCCAAGCTATACAGACAAAATCTCACACAGAAGCATACACATACACACTCACAAAAAGAGGAAAAGGGGAAAAAATCATAAATCTTGCTCTCAAAATCCACCTCCTCAATTTGGGATGATTCATTGTCTATTCAGGTATTCCACTGATGCAGGGTACATCAAGTTGACTGTGGAGATTTAATCCGCTGCTCCTGAGGCTGTTGGGAGAGATTTCCCTTTCTCTTCTTTGTTCGCACAGCTGCCGGAGTTCAGCTTTTGATTTGGCCCCGCCTCTGCGTGTAGTTCGCCAGAGGGCGTCTCTTCCCGCTCAGACAGGACGGGGTTAAAGGAGCCGCTGATGCAGGGACTCTGGCTTACTCAGGCCGGGAGGAGGGAGGGGCCCGGAGTGCGGGGTGAGCCTGCGCGGCAGAGGCCGGCATGACGTTGCACCAGCCTGGGGCGCGCCGTGCGTTCTCCCGGGGAAGTTGTCCCTGGATTCCGGGACCCTGGCAGTGGCGGGCTGCACAGGCTGCCGGGAGGGCGGTTGTGGAGAGTGACCTGTGCTCGCACACAGGCTTCTTGGTGGCGGCAGCAGCAGCCTTAGCGTCTCATGCCCGTCTCTGGCGTCTGTGCTGATAGCCGCAGCTCGCGTCTGTCTCTGCAGCTCCTTTAAGCAGTGCTCTTAATCCCCTCTCCTCGCGCACCTGGAAACAAAGAGGCAAGAAGAAGTCTCTTGCCTCTTCGGCAGCTCCAGACTTTTCTCCGGACTCCCTCCTGGGTAGCCTTGGTGCACTAACCCCTGCAGGCTGTATTCACGCCGCCAGTCCTCTCTGCAATTTGACCGAAGCCCGAGCCTCAGCTCCCAGCCCCCGCCCGCCCGGCGAGTGAGCAGACAAGCCTCTTGAGCTGGTGAGTGCCGGTCGGCCCTGATCCTCTTTGCGGGAATCTCTCTGCTTTGCCCTCTGCATCCCTGTTGCTGTGCTCTCCTCCGCGGCTCCGAAGCTTCCCCCCTCCACCGCCCGTAGTCTCTGCCCGCGAAGGGGCTTCCTAGTGTGTGGAAACGTTTCCTCCTTCACAGCTCCCTCCCAGTGGTGCAGGTCCTGTCCGTATTCTTTTGTCTCTGTTTATTCTTTTTTCTTTTGCCCTACCCAGGTACGTGGGGAGTTTCTTGCTTTTTGGGAGGTCTGAGGTCTTCTGCCAGTGTTCAGTGAGTGTTGTGTAGGAGTTGTTTCACGTGTAGATGTATTTCTGATGTATCTGTAGGGAGGAAGGTGATCTCCGCGTGTTACTCTTCCGCCATCTTACCCCTCTCCCCTATGTTTTTAATTTAATGCCTGCATGTACTGTTTGAATATTTTTGTATTTTGTGCTTATGTTTATTTTATAATACATACATATATACATTATTACATATAATGGAAACCAATACAATTTATTCCACAAAGACTTCATGATTCTGATATCAAAATCTTGTTACAGTGCTATGCCTGTTCACACACATGCACACACACACACCAGAAAAAAACGCAGATTATTTATTGGTGAAACAGTAGATATATTCTCCTGAAAACAGGAACAAAGTATGTCTACTCTTAAAATTATTTTATAATGTTTCAAGATACCATTGCAAGACGTTTTGACTTCTACAGATGATGATGTAAATATCATCAAAGTTTTATTTTTGGCTGTTTAGCTTCAAAATAAAACCTTGATTCAATTGACTTAATTCATCTTTGCTATTTGTGGATTTAACATTATCATTACTTTAATGCTAACTATACCTCAGAGCTGTTATATATTTCTCTGTCTTAGCCATTAACTACACAATAAATATGGTATGCTCATTTTCCAACCTTTATTACCATGAAGGAAGAAAACTTTGGTGGCCTGACACTGGGGGCCACTATGTAAGAATTGGTGCTTGAATGATGCAATTGCATTATAGAAAATATTTCTACATCAAGTAAGACATAGATGACAATTTGTTAACTTGATTTCACCTCAAGAAAGGTGTTCTTCAGTATATATGCTATTATTGAATTTTAATTTATAATTTATAAAATTTTTATTAAAATTCTTGCTAGGTTATTTCATGTCTCTGGTGACCAGACCTACCACTTCTTTATCCTTGTAAATGCATGTTCCAGATCCATTCTTTGCTTTGGATATTGTAGTTTCTCTGTATGTTATGTGAAACTTTGGTTGCACATTTTTAAAGAATATGAAGAAACTGGTGTTTTTTTTCAGAGAATAAGAGAAATAATTGGTATAATAGGCAATATATTATTTTTAGAATGTTAAAGGAATTAAGGTTGTTTAGCTTACAGAATGAAGGGTTAAGGACTAATTAGATTACTATCCCTAATATCATAAGAAGCTTGTAAGAAGAAATATTAAAGAATAAATGTGCATGTGTTATTAAACAAGAAGAGATTCCCTTAAGTGGAAATGAGAAATATGATTTTTAGAGAAACAGAAAATATTGATAAGATACTGAAATGCATTATAGGCTTCTTGAGATCTGCAAGACAATAGACAATCATCCGTCCTGAATGGTTTAGCCTAAAGAAAAAGGGATTAGGTCAGATAATGCCACAGCTTATCTCTCTCATTTTGTAAATTCTTCTATGACTGATCTCATCAATAGGTAATGCTAGCAGTCGGAAAAAGCCCCTTTTGGCATCTACTGGAATTTGTTAGCTTTGGATGAGATGTTTTCACTTTCTCTAAGCATGGGTAATTCTAATTCACTAAGAATGAAAGAACAGATATTCCTCATGGGAAGAAGGATATTTCATCCTCCTTTTTTTCCCCTGGGTATTACTTCTAACTGTTTCAACATTAAACCAGATTAACAATGAAACAACTCTCTGACCTTTGTTGGACATTTGGCCTACACTGATATCACCAATAATGTATACATGAAATAAATTACACCACAAGCTTACAGAATTTTGCTCTGCCCAAAATGTGTCCCAGCTGTTGGATGATAAAGCCATTGTTCACTAATACACAGAATAGACCAGAGGCTAACATGTCTATATGCCAAATTGTCTATAGTTCAAAAGTATATTCCACACAAAGCAATACCCTTGCTCTCTGCCTCTACCTTGCATCCCCTTAGCTCTGTAGCTGAGAAAAGCTCTATTTTAAAACATTTCCATACTGAGATAAGCTAAACTAACATTTATGGGCAAACACTCTAGTCAACACATATTTTATTATACCATAAAAAATTGTCCATAGAACATGACTTTTCTGACAAATTATAGTACTATTTTTTTGCTTTTTTTTGTATTTTTATGTTTTTGATCTTTGGTTTTTAAATATTTTTGGTATTCCTGGACAGTGCAATTTGTATTATCCACAAATTAAGTTTTTAATGCATGTATTTTAATCTGGTGTCTAAAATACTATTTCTAAAAGGCACACTGACATATTAAGGCATGCCAAGCTAGGTTTTCTACAGGAGAAATTGATAAGTTTTACCTGTGCAAAACAATAAAAGGATGGTATTTATAGTTTTGATTGAGCTGGTAAAATGAAAGGATCTGTTATTGTAGCATATGGGAAAGTGGTATTTGAGCAAGAGTTTTAACCTCTTTATCCCCAAATCTTCCCAGAATACACTGGGTCTGGCATATTGAAGTTAATATGACACATAGAAACATGTGAAGGATTAAATGTCCCATATAAGTGTGCTAAGAGTAACAAGCTTTGATATTACAGATGTTCCTCTCTTTATTAACAATCAAAAATAAGAGTTTATAAAATGTATAAATGGAGTAGTAAATACATAAGGATTTGCTACAAAGCTCTTTTCTAATAGTGAAATGAATTTATATAAGGCATTGCTTAGAGATATGCTTATAGAATGCAGTTAAAATCAATAGTTCATTGAAGATTCTTCTGGTATAAAATGAGGTGCAACCAATATTTAAAGTAGGTCAAGGGAAAATGAAATTTAATTTTTTCAAAAAGATGGGTGTCCCTCTCTCTCCCTCTCTCTCTCTCTCTCTCTCTCTCTCTCTCTCTCTCTCTCTCTCTATATATATATATATATATATATATATCAATAATATGTACTTTATTCAGCAGCTACACATATTGAGAATTTAGAACCATGTGAAATGGTATAAATTCTAGAAGGTTTATTAGTTTACCGCTAATCATAAGGAGGCAGGAAGGAGACCTTTTTGGAATGACATAACAAGTGAGGGAAGCAATAAAGTAAGAATGATTAGGAAGAGCCTGGTGAAATGTTGACAGAACATTGATAATTGTCAGACTTTGATATCCTACTTCCTGTCTCTATTTCCTAGGTCTAACTTTTTCTCACTGCCACAAAGATAATCTTTTCAAACATTACTTGCATAAACATCTTACAGATGAACCTTATACTAAATTCTTCAAGCTTGACTTAAATTTCCCCTGTATGCCATATCTATTACCTCCATTTCCTTTGATTCCAAATACAAGACATATAATATATTGTACCCTCCCACATAAAACTCCCTCTTAAATCACTATGTTATTATCTGACCCATCATATTTGCTGTGAATATTTGGGTGCTTATCATCTGAACTCCCATGTGGATGAATTTTTTACGTCATGAATTTTGGCAGGAGAGAGAGCCCACTTTACACGATAGAAACTGAAAAAAAAAAAAAGATACCCACTTCTCCAACCTACCTTTTAGCTAGTAGATAGCCATTTGGCTAATTTTGTCACCCACTTAAATATTGAATTTGATGTTACTGCCACTGCTTCTGTCACTTACAATAGAATGTATTCTCCATTGTACCCTTGCTCCCTTTGTCCTGCTCATTTCCCAGACCTCGTTTTACATCTTCTTTGTGATTGCATGAATTATCAAATAGATTTCAATAAAATATGTTTTTTCCCTAAATGATCCTAAAGTAGTTTTGGTTGCCTGCAATTAAGAACCTTAACTAAATCATCTTATATACCGGTGTCATGGTTTTGTTTTTAAGATTTCAACTATAAACCTTTATTAAGAAATGTTAGATAGTTTCCCCCTTCTAAAGTATGCACTTTTTTTTTAAAGAAATTTTCTATAGTCCAGAAAAGTAATACTGTAATTGCAGGGATTCAAGCATTTGTATGAAAGTTTGTGGAGAAACTAATCTGAGGCAAAGGGATATTTTCACATTACTTACTTTCAAATCACAATTAGAGGTGGCTTACTTTCCATAGAGCCACTTCCAAACATATCAGATGTCATGGCATCCAAAATGTTTCACAATTCTTGGAATTGATGTAGAGCTTTTTTCTTAAATGTGTATCTAACTTATTTTTTAATTTTAAATGGATTGTGTCCTAAAAAAATGTTAAAATAACACATAAGCCTACCCCTCAAATCAATGTACTTGAGGATATTTTCTTTATTACATTTTCTTATGGAATTTAAGAGGTTGTGATCATGCTATTCATTCATTGAATTCTGTATATTGTTCTTTCTTTACTTAGCAGTATATGCAAACTATTTCTCATCTAAAGTTACAAGCAGAAAGACAGAGAACCAAAATTTGCTCTGTTTTTGTTCACTACAACCACTCTTGAATGGAATACTCAGGGTTTATTTGCCCTATAAGAGAGCAAACTAACTGAAATAATTTTCTAAGAAAAACAAATAGCAGACTGGGTCAGAATCATATTTCATACAGCCCAGTAAAACACAAGAAGTCCAAAGAGAAGCATGACTGACTTCCCTTTGTTCCAGGACTCTAGGACAATCCTGCAGAATCAAGTGCTTTCTTGGCTGTTTTCCACCAGACAGTGAATTCTTCATCTGGGAGCATAAAGATTTAGAAATATTACTAGGATGTCATAGTATAGCAAAATTAGGCTTTTCATCCCCAAGAGATAATTTCTTTTTGTTATAAATAAGGAATGGAAGAGATCATGGGGTGTTCCCTAGCCTTTATGGGTTATATTATAAATACCATGAGAAGTTTTGTATACATGCTAATTTGTAAACATCTCTGTATTTGTAGGAAGCTCTTGTCTCAATGCTTAATTGAGGAAAAATTATAATTGAGTGTCTTGACTAGCAGTCAATTTAGGAATAAAAAAAGGAGGTAGATTTTGTGAAAGGAGAGGATCAGGGAGCAGACCATGCCCGTAATGACTGACCACAGACAAACCACTTTTAGGCTAAGGCAGGAGACTGTTTTGATTCTCTGCTTGGACATTTGAAACAGTTAAACATTGGGTAGGGAAACCTCATCACTGGAGGAGGGCTGAGAAGCCAGGGTGGATAATATCTGATTGTTGTTTAATATTATCCTAAATAGAAAATAAAGAAACTTTATGGAAATCTCTTTGGACCAATGTTTATCTCTGAGAGCTCAGAAATTGTCATTCATTGCCTTATAAAAGGAATCTGTTTATTTGGATCCAGCTGTGGAGAGAGAAAAAGTCTCTTTCCCTGACATTTGGGCCAAGATTTCCTCTAAAATATCTTCTTAAATATTTTCCTCAAAAGGCTTGGGATATCTTTCTTTTTTTAACTTTATTGAGGACTAATTGGCAATTGTAATTATATGTTTAAAATATGCACTGTGATGATTTGGTATACATATACATTGTGAAGTGATTACCAAGGTCAAGATAATAAACACATCCATCACCTCACATAAACTCTTTTTTTGTGTGTGTGGTGAGAATGCTTATGATCTGCTCTCAGCAACTTTCATGTATACAAAACCATATTATTAACTTTAGTCACCATGCTATATATTAGATCCTCAGAACTTATGATTCTTCTGACAATTTTTATTCTTTTATTTGATATTTATTTTTTAAATTGGGGTATAGTTGCTTTACAATGTTGTGTTAGTTTCTGCTGTACAGTGAAGTGAATCAGCTATATGTATACATATATCTGCTCCCTTTTGGACCGACCTCCCACTGTCCTCCCATCCCACCCATCTAGGTCACCGCTGAGCTCCCTGTGCTATACAGCAGGTTCCCACTAGCTATCTATTTTACACATGGTAGTGTATATATGTCAATCCCAATCTCCCCTTCCCCTTCCCCTGTGTCCACATGTCTGTTCTCTACATCTGCATCTAATATTCCTAATTTCTGTTTAAAAATCTATTATGGATGTATCACTCTTGTAATTATGTTTCTTTAAACTATTTGTATCGTTAGCATATGCCTTTTTTTATTAGTAATTCTGCTTTATTTTTTATGTGTAAAATGGTGAAGTAACATTTAATAAATTCCTATTAAATGTCTAGTATTCCTATTAAATGTCTAGTATAAATGTCATTTAGCTCCCAAAACAAGTTATTGTCATTATCCTTATTCTTTGGGTGAAGAGGTGGGATTCAGAGACAAAATAACTTGCCTAGAGTCACACAACGGGTAAGTGTTGGAACTCACTCTCACTCAACCCTGTTTTACTTCAACATCCGTGCTCTCTTTAGTCAGCCATTCAATCTCCTGTGGAAAATAATTTTTCTTTCTCATGGTCCTAAAAATACCTGTTTCACACTTTCAACACTGCCCCTAGTTTTATAAAACAAGAACCTAGAGAGTAACACTTCACTGGAAAATCCTAGTTTAAGGTTGTTCTTCTATGGCAACATCTCCTATTCTGTGATTATTTAAGTTTCTCCTACCCCATTCTGTGGGGTCTTCCTTGTGATCCAGTGATTGTAATTGCAAGTAGTTCCAGGTACAGATGTTCTGTGGTTTCGCAACCTAGGATATGTGTTGGTCTCCTCTGCATAAGAAACAGTCAACAATGACTTCCAAATCCCCATTCTGGGATTTGATGGCTATTTCAGAGCCAGTCATTTAAATGTGGTTTAGGTTAATTTTCTCTAAATGCATATGACCCATTTGGAGTTTAAAGGAAGTTGAACAATTTTATAAAACCTGGTCCATACTATTTATGTGCCAAGTGGCTTAGTTGTGTTAAATAGATACTTTTGCATTAAGCTGAACTGTGATTTTTAAGTTAGTTGTTAAGTACATATAAACACATTTATAAAAGCAAACAAAAAGAAAGAGGAAGAAGTTTACAAGTATCACAACATTTTGTAGCTTCATATACTTATACAAGTAAGAATTCTTAATTGTACAGAAATACATTTTGTGAGCCAAACAAATCTGGAGTCAGGCAGCATCAGAAGGGCACAATTTTCTTCCTGTTTGTGAGAAAATATTAAAGTGGAACTCTGAATTTGCTAATCAGTGACAACTTTAAGAAGAGTCTGAGAAGGTCTCTCCCTGAAAATTTCCCCTCTTTCTTTGATGCAGTAATAATATTTGGAGGTTGTTTTTAGTATCCTCTAATACAGATAAAGTTATGCACAAGTTTTGACCCAGTTGATTAAATATCTACTTAGACATGAATTTCTCCCAACTCCTTAGTTGAATCTTGTAGTTTGCTACACTAAAGAGTAAATGATAACTGATATTGCCTAGTCCATCATTGCCTCACCCTTCCTTCCTTCCTTCCTTCCTTCCTTCCTTCCTTCCTTCCTTCCTTCCTTCCCTCCCCCCCTCCCTCCCTCCCTCCCTCCCTCCTTCCCTCCCTCCCTCCTTCCCTCCCTCCTTCCTTCCTTCCTTCCTTCCTTCCTTCCTTCCTTCCTTCCTTTCTTTCTTTCTTTCTTTCTTTCTTTCTTTCTTTCTTTCTTTCTTTCTTTCTTCCCTTCTTTCTTTAGGTATAGTTGACCTACAATGCCATGTTAGTTCCAGGTGCACAACATAGTGATTTGGTATTTTTATACATTAGAAAATGATTTCCATGATAAGTATAATTACCATATGTCACCAAAGTTATTACAATATTATTGACTAAATTCTCCATGCTGTACATTTCATCCTCACGAATCATTTATTTTGTAAATGGAAGTTTATACCTCTTAATCTCCCTCACCTAGTTTACTTATCCCAACTCCCAACTTTGGCAATCATCTGTTTATTCTCTATATCTATAAGTCTGTTTCTCTTTTGTTTTGTTAGTTCATTTGTTTTGATGAAATTGTAAATGGGATTGTTTTCTTAATTTCTCTTTCTGATAGGTTGTTGCTAATGTATGGAAACACAACATATTTCTGCATATTACTTTTGTATCCTGCAGCTTCTTTGCTCAATTCATTTATTACTTCTAGTAGTTTTTTGGTGGCATCTTTAGAAACGTGTGTGTGTGTGTGTGTGTGTGTGTGTGTGTGTGTGTGTGTATACTAATCTACTCTTTATTCCTTCTAGTGTATCTTTTAGTTCAATTATTATATTCTTCAGCTCTGTTTGGTTCTTCTTTATATTTTCTTACTCTTTGTTAAACTTCTCATTGTGTTCATCCATTCTTCAAGCTCTTTGAGCATCTTTATGATCATTACCTTGAACTCTTTATCTGGTTGATTGCTTATCACTACTTTGCTTAGTTCTTCTGGGATTTTATCTGGTTCCTTTATTTGGAACATATTCCTCTGTCGCCTCATTTCACCTAATTCTCTTTTTATTTCGATGTGTTAGGTAGGTGGTTTACATTTACGACTTTGGAGAAGTAGCTTTATGTAGGAGATGTCCTGTGCGACCCAGTAGCACACTCCCCTCTGGTCACTGGAGCTGTATTCTCTAGGGGTGCCCCCATGTGGGCTGCATGGGCCCTTCTGTTGTGGTGGGGCTGACTACTGCAGATGCACTGGTAGGCTGGACTGGTCCCAGCCCAGATAGTACCCAGCCCTGCCTCATGTGGAGGCTGTTGGCTACTGGTAGGCAGAGCCATGTCCTAGCATGCTAGCTGTGGTGTCCAGGGTATCCTAGTCCTATTGTTGGCTCATTGGTGGGCAGGGCTGTGTCCTGAAGTGGCTAGCAGTAGGGCCTGGGGGTTCCTGGGGCTGGTTCTGGCTTGTTGTTGGGCGAGGCCAGGTCCTGGTGGGGCTATTAGTAGGCCCCGGGCATTCCTAGGTCTGGTGCTGGCCTACTGGCAGGTGAGGCTGATTCCTGGGCCTTCTGGTATGTGGAGCAGAGTCCCAGAACAGCTGGCTGTGGGGCCTGGGGCTGTTGTCAGCCCACTGGTGGGTGGGTAAGCTCCCAGCGCTAATAGGCTAGAGGGAGGACTCCAAAATGTCTCTTGTCAGCACCAGGGTTCTCATGGTAGTAGGAGCTCCCCAAAATGGCTGCCATCAGCATCTGTGTCCCCAGAGTGAGCTCCACTTGCCTCCTGCCTCTCTGGAAGGCTCTCTGAGACCAGCAAGTGGGTCAGACCAGGTTCCTTCTGCACTGGGTCTTGGAGTGTGTGAGATTTTCTGTGCACCATTTTATGAATAGAGTCTCTGTTTCCTACAGCCATATGGCTTTCCTGTATGCAAGCCCCACTGGCCTACAAAGCCAGATGTTCAGGGGCTCATCTTCCCGATGCAGAACCCCAGGGATAGGGAGCCTGATGTGGGGCTCAGACTCCTATCTCCTTGGGGAGAATCTCTGCAGTTGTGATTATCTTCCCATTTGTGGGTCGCCTTCCTAGGGGTGTGGATCTTGACTATACTGGGTCTCTGCCCCTCCTACCCATCTTGTTGTGGTTTCTCATACACATACATTTTACTAAGTGAGAAAGCCAAGGTTTGGGCCCAGTTTTGTCTGTCTTCAAAAGTTATACTCTGTTAGTTATATCATACTGTCTAAAGAAGCCAGGTACCTATTTTGAATCTTAAACATTTTAAAGAGGGACAGTTTCAATGACTTACTTACATTTCTAGAGATTTAGATAAAAAATAAACTCATTTGTCTGACTTTCTGTCCATTTGGGGAACTGCTAATTGACAGTGTAGCTTGCTTTATGTCTTAGATCACTTATAAATCTCTAAAGTTTCCTTAGATCATACCTAGTTGTTGAAGATCATTTTTTTTTTCTGGATGGTTAAAAAAAACAGTAAACTCTGGTTCTTCACCATAATTAATTAGGGATTCCAGGGCACAATGGGACATTTTACTTTAAAAATAAATTTGTATTGAAACAGCTGCCTCTCTCATTACCAGGAGATCTGTACCCTTTCAGCTGCCAGTGCTGACATTTCTGTTTCCCCATTTCTCTGCAAAATGAGCATCTCTAAGAATTCTAAAGGGTCTTTTCATGATTAACTTGCAGTGGTATTTTAATAGGGCTTTTTGTGCACTTTATATCATAAGAAATTATGTAAAACTCAACGGCTAATAACTTCCTGGACTTTATTTTGGTCAGTGATTCAACTTTTTGGAACTTTTTGAATTTCTGTCTTTTTGTATAGCCAGGTCAAGTTTAAGAAGTCAGCCTTGCAAATCTATAATATTTATAAATTCAAAAAAGAATGTGTAAAAGAAAATAGCAGCGAGTAAGGAAGAAAGCTAGCAAAGCTGTGAAGCATAGGTCTCTCCCTTATGATAATCTGCCCTGTATACCTTTGAAAGTAAACAGATTTCCTTACCCCAAGATACCCATGACCAGGTTTTTCAATCCTAGGTACTGTTGAGTAGGGACTTTGCTGATATAATTAAGGTTGGTAATCAGCTGACTTTAACATAGGGAGATTATCATGGATCTTGAAATATCCAGGTGGGCCCTGAAAAGTAGAAGGAAAGGACAAAGTCAGAAAGATGGGGCAGAAGTTGAAATAAGAGAAATTCAAAGTGTGAGAAGGACTTGACCCACCATTGCTGGAGGGTGGCCACATGGAAAGCAATAGAAAATCCTTATTCAGCAGCTGAATAACTAGCTTTGACCAGCATCGATTTCTTGTCATTCAAAATTCACCTTTGTGTACATGCACAAATACTAACTGGAAAACCTTTAAGAAAATACCTTAATCTTCGAGTACTGGAAATACTATAATATAACGATGATGCCAAAAGGAAAAAGAAAAAGGTACATCAATCCCTAGGTAATACTGTGAGTCAGCACAGTATATTCCCAGTTGCTTTCCAATCCCCATTTTCCCGGTCTCCATTTTGGTAACCTTATGTTTGCCTTCTGTGTCTTGACTCAGGGACTCAGAATCCTCATTCTGCACCTTGGTAAGAAGTCTCTCACTAGAGTTCCACTGAGTTTGTTTTTGCTTATACAGGTGCTCATAATATCACATGCTTCTTATTAATAATCCTTAAATAAAACTAAATGTTCCTTCCTAATTCCCTCTCTCTGTTAAATGACAACAAATATACTCACTTTTATAATTGTATCTCATTTACTTTTTTTAATTTACATCTTTATTGGGGTATAATTGCTTTACAATGGTGTGTTAGTTTCTGCTTTATAACAAAGTGAATCAGTTGTACATATACATATGTTCCCATATCTCTTCCCTCTTGCGTCTCCCTCCCTCCCACCCTCACTATCCCACCCCTCCAGTCGGTCACAAAGCACCGAGCCGATATCCCTGTGCCATGCAGCTGCTTCCCACTAGCTATCTACCTTACGTTTGTTAGTGTGTATATGTCCATGACGCTCTCGTCCTGTCACAGCTCACCCTCCCCCCTCCCCATATCCTGAAGTCCGTTCTCCAGTAGGTCTGTGTCTTTATTCCTGTCTTACCCCTGGGTTCTTCATGACATTTTGTTTTTCTTCTTAAATTCCATATATATGTGTTAACATACGGTATTTGTCTTTTTCTTTCTGACTTACATCACTCTGTATGACAGACTCTAGGTCTATCCACCTCATTACAAATAGCTCAATTTCGTATCTTTTTATGGCTGAGTAATATTCCATTGTATATATATGCCACATCTTCTTTATCCATTCATCCGATGATGGGGACTTAGGTTGTTTCCATCTCCTGGCTATTGTAAATAGAGCTGCAATGAACATTTTGGTACATGACTCTTTTTGGATTTTAGTTTTCTCAGGGTATATGCCCAGTAGCGGGATTGCTGGGTCATATGGCAGTTCTATTTGTAGTTTTTTAAGGAACCTCCATACTGTTCTCCATAGTGGTTGAACCAATTCACATTCCAACCAGCAGTGCAAGAGTGTTCCCTTTTCTCCACACCCTCTCCAGCATTTATTCTTTCTAGATTTTTTGATGATGGCCATTCTGACTGGTGTGAGATGATATCTCATTGTAGTTTTGATTTGCATTTCTCTAATGATTAATGATGTTGAGCATTCTTTCATGTGTTTGTTGGCAGTCTGTATATCTTCTTTGGAGAAATGTCTACTTAGGTCTTCTGCCCATTTTTGGATTGGGTTGTTTGTTTTTTTGTTACTGAGCTACATGAGCTGCTTGTAAATTCTGAAGATTAATCCTTTGTCAGTTGCTTCATTTGCAAATATTTTCTCCCATTCTGAGGGTTGTCTTTTGGTCTTGTTTATGGTTTCCTTTGCTGTGCAAAAGCTTTGAAGTTTCATTAGGTCCCATTTGTTTATTTTTGTTTTTATTTCCATTACTCTAGGAGGTGGGTCAGAAAGGATCTTGCTGTGATTTATGTCATAGAGTGTTCTGCCTATGTTTTCCTCTAAGAGTTTGATAGTTTCTGGCCTTACATTTAGGTCTTTAATCCATTTTGAGCTTATTTTTGTGCATGGTGTTAGCAAGTGATCTAATCTCATACTTTTAAATGTATCTGTCCAGTTTTCCCAGTACCATTTATTGAAGAGGCTGTCCTTTCTCCACTGTACATTCCTGCTACCTTTATCAAAGATAAGGTGACCATATGTGCGTGGGTTTATCTCTGGGCTTTCTATCCAGTTTCATTGATCTATCTTTCTGTTTTTGTGCCAGTACCATACTATCTTGATTACAGTAGCTTTGTAGTTTAGTCTGAAGTCAGGGAGCCTGATTCCTCCAGCTCCTTTTTTCGTTCTCAAGATTGCTTTAGCTATTCGGGGTCTTTTGTGTTTCCATACAAATTGCGAAATTTTTTGTTCTAGTTCTGTGAAAAATGCCATTGGTAGTTTGATAGGGATTGCACTGAATCTATAGATTGCTTTGGGTAGTAGAGTCATTTTCACAATGTTGATTCTTCCAATCCAAGAACATGGTATATCTCTCCACCTATTTATATCATCTTTAATTTCTTTCATCAGTGTCTTATAATTTTCTGCATACAGGTCTTTTGTCTCCTTAGGTAGGTTTATTCCTAGATATTTTATTCTTTTTGTTGCAGTGGTAAATGGGAGTGTTTTCTTGATTTCACTTTCAGGTTTTTCATCACTAGTATATAGGAATGCCAGAGATTTCTGTGCATTAATTTTGTATCCTGCTACTTTACCAAATTCATTGATTAGCTCTAGTAGTTTTCTGGTAGCATCTTTAGGATTCTCTGTGTATAGTATCATGTCATCTGCAAATAGTGACAGCTTTACTTCTTCTTTTCCGATTTGGATTCCTTTTATTTCCTTTTCTTCTCTGATTGCTGTGACTAAAACTTCCAAAACTATGTTGAATAAGAGTGGTGAGAGTGGGCAACCTTGTCTTGTTCCTGATTTTAGTGGAAATGCTTTCAGTTTTTCACCATTGAGGACGATGTTGGCTGTGGGTTTGTCATATATGGCCTTTATTATGTTGAGGAAAGTTCCCTCTATGCCTACTTTCTGGAGGGTTTTTATCATAAATGGGTGTTGAATTTTGTCAAAAGTTTTCTCTGCATCTATTGAGATGATCATATGGTTTTTCTCCTTCAATTTGTTAATATGGTTTATTGCATTGATAGATTTGTGTATATTGAAGAATCCTTGCATTCCTGGAATAAACCCCACTTGATCATGGTGTATGATCCATTTAATGTGCTGTTGGATTGTTTGCTAGTATTTTGTTGAGGATTTTTGCATCTATGTTCATCAGTGATATTGGCCTGTAGTTTTCTTTCTTTGTGACATCCTTGTCTGGTTTTGGTATCAAGGTGATGGTGGCCTCGTAGAAGGAATTTGTGAGTGTTCCTCCCTCTGCTATATTTTGGAAGAGTTTGAGAAGGATAGGTGTTAGCTCTTCTCTAAATGGTTGATAGAATTCACCTCTGAAGCCATCTGGTCCTGGGCTTTTGTTTGTTGGAAGATTTTTAATCACAGTTTCAATTTCAGTGCCTGTGATTGGTCTGTTCATATTTTCTATTTCTTCCTGATTCAGTCTTGGCAGGTTGTGCATTTCTAAGAATTTGTCCATTTCTTCCAGATTGTCCATTTTATTGGCATAGAGTTGCTTGTAGTAATCTCTTATGATCTTTTTTATTTCTGCAATGTCTGTTGTTACTTCTCCTTTTTCATTTCTAATTATATTGATTTGAGTCTTCTCCCTTTTTTTCTTGATGAGTCTGGCTAGTGATTTATCTATGTTGTTTATCTTCTCAAAGAACCAGCTTTTAGTTTTATTGATCTTTGCTATCGTTTCCTTCATCTCTTTTTCATTTATTTCTGATCTGATTTTTATGATTTCTTTCCTTCTGCTAGCTTTGGGGTTTTTTTGTTCTTTCTCTAATTGCTTGAGGTGCAAGGTTACGTTGTTTATTCGAGATGTTTCCTGCTTCTTAAGGTGGGCTTGTATTGCTATAGACTTCCCCCTTAGAACTGCTTTTGCTGCATCCCATAGGTTTTGGGTCGTTGTGTCTCCATTGTCATTTGTTTCTAGGTATTTTTTGATTTCCTCTTTGATTTTTTCAGTGATCACTTCATTATTAAGTAGTGTATTGTTTAGCCTCCATGTGTTTGTATTTTTTACAGATCTTTTCCTGTAATTGATATCTAGTCTCATGGCGTTGTGGTGGGAAAAGATACTTGATACAATTTCAATTTTCTTAAATTTACCAAGGCTTGATTTGTGACCCAAGATATGATCTATCCTGGAGAATGTTCCGTGAGCACTTGAGAAAAATGTGTATTCTGTTGTTTTTGGATGGAATGTCCTATAAATATCAATTAAGTCCATCTCGTTTAATGTATCATTTAAAGCTTGTGTTTCCTTATTGATTTTCATTTTGGATGATCTGTCCATAGGTGAAAGTGGGGTGTTAAAGACCCCTACTATGAATGCATTACTGTTGATTTCCCCTTTTATGGCTGTTAGTATTTGCCTTACGTATTGAGGTGCTCCTATGTTGGGTGCATAAATATTTACAATTTTTATATCTTCTTCTTGGATGGATCCCTTGATCATTATGTAGTGTTCTTCTTTGTCTCTTCTAATAGTTTTTATTTTAAAGTCTATTTTGTCTGATATGAGAATTGCTACTCCAGCTTTCTTTTGATTTCCATTTCCATGGAATATCTTTTTCCATTCCCTCACTTTCAGTCTGTATGTGTCCCTGGGTCTGAAGTGTGTCTCTTGTAGACAGCATATATATGGGGCTTGTTTTTGTGTCCATTCATCCAGTCTGTGTTTTTTGGTGGGAGTATTTAATCCATTTACATTTAAGATAATTATTGCTATGTATGTTCCTATTCCCATTTTCTTAATTGTTTTGGGTTTGTTATTGTATGTCTTTTCCTTCTCTTTGTTTCTTGCCTAGAGAAGATCCTTTAGTATTTGTTGTAAAGCTGGTTTGGTGGTGCTGAACTCTCTCAGCTTTTGCTTGTCTGTAAAGGTTTTGATTTCTCCATCAAATCTGAATGAGATCCTTACTGGGTAGAGTAATCTTGGCTGCAGGTTTTTCTCCTTCATCACTTTCAGTATGTGCTGCCACTCCCTTCTGGCTTGTAGGGTTTCTGCTGAGAGATCAGCTGTTAACCTTATGGGGATTCCCTTGTGTGTTATTTTTCCCTTGCTGCTTTTAATATGTTCTCTTTGTATTTAATTTTTGACAGTTTGATTAATATGTGTCTTGGCGTATTTCTCCTTGGATTTATCCTGTATGGGACTCTCTGTGCTTCCTGGACTTGATTAACTATTTCCTTTTCCATATTAGGGAAGTTTTCAAGTGGAATCTCTTCAACTATTTTCTCAGTCCCTTTCTTCTTCTCTTCTTCTTCTGGAACCCCTATAAATCGAATGTTGGTGCGTTTAATGTTGTCCCAGAGGTCTCTGAGACTGTCCTCAGTTCTTTTCATTCTTTTCTCTTTCTTCTGCTCTGCAGTAGTTATTTCCACTATTTTATCTTCCAGGTTACTTATCCATTCTTCTGCCTCAGTTATTCTGCTATTGATCCCATCTAGAGTATTTTTAATTTCATTTATTTTGTTGTTCATTGTTGCTTGTTTCATCTTTAGTTCTTCTAGATCCTTGTTATATGTTTCTTGCATTTTCTGTATTGTATTTCCAAAATTTTGGATCATCTTTACTATCAGTATTCTGATTTCTTTTTCAGGTAGACTGCCTATTTCCTCTCCATTTGTTAGGTCTGCTTGGTTTTTATCTTGCTCCTTCATCTGCTTTTTTTTTTTTTTTTTTTGTCTTGTCATTTTGCTTATCTTACTGTGTTTGGGGTCTCCTTTTTGCAGGCTGCAGGTTCGTAGTTCTCGTTGTTTTTGGTGTCTGTCCCCAGTGGCTAATGTTGGTTCAGTGGGTTGTGTAGGCTTCCTGGTGGAGGGGACTAGTGCCTGTGTTCTGGTGGATGAGGCTGGATCTTGTCTTTCTGGTGGGCAGGTCCACGTCTGGTGGTGTGTTTTGCGGTGTCTGTGGCCTTATTATGACTTTAGGCAGCCTCTCTGCTAATGGGTAGGGTTGTGTTCCTGTCTTGCTAGTTGTTTGGCATAGGGTGTCCAGCACTGTAGCTTGCTGGTCGTTGAGTGAAGCTGGGTGCTGGTTTTGAGATGGAGATCTTTGGGAGATTTTCGCCGTTTGATATTATGTGGAGCTGGGAGGTCTCTTGTGGACCAGTGTCCTGAAGTTGGCTCTCCCATGTCAGAGGCACAGCACTGACTGCTGGCTGCAGCACCAAGAGCCTTTCGTCCACCCGGCTCAGAATAAAAGGGATAAAAAGTAGAAAGAAAGAAAGAAAGAAAGAGAGAGAAAGAGGGAGGGTGGGAAGGAGGGAGGGAGGGAGGGAGGAAGGAAGGAAGAAAGAAAAGAAAAAGGAAAGAGGATAAAATAAGATAAAGTAAGATAAAATAAAATAAAGTTATTAAAATAAAATATAATTAGTAAGAAAAAAAATTTTTTAAGAAAAAAGACAAAAATAAATGGACAGATAGAACCCTAGGACAAATGGTGAAAGCAAAGCTATACAGACAAAATCTCACACAGAAGCATACACACACACACTCACAAAAAGAGGAAAAGGGGAAAAAATCATAAATCTTGCTCTCAAAGTCCACCTCCTCAATTTGGGATGATTCGTTGTCTGTTCATGTATTCCACAGATGCAGGGTACATCAAGTTGATTATGGAGCTTTAATCCACTGCTTCTGAGGTTGCTGGGAGGGATTTCCCTTCCTCTTCTTTGTTCGCACAGCTCCCGGGGTTCAGCTTTGGATTTGGCCCTGTCTCTGCGTGTAGGTCGCTGTAGGGCGTCTGTTCTTCGCTCAGACAGGACGGGGTTAAAGGAGCAGCTGCTTCGGGGACTCTGGCTTGCTGAGGCCGGGGGGACGGAGAGGTGTGGATGCGGGGCAAGCCCGCGACGGCAGAGGCCAGCAGGACGTTGCACCAGCCTGAGGCGCGCCATGTGTTCTCCTGGGAAAGTTGTCCCTGCATCCCGGGACTCTGGCAGTGGCGGGCTGCACAGGCTCCCCGGAAGGGGGATGTGGAGAGTGACCTGTGCTCGCACACAGGCTTTTTGGTGGCGGCAGCAGCAGCCTTAGCGTCTCATGCCCGTCTCTGGGGTCCGCGCTTTTAGCCACGGCTCGCGCCCATCTCTGGAGCTCCTTTAAGCAGCGCTCTTAATCCCCTCTCCTCGCGCACCAGGAAACAGAGGGAAGAAAAGTCTCCTGCCTCTTCGGCAGGTCCAGACTTTTCCCTGGACTCCCTCCTAGCTAGCCGTGGTGCACTAACCCCCTGTGGGCTTTGTTCAAGCCGCCAACCCCAGTCCTCTCCCTGCAATCCGACTGAAGCCTGAGCCTCAGCTCCCAGCCCCGCCTGCCCCAGCGTGTGAGCAGACAAGCCTCTTGGGCTGGTGAGTGCCAGTCGGCACTGATCCTCTGTGCGGGAATCTCCCCACTTTGCCGTCTGCACCCCTGTGGCTGTGCTCTCCTCCATGGCCCCGAAGCTCCCCCCTCCGCCACCCGCAGTCTCCGCCCGCAAAGAGCCTTCCCAGTGTGTGGAAACCTTTCCTCCTTCACAGCTCCCTCCCACTGGTGCAGGTCCCTTCCCTATTCTTTTGCCTCTGTTTATTCTTTTTTCTTTTGCCCTACCCAGGTACGTGGAGACTTTCTTGCCTTTTGGGAGGTCTGAGGTCTTATGCCAGCATTCAGTAGGAGTTGTTCCACGTGTAGATGTATTTCTGGTGTATCTGTAGGTAGAAAAACAGCCTGGGGAATCCTAGTTCGAGGCCTCTAGGTGCTGTGCATCAAACAGCTAAGAATAATTTTCAGTGACTTTTACTGAAAAACCCTATGTAATAACAATTCACCTTTATTCTGATCCTTGTGCCAAAGGCAATGTGCTCTTCTTGGGGAACTACTCATATTCTGCAGCTATGCCAGTTCTCCGGGAGTCATCAACTCAGCTGTGCCTGCGAGTCCGGAGCCTTGAACACGCCTGCCGGAAGCACAGAGTCTGCATGGAGGGGGCAGAGCCAGGGGCTAGGAAGGAAGGGACACCGGGCACGAAAGAGAGGGGCCGTTCGCTCCCCCAGTCAGGGAGAGCGGCTGATGGCGGGAACTGTGACCACACGCAAACACGCACGCACGCACCGTGTGTGTATGTTTTCTTTTTTAATGACATCCCTCTGTACTGAAATGTTACTACAGGCACACCTTTGAGATATTGTGGGTTCGGTTCCAGACCACCAAAATAAAGCATCTATAGAAATAAAGTGAGTCACATGAATTTTTTTGGTTCCCCAGTGCATATAAAAGTTATATTTACACTATACTGTAGCCTATTCAATATGCAACAGTATTATGTCCAAAAAACAATGTAGATGTCTTAATTTAAAAATACTTCATTGCTAAAAAATGCTAACCACCATATGAGCCTTCAGCAATTCATAATCTTTTGCTGGTGGAGGGTCTTGCCATGTTGACAGCTGCTGACTGATCAGGGCGGTGGTTTCTGAAGGTTGGGGTGGCCGGGGCAGTTTCTTAAAATAAGACAGCAATGAAGTTTACCACATCGACTGACTATTCCTTTCAGGATGTAGCACTGTTTGACAGCATTTTACCCACAGTAGAACTTCTTTTGAGATTGGAGCCAATCTTCTCAAAACCTGTCTCTGCTTTATCAACTAAGTTTATGTAATATTCTAAGTCCCTTGTTGTCTTTTGAACAATCTTCGTAACGTCTTCACCAGAAGTAGTTTCCATCTCAAGAAACCACTTTCCTTTCTTATCCATAAGAAGCAACTCCTCATCTGTTCAAATTTATCATGAGATTGCAGCAATTAATTCACATCTTCAGGCTCCACTTCTAATTCTAGTTCTCTTGCTATTTCTACCATACCTGCAGTGACTTCCTCCACTGAAGTCTTGAGTCCCTCAAAGTTATCCATGAGGGTTGGAATCAACTTCTTCCAAACTCCTGTGAATGTTGATATTTTGACCTCCTCCCATGAATCACAAATGTTCTTAACGGCATCTAGAATGGTGAAACCTTTCCAGAAGGTTTTCAGTTTAATTTGCTCAGATCCATCAGAGGAATCACTATCTATGGCAGATATAGCCTTATGAAATGTATTTCTTAGGTAATAAGACTTGAAAGTCAAAATTACTCCTTGATCCATGGGCTGCAGAATGATGTTGTGTTAGCAGGCATGAAAAAAGAAACCCATGTATCTCATTGTCTATCTCTATCAGAGCTCTTGGGTGACCAGGTGTATTGTCAATGAGCAGTAATATT
The DNA here is from genome assembly GCF_949987515.2 of Delphinus delphis. Lineage (NCBI taxonomy): Eukaryota > Metazoa > Chordata > Mammalia > Artiodactyla > Delphinidae > Delphinus > Delphinus delphis. Next base: position 21,063,673 of record NC_082704.1, on the reverse strand, counting down.
TTGAAAGGAATTTTTTTCTGAGGAGTAGGTCTCAACAATGGGCTTAAAACATTCAGTAAACTATGTTGTAAATAGATGTGCTGTCATCCAGGCTTTGTTGTTCCAAATATAGAGCACAGGCAGAATAGATGTAGCATAATTCTGAAGGGCCCTAGGATTTTCAGAATGGTAAATGAGCACTGGCTTCAACTTCAAGTTACCAGCTGCATTAGCCCCTAACAAGAGAGTTGGCCTGTCCTTTGAAGCTTTGAAGCCAGGCACTGACATCTTCTCTCCAGCTATGAAAGTCCTAGATGGCATCTTGGAATATAAGGCAATTTCGTGTATGCTGAAAATCTGTGTTTAGTGTAGCCATCTTCATGGATGATCTTAGCTAGAGCTCCTGGATAACTCGCTGCAGCTTCTGTACCAGCACTTGCTGCTTCACCTTGCACTTTTATGTGATGGAGATGGCTTCTTTCCTTAAGCCTCATAAGCCAACCTCTGCTAGCTTTAAACTTTTCGTCTGAAGCTTCCTCACTTCTCTCAGCCTTCACAGAACTGAAGAGAGTTAAGGCCTTGCTTTGGATTAGGCTTTGGCTCAGGGAATGTTGTGGCTGGTTTGATCTTCTATCCAGACCATCAAAACTTTCTCCGTATCAGCAATAAGGCTGTTTCGCTTCCTTATCATCTGTGTGTTCACTGAAGTAGCACTCTTATTTTCCTTCAAGAACTTCTCCTTTGCATTCATACCTTGGCTAACTGTTTGGCTCAAGAGACCCAGCTTTTGACCTATGTCAGCTTTCAACATGTCTCCCTCATTAAGCTTAAGCATTTCTAGTTTTTGATTTAAAGTGAGAAATGTGCGAGTCTTCCTTTCACTTGAACACTTAGAGGCCATTGTAGGTTATTAATCGGCCTAATTTCAATATTGTTGTGTCTCAGGGAATAGGGAGGCCCGAGGAGATGATTGAGATGGGGGAATGGCTGGTTGCTGGAGCAGTCAGAACACACACAACATTTATCAATTACATTTTCCATCTTATATGGATGTGGTTCATGGAGCCCCAAAACAATTACAATAGTAACATCGAAGATCACTGGTCACAGATCACCATAACAAATATAATAATAATGAAAACGTTTGAAATAATGTGAGAATTGTCAAAATGTGGCACAGAGACACAAAGTGAGCAAGTGCTATTGGAAAAACGGTGCTGATAGATTTGCTTGACACAGGGCTACCACAGACTTTCCACTTGTAGAAAATGCAGTATCAGTGAAGCACAATAAAGTGAAACACAGTGAAATGAGCTATGTTTGTATATGAAATTCCACCAGTGTATGAAATTCCTCTTTTCTCTATTTTCTTGACAGTATTTGGTATTGTCAGACTTTGCCTTTTTTCTAGTAGTGGAAATGGTACCTTACTGTTTTAATTTGTATTATCTTGATAACTGTTGAGGTTGAATGTATTTTCGTATGTGTATTGGGCATTTGAATTCCCTCTTCTGTAAAATGCCAGTTCAAGTCTTTTGCTCATTTTCCTATTGTGTTGTTTTTCTTACAGATTTTCAAAAACTCATTATATATTCTGGATCTCTATCTTTTGCCAGTTATATGCTTTGTAAATCCAGTCTGCGGTTTGTTTTTTTGATGTGTTTATGATGTATTTTGTATATAGAAGTTTTACATTTTCATGTAGTGAAGGCTATCCATCTTTTATTCATAGCTTGCATGTTTCCACTTTGTTTAAAGAAGCCTGAGCACATTGAATACCTGAGGGAACAGAGGACTAGAAGGGCAGATGATAGAGGGTGGAAACAGATATCGCCTTCATTCTTGTTTTTCTCTTCTTTCTTCTTCTATTATTTCTCCATTTTTCCTTATCCTGAAATCGATGCCTTTAACAAACAAGTTAGGCAGCTTTTTTGCTTTGATTTGTTCATTTTTGTATCTAGGTATCTTTGGCTCTTTTTTGCTGGGCTGCTTTCTTCAAACTTTTCCATCTACTTGGTGCCACCAGTAAATGCCAGTGGAGAAGATTGCTTTGTGCTCAAGAATAAAAAATGAATAAGTACACCTCGTGACTGAAATAATTGTGCCGAATGAATTACCTCATATAATGAAAAGTAACAAACAAGAGATCTCATCTGGCGCATCTCTATTGTTTTTAGGTAAAGGAAAACTTTTTATACAATCATTTTCTAAACTTTTATTGCTTTAAATCACTACTGCATTATCACAATGCCATGTCCATAAACCCCCTCACAATCTAATCAAAATCATTGTAACCTGGGTTGGGGATCAGGGGAGAACTAAGAAAACTGAAGTGCAATGTTGCCTTGAACCCCTCAAAGTCATCCATGAGGGTTGGAATCAGTCAACCCTTGAAAAAAGTGGCAGTTAGGGGCACCGACCCTCCACACAGTCAAAAATCCAAGTATAACTTTAGGGTCAGCCCTCTCTATCTGCTGTTCCACATCCACACAAACAGCTTTGGATCATGTAGTACTGTAGTACATATTTATTGAAAATAATCACGTATAAGTGGACTTGCCCAGTTTAAACTCATGTTATTTGAGGGTCACCTGTACTTTGCCCAGGTCCATCAGAGGAATCACTATCTAGAGCAGCATAGCTTCACAAAATGTGTTTCTTAAACAATAAGACTTGAAAGTTGAAATTAGTCCTTGGATCCATGGACTGCAGAATGGATATTGTGTTAGCAGGCATGAAAACAACATGAATCTCATTGTCTATCTCCATCAGAGCTCCTAGGTGACCAGGTGCATTGTCAATGAGCAGTAATATTTTGAAAGAAATCTTCTTTTCCTGAGAAGTAAGTCTTAATAGTGGGCTTAAAGTATTCAGATGTGCTGTCATCCAAGCTTTGTTGTTCCATTTATAGAGCACAGGCAGAGTTTATTTAGCATAATTCTTAAGGGCCCTAGGATTTTTGGAATGGTAAATGAGCATTGACTTCAACCTAAAATCACCAGCTCCACTGGCCGCTAACAAGAGAGTCAGCCTGTCCTTAGAAGTTTTGAAGCCATCAAGTTCTTCTCTCTAGCTGTGAAAGTCCTAGATGGCAACCTCTGCTGCCTTCAAACTTTTTTTCCTGCAGCTTCCTCACTTCTCTCAGCTGTCATGGAATTGAACAGTTAGGACCTTGCTCTAGATTAAGCTTTGGCTTAAGGGAATGTTGTGGCTGGTTCGATCTTCTATCCAGATCACTAAAACTTTCTTCATGTCAGCAATAAGGCTGTTTCGCTTATTACTCAGGTGTTCATGGGAGTAGCACTTTTAATTTCCTTCAAGGATTTTTCCTTTGCATTCACAACTTGCCTTTTTGGTGTAAGATGGCCTAGTTGTAGGCCTATCTGGGTTTTCCACATGCCTTTCTCACTAAGCTTAATCATTTCTAGCTTTTGATTTAAAGTGAGAGATGTGTGATTCTTCCTTTCACTTGAACACCTAGAGGCCATTGTAGGGTTATTGACTGGCCTAATTTCAATACTGATGTGTCTCAGGAAATAGGGAGGCCCCAAAAGAGAGAGAGATGGGAACAGCCGGTGGATGGAGCAGTCAGAACACACATAACATTTATTGATTTAATTCCACATCTTATATGGGACAGTTTGTGGTGTCTCCCAAAAATTACAATAGTAGCATCAAAGATCACTAATCACAGATCACCATAACAAATATAATAATAATTTAAAAGTTTGAAATATTGTGAGAATTACCAAAATGTGACACAGAGACACAAAGGGAGCAAATGCTGTTGGAAAAATGGAGCCAATACACTTGCTTGACACAGGGCTACCACAACCCTTCAATTTGTAAAAAACACAATATCTGCAGAAATCAATAAAGCAAGATATGCCTTTACTCGTTGTGTTTGGTACAGTCCAGTGCTGAATCTGTAATTCTATCTTATGGGAAAATATTTCTTTCTATCTTTTCAATCTTCGTGAAGTAGCTATTCACAACCTCATGCTTCTGGGAACTTTGTAATTTGAATATTGTTAGCAAAATGTTCAAAATTCTTAGGGGGCCTGCCACATACAGAGCGGAACAGAAGACTGGTCCAGAGCCCTTTTTCTGGATCACAGCAAGGTGACCCACCACTGGAGGAGGGTCTCATTTGCTCCAGGTAGGCTGGAGAGGCTCAGGTTTTACCAGGATTGTGAGTGAAGGTCTCAAGTTCAGGCCTCCAGCCTGCAGCACCAGGCCAAGTCCATTGGCTTTGTGAGCAGACCTCCCCAGGGTCCAGACTTTGGGGCCATGGCAGGGTGGACGCTTAGGGCTCCCTGCTGCTGGATGAGACCTCACAACATTGGGACTTTGTGGGCCTGGGTCGCCAGTACTGCATGGTGTCTACGGGTGCCTGGTGGAAGTGACTGTTGAAATCTTGAAGTTGTCATCAAAAATGCTGAAAGCAAGCTGCTTGGAACCCTAGACCAAGTGCTGATCCACAGTCTGCTCTGGTCCATGGGGCTGTGGAGGAACCATTTTCTTAAAAAAAAAAAAAAGTATACATACACACACACACATATTCAAAACTCTTAATGGAAATTCAGAGAACCTGGAGACTTCTGAACAACAAAAATAAATTTAAATGGAAAGAGATTAGTTCTTTAAATATTTTAAATTGTCAGTCACATGTTCTTGATTATTACAAGGTTAAAGAGTGACTACTGAAATCATTTTGAACATTGCCTCTCCCTTTCCACATTCTACAGATGGCTTCTAGGGTCCATCAAGCGTTAGGTTGAGGAGAGTCTATTTTACCTTCCACTGTAATTTTGTTTTCCATTTTCTTGTTCTCTCTTCAAATGGGGTATCTTCTGTTACACAGATCACAGTAAATACTTGCAAAACTTGCCTTGCCTTGAGCAGTATGTTGCTTGAGATTGAAATAGGAAGCTAGTCTTGTATAAACGTTTGAGTTCTCTTTGGCTTATCTCATATAATTGGGGTATTTAAGCCTTAGCCCCATCTCTTGGTCCTAATATTTCTAGTACTTATCAAGGAAACTATTCATTCAAAATTAAGTGATTTGAGAAAGCAGGATTATAATCTTGTTTTAACTCTATGGAGTCTAAAGATGCCAAAGTTTGTGTGAGGTGGGGAAGATGGAAGAGACTCTGAACTCCCACACCCATGTCTCACTGAAAGCAGTTCTAACTTTATCTGTAGACTGCTATAAATGGTGTCTTGCACGTAGTTAATTACTCAATATGTTTTAGCTACTAATGTTTCTGCTGCTGTTGCTATGCTACTTACAGCTAAAGATTGTGTCAATAATGCTGATCTGTACTTCATAAATGATTTTCAGTGTTGAAAGTCATATTCCCAGGGCCTAGTGTAGCCTGCCTGACACACAGTTGACGCTCAATGTAAATTGAGTGAATGAATGTGTCCTTTGTTACATGAGACACAGGATAGGAAAATGTAGAGAATTCATTGGAAACTAGTCCCCACTTCTGAGGACTCAATTCACAGAATTAGAGTCATTATGTATTTTTTTCTCTCCAGGGAAACATTGAACCTTCTCAAAACTCCCTCTATAGTTGTTTTCTGAGTGATAGCCAAGGGATAATTTCTAATACTGTAGCATTCCTATAAGGACTAGCAAAATGTTAATGATGAATATTAGGTTCTGTTTCATAATAAAATGATATATTTTTAGTCACTTATGAGATATGAATATATAGACTGGGGAATCAGGATATGCAATGATGGTTAAAAATACTATACATATTTATTTCGACAAAATTTTTTTTTTTAAAGGGCTTCAAATGCTTGGCTTTTTATTTATTTATTTTTGGCTGTGTTGGGTCTTCATTTCTGTGTGAGGGCTTTCTCTAGTTGTGGCACGCGGGGGCCACTCTTCATCGCGGTGCGCAGGCCTCTCACTATCGCGGCCTCTCTTGTTGCGGAGCACAGGCTCCAGACGTGCAGACTCAGTAGTTGTGGCCCACGGGCCCAGTTGCTCCGTGGCATGTGGGATCCTCCCAGACCAGGGCTCGAACCCGTGTCCCCTGCATTAGCAGGCAGATTCTCAACCACTGCGCCGCCAGGGAAGCCCTCAACAAATTTTTTAATATGTGAGAGTAATTGTGTTATGTGCTTAGAAAATGTAAGGCTACATAAGACATCACTTTTGTTATCAAGCATTATATAAGATACAAAAACGCATAACAATTTAAAAATAAAGATTCTACTGAAATGAGGTACAGCTATACATATATAAAAAAACATGTATCACTGATTAAACAAAGCTTTATCTCCATTTCCAGAGCCTGACTGCATACAACTCAAAATCAAATGGGTGTCAGACAAGTAAATAGACAATTTCAGTAGAGCCTGATGATTTTTTTTTTATAACACAGGAGCATAAGATTCTATGGGAACACAGAGAAAGGGATGAACAGCAGCCCGGTTTCTAGCGGTATCTCTAGAGCTGAGGTTTCAAGAAGGAGAAAGAGTTAGCTAGAATATGGAACAGGGAGATCAGCGAAGATGTTACAGGCAAAATAAGTATATTGTGCAAGGTTTTTAAGATTTGCTATGTCAAACTTCATGCATGAAGGTAAATATGACCAGAATGAGGATGGATATAGGCAAGAGACAGAAATAATAGAGGCAGAGAAATGCTAGATAATAAAGAACTTTGTATTCTAAACTAAAGAGCTTGCATTTTATCACCTAGGTTATGGGAAAGTCATTGCAGATTTTTGTAACGGCAGAAGTAATGCAAATTCACCATAAACATTCAAACAATACAGTCGTGTAGAAAGTAAAAAGTGAGTACCTCCAACTTCATAAGTATATTCATATGACTGAGAGTGTGCTTTAATGACATTTAAACCAGTTTTATTAAAATTAAAATGGTGTTTTTACTTTATATTAAAAATGTAAAGTATAGGGAAGCATTTAAATAAAAAGTAAAAATCCATTCTACTGTGCAGACCTCTACCTCCAATTCCACTTGGTAGGGACAAAATTGTTAATAATTTCTGGCTTTTAATACTTTTAAACTTTCCACTTTAACTGCAAATAATATACCTATAAATCCATTTCCTACTGAATCCCCGCTAAAAAAGATGAGGTATAAGGATGTTATAAATGGAGAAAATTGTCAGATTACCTATACTCTAAAGACAAAGTCAGCCAAAGTAGCCTCACAGAGTGAATTCTATTAACACTATAAGCAAAAGATGATTCCAATGTTATTAAACTGTCCCAAAGAATAAAGTGAGAAGGAAAGCTTTCACGTTTTATTCTTCTTTCAAACAACACAACACATTGATGCTTGAGAACTCACAAAGAGAGCTTGGTAAAGAAAACTACAGCTTTATAGCATGTGGAACTATATTCAATATCTTGTAATAATCTATAATGGGAAAGAATCTGAAACTGTACACCTAAAACTAATACAGTATTATAAATCAACTATAAATAAAATTAAATTAAAAAAAGAAAACTACAGCTTCATCTGACTTATGAATATTGAAGCACAAGCAGTAACTAAAAATCAAATTAAGCACAGTATGAATTAGTCATAAAATTCAGAGTTCAATCTGGGAATGCAAGGATGGTTCAGTATAAAGAAATACCTAAAATAATACATTATAAATAGTATACAGAGAATGGTAATAAAAGTGTGATTGGAGCCTAGAGTTCATTGGGAGATTGAAGATGATAAAGTTGGCAAGATAGATTGGGAAATGGATCATGAAGTAATTTATATACAGTGTGAAAAATATCTGTGATTCTAACCAACAGGAGAAGGAGAGTTAAATAATATTTTTTTTCATTTTTCGTACAAGGAAAGTAGTAAAAATTCTGTTTAGTTTGATAAAACAGTTATTCCCATAACTCACTTTTTATAAGCATCAAAACATTAGCAGCATATATCTGAATATATATAATAAGTATATAGAATAAAAAGTATATATATTGTATCCAGTATGCATTTTTAAATGTTTTACACAAAAATCACATCATTAGTTTTTTCTTACTCATATTAATATCATATTTTATATATAAATATTAACAAATAAATAATCATATAATTATATATTAACATGTAATAATAGCTAGCTTTTATTGTGTTCCCTATGTGCCAGGAAAAAAATGTACACATGTAATTGTATATGTTTAAATAAATATATATATATATATAAAATGAAACCTCACAACAGCAACGAATTAATTGCATTATCCTCATATTAGAGATAGAGAAACAAAGGCCCACAGGAAGCTTTCTGATACTAAAATCTCTGTGTTTAATCCACCACATCCTGCTATCCCTGCATGGTACACTGTGGGAAGACAATGTTTAGGAACTTTCTAGTGAGCCAGAATCTTTGAACAAGGGTGAAAAATTGCTCAGGAATAATCTGCAAAATGAAACCCATATGCAAATAATCTACACATTCAAAAACTATCAATCCCATCTAAAGAATAAAGTTCCGTTTAAACAACAGGAAAAGTAGCAAATAATGAAATAACTTTATTCAGACTTTTTACTCGAAGTAGAACATTTGTTTTGAATTAGCCTTTAGACTTGAAGTAGTCATAACATGAAAAATTTTGGAATGTGAAGTTCTGTGTTTGTTCCCAGGGACTGTGCACTTTGCTCTTTCACATTTGAAAACTTCTACAGGTGTGTCACGGGCTTAACCCTGTCATAATAGTTTGAGAATATGAGCTAGACAATGAGTGAGCCTTACAATAAGTAGAGACCAGTGAAGGAGGACGATGTAGCTGAGGTAGCTTCTAGTGTAGAGCAGCGGTCCCCAACCATTTTGGCGCCGGGGACCAGTTTCGTGGAAGACAATTTTTCCACGGATGGGAGTGGGGTGCGGGGGGGTGCGGGGGGAGGTGGTTCAGGCAGTAATGCGAGCGATGGTGAGCGGCAGATGAAACTTCGCTCACTCGCCCACCCTCACCTCCTGATGTGCTGCCCGCTTCCTAACAGGCCACGGACCTGTACCAGTCTGCAGCCCCGGGAGTTGGGGATCCCTGGTATAGACTATTCAGTTTCACACTGTGGTGCTAGTTTCAGGCAGTAGTGAATATGTGAGCCGGGATAATACATACCTTGTTAGGGAGACTTGCAAATAAATAACCAAAAAACCTTCTACTTCTAATAATCAGTGCCTCTACATAGTCAGTCTAATTTTAGTTTCATTGGAGAAACTGAGACAGCCTATTAGACCCAAAAGTGTTGACTAACACTGGTACCCTAAGGCAAGAAGCATTGTTAAATTAAATGTGCTAAAAAAAAGCGGCCCTCTTACATATATAAATGATAACTATTCGTAGAATCAAGGTAGAGCTACTTAATTAGCTTTTGGATTTAAAGCATAATCTGAAAAATAATTATGGATTTTAAAAATGTGTTTGACTCTAGCTGAGGATGGCATCCATTTTAAACTAATGACCCATTTTGTGCATGTGTTACATGTGCACACATGTACACGTGTGTTTATTTGTATATGTGAGTGCATATATTTCCTTGAAAGATATGGTTTAAGAGAGAAGTGACAAGATCCCTCTCAACGTTCTATGTGTTGAATCCCAAGATTCATTCTATACTCACTATCTGATGCGATCTGACAGCACAAAATTCAGTTGCAAAGCCGCATAGAATGCAAGCTGTAGCATTGCACTATCTTGCTGGAGGCTAATCACTTTATAATGAGTTTAGTGAAAAGTACCTATGCAATAAGTTGTTGTTGACAGCAGCCCAAGGGAACCTCTAAGTGCTAAAAATTAGCAGCTGAGAGATGTTGGATTGCATCCTTTTGAAGATAGAAAACAGATTCCTTTCTAAAATACAAGCAGTTTAAACTCGAGATAAATCAAACACATGGTAAAAGAAATATCTTGTTGCTATGGGCTTTATCCTGTTTTTGTTCTCACTGTTTTATGAAGTAAAAGAAGAAAAAAGTCAGGCTTCTAGTGTTCCAGTTTGAGGAAACAATATCTTAACAGCACAGAGAAAATGATTTTTTTTTACTGTGATATTGTATATTTGACAGTTCATGAAAAAATTTACACCAAGCTATATTTAAAGAAAATGGTGAACATGCATTGAACAGTCAGCTTCCTTTTAAATGATTCACTTTCATTGTAGATTTTGGATATTAAATAATCAATCTGGACTGAAGAACTTATAATAAAACTCAGTCACTACTATTTATAAGACTGTTGCAGAGCTGTGTTGCTATAAAGACCACTATGCACCAGAGGAAGTATAATTTTAGTTAGGCTGTACTGATACCATTGATAAGCATCAAACCCATGCTAATTTTGCCTGCAAGAAAGATGCAGCATAAGATAGAAAGAAAGAAGGTTATGGCACTGCTTGGTAGGAAGAAATCTATAAAATAATGTTTTAGCTTTCCAACTTGGCACTAGAAATGACAGAGAACAAAACAGAAAAGAGATACATTTGACACAGTGCCATGAAATGCATTTGACACAGTGCCATGAAAAACATTTCTGAACTTCAGTATATTTCCTTAAATTGAAGGGCACCCACTGTATCAGGGTTTTACAGAGGTCAAAATAATCAGCAGTATGACAGTTGTAATTGACAAATACATTCTCTAAACTACTTGTGCTTCTATAGTAAGTACTTGTATTAAAATGATATATTGAGTTAAGTATCAGACAAAGTTCCACAAATGTGCTAGGTAGGAAATGTAATTTTACAAAAGGATTTGACAGTACCACCTACAGTTGCTAAGCGGTAACTGGGGAGAACACTATGGAGTGATGCAAACTGGTAAGTCTTCACAGTCTTTGTGGTTTCGGTAGGGGTTTGAGGATAGGGTAGAAGTTAAATCAGCAGAGAGAGAGGGGAAGAGCATTTGTGCAAAGTAGAGAGATATCAAGATTTTGACCAGATTGTGGGAAACTTTAAATGTGAAACGGAGGAATTATAGGTTTATTTGTTAGTCAATTAACGGGCCATTGAAGGACTTAAACAGAGGTTAATGTGTACAAAATAGTGTTTATGAAGATTTACTTGTCAGTAAATGGGGAAAGACTGAAGGCAAGGAAACTAGTTAAGAGATCATGACAACCATCCAGGGAAGCAGTGATGAGGGTCTGAACAAGGGTTTTGATGGGGGAATGAAAGGAAAGGCTATTACAAAAGAAAAGGAACACACTGGGCTTGGCGATTGATGAGATGCAAGGGAGGGAGGGGTGAATCAACATCTGTGATAAGCAGGGTAATGAATTTCGTAACCAAATTTTAAAGTCTCTCCAGAAAGAAAAGAATCAAGAATGATTTGAAAATGTAAGCCTGAGGACAGAGAAAAGGAAAATTTCATTAAAAAATACATATGTGAAAAGGGGAAATATTCTGAAGCCAGAAATTCATTATATTTTCATTACGCAGAGGTTTCGTGGAATGTCTTTGGTATTATGTTGATACTTTTATAATATTAAATGTAGTTCAACCTATGGTTTATTATTTTATGTTCTTGGAGTATATATACCATATTGGACCAAATTTATTTGTCATGTGGTATTTAATCACGTAGATATGACCTGAGCTGCTAAGTCTGATCTTGATAACTAACCATTTAAAATTAGGAATAATATGTATATTTAGAATATAATAAATGATATATACGTTATGTTGTCAAAGTTTCATGTTGTTAAGAACATATTCTTGATGTGTGTCACTGGTAAACCTGATCTACACATTTTCTATTATGAAATGGAAGCAAACCAAACCACTGTGATTACAAACTGGCATTAGTAACAGTTTATAATCACAATTTTTGAAAAAATATCAAGTTTAAGCAGTTACTCATAGAAATCAAATCAGTGTTTTTAAAAAAGTAAAGAAAAATTTTAGATATAAGAAATCATTTGCATGTCCTAATGCATTTTTATTGACAGGAAATACACATCCAAGTCAACACATCTGGCATATATACTCGTCTCCTGAGAAACCATAGATTCATGTTTAAATTTTCTTCAACCTCTTCTTGTTAGATAGCAGCCCGCCATGAGTGAACCCTACAATTGCGATAAGTATAGTAAGTGTTTTTATGTCAAAATTCAAGCAGAGCTGTTTCCATTTAAAAGAAAATCAAAACATTATGGCTCATTTTAGTTTCTCTTAGATAGAACATTGGGCAATATGTTTCTAACTCCATTTTATTACCTTGCTACTTCTCTTTACCTCTATCCATGAATTGAAAACATAATCTTAAATGCCCTTATAGGAGTTTGTTTCCAAAAACGGATGCATCTTTATAGCTAAGTACTCTGACACTGTTTCTCTTTAAAACCTGCTTTTCAATAGAGGTCTTATTTTATTTTAAAGGTGGGGTAGCAACCATATTGTACCTCCAGTGAAAAGTGTACTTTCTATTCCTTGATTGAGGTTGGGGTACCAATGTTCTATTGTGTCTTCTTATCTAAACCTATTCTTATTAAAGAATCAAATCAAGTTATGTATACTAAGGTGTAAAGATTAAAAGAATATCATAAAGTACACATTTATTGAACTAAATTGTTAAAATTTAACAATGGTAACTATTATGACTAACAGTGGTCCAGGCACTGTGATAAACACTTTTTATAATGATTTTTTTGACACAACTATTCCACCAAGTGTATATGTAGAAGATCCTTGCTAGCCAGGCATTGATAATGTTACTACTGGTAGTTATAAGGTTTCTTGAGAAGCAAACATAATCAAAGTGCAAAATTATTCACTAATAAACTACATAAAATTAATACCCACTTAATTATTCCATCATGGTAAATACTACTTTCCCTCTCTTTCCAGTATATCCTAATCATAATCCAGTGTTTTAATGCAGACATATTCAAGTTCATCACAATATAAAATTGTAAATTTTACAAAACATGCAAAATTTTATGAAATGAATAAGAATGATACTGGAAATTACCTGTGAAACCAATGACAAATGGGAATCATGCAGAGACACACCAGTTAGTACTTGAATAGAGAACATTGACCAGAATGATGAAGACAGAGTCCTTCAGAAAACTGATGAAGCCCATGTATATTTTTCCAGAAAGGACCCTATTAATTAGTATGCAAACAAAATAAAAAATAAAGTTTGGCATATAATATTATGTTGTTATACAATTTTTCCGGAAAAATTACACATACAAGAAAAATCAAAATCAACATCAAATCAATCTTTGTTCTGAGAAGTAATGCATAGTTCTAATTATAAATAAAATTTTGTTAAATGTAAGATAAATACTTTATATAATTTTGATTATTTTTTCAAGCTTTTGTCCCAATCAAACGTTTTATTCACAATTTACAATGTATTTTCAGTCCTCTTTTAAAGTACATTCACATAAGTGGACTTTTCTGGTGCTATTTACTCTTGGAAAATGAGAACTTCCTGCATTGTTGTCCCTGTGTTTAGATGAGGAAACTGAATTCCAGGGAAATATAATAGCTTGCTCTAACAGTCAGGGTCCAGCCAGGGGACAAAAACCACAGTAGTTTTTTGTGGGGTTTTCTGTTGTTGTTGTTGTTTGTTTTAATAGACCTTTATTGGAGTATAATTGCTTCATAGTACTGTGTTAGTTTCTGTTGTACAACAAAGTGAATCAGTCATATGCATACATGTATCCCCATATCCCCTCCTTCTTGAGCCTCCCTCCCACCTCCCTATCCCACCTCTCCAGGTCGTTGTCACAAAGCACTGAGCTGATCTCCCTGTGCTATGCAGCAGCTTCCCACTAGCTATCTATTTTACACCTGGTAGTGTATATATGTCGATGCTACTCTCACTTCGCCCCCAGCTTCCCCCTCCCCTCCACCGTGTCCTCAATTGTGCTCTCTATGTCTACGTCTTTATTCCTGCCCTGCCACTAGCTTTATCAGTACCATTTTCTTTTTAAACCACACTAGTTTTTTGAGCAAAGACAATTTAAGAAATAGTTAACTAAGTATAAAGATTGTTAACTTGATAACTGAAAAATAAAAGGAGAATACTAAGTTATCATGGAGTTAGCAACTACAGGAAGCAATTACCACACCTAGGACTGGACAAACAAAGAGAGGAATTTGGGAGATCTCTGCTCCACAGCAGAGATTCTCAGACCTATGAAGAGGGGCACTGGTGACTGGGGGAAGGGGAAGCAGGTGGGATGAGGCTGGTTCTGTACATATCACAAAAATGACATATTTCATTCAAATGCTACAGGGGGAAAGAACTGCCGCTTCAAGGGTGTAGAAGCTTGCTGGGGAGAACTATGGGACTCAAAGGAACAGGAAATCAACATGAAACCAACAGAGATTAAGCAAGGAGTATATCTCTTATTTCTCCTCCGGTCTTGCAGTCTCCCAGTCATACCCCATATTGGCAGAGATGAGCACATAACCAAGCTGGCACAGCAGAAATGTGGTTTGCAGAGTCCTGGCACCAGCATCACAAAGGGTAGAGAAGGGTGGTTTGAAGCTGAGAGATAATAGTTTAATAACTGGCACAGTCCAGCTTTTTAGCTACTCAGCATCCAGATACACTCTCCTACACGTATTTGAAATTCTATACAATAAAAACAACTCTGTGTTTCCAGCACTAACATGATGAAACTGTCCTTAATAAAATCAAAGACCTTCTCATACTCCCATGCTAAACGAGGGAACAAGAAGTAGCAACAGCCATTGCATCCAACTTTGGGAGATAGTTACACTATTCATCTCTGGCACAATTGCCTAAGCGAATACTGCTGGTGATGGTGGAAGCAGGGTCTGAAACCCAAACTGTCTCAGAATCTACAGCTTTTTCCAATGCACCAAACTATCTCTCAATGCTAAACTCTATGTCAGAGCAGTATAGACACGGCTTCAGTGTAATGTGAGGTGGTTACACCTAAACAACATAAAAAGTTATGACTGATTTAAAAAACAATAAGCAAAATAAGCAGAATAATCCAATTCTGACTGGAGTCTTCTATTAGCAGATCTGGTAACAGATTTTGAAAAGTAAACATCATAACAAATTGGTCTTACATTATCGAAAGAGTTGGAATAATCCTCACTCCTACAGTTCTTTATCACATTACCCAAATATTTAATCTAGTTATTACTTCTGACAGTTCTTTTTTTTTGTTTTTTACATCTTCATTGGAATATAATTGCTTTACAATGTTGTGTTAGTTTCTGCTGTACAACAAAAGGAATCAACTATATGTATACATATATCTCTATATCCCCTCCCTCTTGCGTCTCCCTCTCACCCTCCCTATCCCACCCCTCTAGGTCGTCACAAAGCACCAGGCTGATCTCCCTGTGCTATGCGGCTGCTTCCCACTAGCTATCTATTTTACATTTGGTAGTGTATATGTGTCCATGCCACTCTCTCACTTCGTCCCAGCTTACCCTTCCCCCTCCCCGTGTCCTCAAGTCCATTCTCTAGTAGGTCTGTGTCTTTATTCCCATCTTGCCCCTAGGTTCATCAGAACCATTTTTTTAGATTCCATATATATGTGTTAGCATATGGTATTTGTTTTTCTCTTTCTGACTTACTACACTCTGTATGACAGACGCTAGGTCCATCCACCTTACTACAAGCGGGAAAGTAAATTGATACAGCCACTATGGAGAACAGTATGGGGGTTCCTTAAAAAGCTAAAAATAGAACTACCATATGACCCAGCAATCCCACTACTGGGCATATACCCTGAGAAAACCATAATTCAAAAAGAGACATGTACCACAATGTTCATTGCAGCACTATTTGCAATAGCCAGGACATGGAAGCAACCTAAGTGTCCATCGACAGATGAATGGATAAAGAAGTTGTGCCACCTATATACAATGGAATATAACAGTTCATTTTGATCTTGTCTGCTAAATTAGCCATAATATTGGAAAGCAAGAGAGCTAGAGCAAGTGAGCAAGAGAGAGAAAGTCAGATGCATTTTTGGAATATTCACATGCAGGAGAGACAGATTAGTATATGGCTTCTCTTATTCAGCACCTGGACAATACATTTGTTGTTGGAATACTTCTGAAGAAATTTTAAAATTTTATGTTTCCTATATCATAATAAAAAACATTATGGCCTGCTGCTCCTGATGAGATTTTCCACCTACAGCCAGCTGTGTGCAAATGATAGATTTTTAACTCATACTGTTCAGCCTATTTTTCTTTTTACTTGTAAGTGGATGAGAAACACAAAAATCACAACAACTCATGAAAAAAAATTTTTTTTTTTTTCTGGAGATGAAAAAGTGTATAAATTTTCTCTAGCCATCCAGAAATACAGTAAGAGGATAGTATGTGTTGGAAAGTTAGACTTATGTTTTATAAGGTATAATACTCTAATTATTTCACTAAAAGTAAGGTTTAAAGGCTAAGATAAATGTTTGAGGAAGGTGAGGAAAGGAGCATAAAGAATGGAGAATAAAGGTGGAGTTAAAGTCGCTGTGTCTAATTGTTTTGTCGTAATAAACATTTACGAACTCCTATATCAGTGGTGTGAGTTGTACGGCTTTCTGTCCTTAGGTTTTCCTACTTGGGATTATTATCAGTGTTAAGGGAATCTCACCTCATATTTTCTTTTAAGAATGTTTCTCTGCAAGGACATGTTTTATTGTTTTTAGGCATTTCTAATTTATTTGAAAGAATTTGTCTGGCATTATGACAGCTTTAGCCACATGTTTATGTCTTTATTATGACCGTATAATTTTTACTGTCTTATCTTCTGTTATACTTAAGCAATATTTTAGGTTATGTTACATTTTTATCTTTCCTATCAAAAGTCCCTGTCACATAGTAAGTGCTCATTACATAAATTGTGAATGAATGAATGGTGAAGGATAGAATAGACAGCCTCTTTGAGAGAGGGACTGTTTTATTTATCCATGTATCCTCGAATTTCGCACAGTGTCTATCACATAGTAGGTGCTCAGTTAAATGAATGAAAATGAGGAGGGGATTTAAGGGATAATTATGAAGAAAAAGCCAGCATGATGCATTAGAAAGAATACTGATTTGGAACTCAGGCAGTTCTGGGTTTTAAGAAATAGTTCTACCAGACTATGTAATTTTAAATAAGTTGTTTTACATACTTGAACTTTAGCTTCTTTCTATTAATGACAAGAATATATTTTTCATAGGGTTTTTATGAGGGTTAAATGATAATGAATGTAAAATACGTAACAGCATTCTGTACAAAGTCGAGTTTTTCAAGGAGTTGGATGATGAAGGCCTTATAAACAACTAAGAGACAGGAGTTCAACTGCCTTATTGGATAACTGAAGGAAAGGATGTGACTTTTAGTATGACAGATTTCCTTACCATAGTCAAGCAGAGTCAATGGGCAAATTAGATGTTGGGAGGATTCTGGCAAGAAAAAAAGATTACAAAAAACTATATCATAATTCTTATATAATACCAATGCATTTTTATGATAATTCATTAGTTCCAATATTTTCTCTTCTATGACACAGCTGAAGAGCCCTAATGAAATGATTATTGTTTGGGGATATTCCGATCCAATTTTCATAATCATATGTATTTGCCTGGTGGCAAACATAGTGTGCATAATTTTTTGCATGTTTTTCCTTTAACACTCTCCTCTGTTATTAAACAGCCATAATGTTATTTTAATGATTATATAACATATGTGTAACATCACTTACCTATCCGTTCCTATATTGAAAATTTTTAATTATTTTTTCATAAATATAAACAATAATAGAGCATCTTTGTGCATTATTTCCTTGTAGTAAATTTCTGGAAATAGGATTATTGGATCAAAGCATTTAAAAATTTTGTGGCTCTTGCCAAATGTCTTTCCAGAAAGGTTACCAACTTACCATATATGACAATATTTAAAAGGTTGTATATTCTTTTCTCTCCATAAGTGTACCATGTCTCTAGCCATGATATTTTGGGTTGTGCATTTCTCATCGGTACCTTCCAAAGTATTCTGCCTCTGTTTTGTGGCAGTAAATTCTTGGTATGAATTCTGGGCTTCATCTTGTTTTTCATATTTGTTTTGCAGGTCTCAGGCTAGTAACCTTATCACTCTTATTCCTTTACATAAAGTGTTCAGTTTGAACAGTACCTCATATCTGAGTTATTCTACCTTAAAAACTCATCTAGAGGTTTTAAATTTCCTACCCAACAATACAAAGATGACACCTTGAATTTTATAAATTGAGGTAGATCTTATTGGTTTAATTTTATTCTGTTTCTCTTTCTTTCTTTTTTTAAAATTTATTTATTTATTTTTGGCTGCGTTGGATCTTCGTTGCTGCACATGGGCTTTCTCTGGTTGTGGCGAGCGGGGGCTACTCTTCGTCGTGGTGTGCGGGCTTCTCATTGCCGTGGCTTCTCTTGTTGCAGAGCATGGGCTCTAGGCATGTGGGCTTCAGTAGTTGTGACACGTGGGCTCAGCAGTTGTGGCTCATGGGCTCTAGAGTGCAGGCTCAGTAGTTGTGGTGCACGGGCTTAGTTGCTCCGCGGCATGTGAGATCTTCCCAGACCAGGGCTCAAACCCGTGTTCCCTCCATTAGCAGCCAGATTCTTAATGACTGCACCACCAGGGAAGCCCGTTTCTCTTTCTAATGAAAAGATAGAGAACAAATCAGTAGTACATAAGCAAAAATAAATATTTTTTCCAAGAAAGACATTAACAGGACTACGTGAGGATTTCACCTGCCACCTGGACCTGATCAGCAACTTACTCTAATAAAAAATGAACCACAATCAGGTTAAAAAATCATGGATTAGACTCTTCCACAAAGGAATGCAGGAAAAGTTAAATGTAAGCATTATTTTAGGTTATAAGTAGGTCAGGGATCTCTTAGAGATTGTGGGCAGAGAAAAGGAGTAAGCACCTTTTTAGTCGACTTTGAGGCCCTGAGAGAATGGTAAGAAATAAAACTTGGGAGACCAGGATGAATAAGATTGGTAATGAATAACAGGGTAAATGGTAAATATAAGGGTTACTGTCAGTCGTTAAGGGTAATACATTCAGTCATCTCAAGTAAACATTGGCACAGAGTTGATGTATAGTGTGAGTTCCATGTAAGCTTAAATGATCCAAGCCAGGCTGAATGAATATAGAAACAAGGGAAGATGCAAGAGTGAGGAACAGATAATAAGAACAAGAGTAAGCAAGGACAAAGACCTGAAGGAATTCTGTTTCTAGAAGAGCTCATTATTTCAGTTGTCTTTTATTCTAATCAATTTTTTGTAATGTCCCTGCCCCAAGGCCATTAAGATACTACACAGTTTCCAACATATTATAGGTTCTTATTTTATGTAATTTAAGACTTGGTTCCCCCAGCCTAAATAAAACCATTCATAGGGGCAAAATAAAAATTTCCATTGACAGATGAGTCTTAAATACAGTAACACAGGAGATTGTTAAATTAGTAGTCTAAAAATAAATTTGAAAAGGATTACTAAAAATTTGAGTTGGCAATCGTGATCATTTAGAACTTATTTTAGTAAGGTAATTTTTTTCTTAACGGCTTTGCTGTGTAATTGTTTACGCTGGTTATTCATGTTTGATAAAATATATTAATTTGGAAAATGATGATTGGGGAATTAAATGACTCATCTAAGAGACTTTTTATAAACCCAAATCACTGTTTTATGACAATTGAAACAGCACTAATAATTATGTGTATACATATTTTACATGTGCAGATTAGGACTTCAACTTTACTGATCAGTAATTTAGCATAATATAAAACAAAGTGTAGTCCTAATCTAAAAGATTAAATACATTGAAAAAAAGCAATTCCAGAGCAAGTGATCTAAAAGAGTTGGTCTCTATTGCTTCCCCCAAGTCACTGGAGGAACTCCAACATTTCCGTGGTAGACCATGAGGATTAGAAGTCCTAAATTCTGACATTAACTTGTCAAGTAATCTTAGACTTCTGTTTTCTCATCTTTTAAATGTAAGAAGTAACATGTGCCATCGCTATTCCACAGTGTTATTATGATTAGCAAATGAATAATGGATGTAAAAACACTTCGACAATTTTAAAGTAGTATATTTCTGCAAGGTATTATTGTTTCCAAAATCTAGCACACTAATATACTTGATACAAGTTACCATGCCACAGGATAATACATTCAGATAGCAAGGAAAACACAAATCATTTAATGCAAAAGATACAAAGATCCCATAAGAAATTATTTTAAAATCATGAAAAAAATGCGTAATTTGATATTAGTGTCAAGACAAAGATGGAAAATGACAACTGAATTACTTGTATGAGAGAAAACATCTAATTCATAGAATGAGCAGAGAGATACATTTCAAAAATTCATGTTCACATTATTTTGTTATAAGCACACTATAAATTTCATTTCACAGATTTTAGTATTCCTGGTAAAAAATGTGCATTTTAACAATACTAAAACACCTTTTATTTTATTTTAGGACAGCCTTTACAATTCTGTTAAGATCATCTTAACCACATGAAACATACTGACATTAGCCTAACACTAACCGAATTTGCACTGTATAATCTAGACTAATGAGAATTCTAGCTAGACTAAGAGTTTTAAAAGAAAAAAGAAAAGTGGGTGATTGCTATCTTTAATGAAAAAAGGGTGATCTAATTTTAGTTTCAGTATGTGGGAACAATTTAACTCGAGGAAAAGTTATCAAAATTAAAGAAGGCTATTCACATTTATTTGTGAATATTTAATTGGTGCACAGAGAACTGGCACAATTTCAAGCTGTTAATCACAGATTTCTAAATGCATATTAGCTAATGGATGTATAAAATTATGCTTATCTTGTCTTAGATAAATGCCTAATTAAAAATCCTTTGAGGGGAAAAAAATCTTCACATCACACACACAAAAAAGAAAAGAACATTATGTAAAGCTGTATATAACTTTAGAGAGAGAACTTAAGACTTTTTTCACACTAGAGTACTTTGCTGGATATTTAATATCCGAAGTTTTCAGACCAGGTAAGAATTTTAGGTGTTTAAAAAATGATTTTGCAGCATACAGTGTACTGCCGTGATTCTCAGAGATGAATTTTGTTTATTCAGATTTATATGTGAGCCTACTGAAGCATGAGGCGATTAAATACATTTCTCATACAGTGATTTGTTTCATTTTCAGTAGTAATCGTAAGCATGAGTCACACTTCAGGATACTCGAGGACTTAGGTTAGTTAAGATGAAATGCTTAAAAGTACTTCTATTCAAAGTTACACTACATGTTCAAATCTTAACTGAGCTATATAAAGACAAACTTAGAAAAAATAAGGGTGCTATAGCACTTATATTTGACACTTTGTTTAGGTGGGCTTAAAGGGAGGATAACTACAATTGCTTCTTGATTGGCATAGACAAGAATTTTTTTTTAATCCAGTACATCTGTTCTATATCCCATTACATCCTACAAGCTCCGGTCTTAATAATATGGAACACTCAGTTCCATCAAAGCTACCAAAAGTTTGTTAGATCTGCCTTCGTAGAAATATATACGCCCCATTTTAAGGAAACTTAGAGTACACAAATCCAGTTTTAAAACAGATAACTTAGGGGTGGTTATTTTGTAAAGAGAACTGCCTTATTACAAAAGATTCACTACAGCTTTAAAAACATCCCATTTCCTTGCTTATTGCATTTAAATGCTTTATATTAGGTAAAATTCACTTCCATACAATATTTAGGAAGACATTTATGGGGTAAAGCAAGTTACCCATGCATTTACTTAGACTATAAATATAAAAGCTATGAAGGACAAACACATATAGATACTCCATCTCCTTCTGTAAAGACACAATTTTTTTTTAAGTGTGTAAATTGAATGCACTTAATTTAACTGAGGTTCTGCTACTAGATGACTACTGAAATACTAGAAAAATCTCTAAAGAAACATGAAAAGTCAAATCACTCAATGTCCTGGCAACGTTCTATTTCTTAACTTGAGTAGTAGCTACATGGGTGTTAACTAATGTGATAATTCATTGAACTGTACAATATTTTGTGTCTTTTTCCGTAAGTCTCATACTTCATTTTTAAAAATGAGTCAACTTACTAAGATTGTAATTGTATACATTTAAATTTATCATTATGAGACCCTTTCAGGACCTGTTCCTCAATTTTAACATGCAGAAATTAGTCCTTCAAAAATATAAGCAAAAAATAATCTTGTTTTTATAGAATGGATCAGGAATATTCATTAGGCTAAATGATTTTCCGTATAAACAAGAATTGCAGTTTTCTGCCAAGAAAATGTACTCTAAATGTTGGAAAGAAACTTAAGGATTCTTATATTTCCCTGTGGGCTGAATTTAGGTCAGTAGAAGCAGGGAGGCTGGAACGGAGGAGGAGATGAAGTTGAGAAGTAAACTTAACTTCATGGGAAGAGAAAATCAAAGCAGATTTTCCCCGAAACCATACTTTGGGTGAGGACAGAAAGATAGTTGGTGAGATTATTAAATAAAAACCTCAGAATTTAGTGGCATCTTATGTACGAGAGTATTTCGGAATCGAGGAAGTGCAGCGAGACACTGAGTATTGTGATTTGTCACTTCCAATTCAGAAAACCAACATTTTGCTCACTTAAGTTATAAGAAACTGTGAATTTGATGTATTTTATCCTGCTTACAATTACGAGATATTTTTTTCCCTCTAAGAGCAAACGGGAAAGTCATTTGAATTCAAATGACCTGTGTTTTTTAAAACCCTAGTTGCTTTCCTCACCAACTGTGAGATCTTCTTAAAGAATCTAATGTCTCCAAGCCTGTAAAACCAGAATCGTAGCGCCTAGGTTGCATGCAAAAGTACCTGATAAACATTAGTTTTTGAACAACTGTTATCTGATTATTTCTTTTGGAAGAGAGAATGGGAAGACTTCCGTTGCTGGCTGAGGTGAAATACGCTTGCTACAACTTAACTCTCCAGTTGATTACAAATAAAAACCATGGATAAAATATGAAAAACAAAGATATGAGATCTCCGAGATATAAATAATAGAGACATTGGGGAGGGAAGTCAAACTCTGTAGAAAGACCAGGGATAATTTTCTTATTTTGCTTCTTTTTTTCCTTTACCTCCTGGCTTTTATCAGAACACAAAACCATCTTGGGGAATTGTGCAGCGGGCACAGGCAGCCAAAACTTCAAGATGAATCTCTCCTTCTGACCACAATGCCAGGAAAAAGGAACCCATCAAGCCACAGAGTAGGGGGAAAATTCCAATTTTTTCTTTTTTCTCTCCTACCCATCCCGAGGCCAGCATCAGCTGCTGAACTGCACTGCTGCAACAGAAGCAGAGGTATCTAAAACTCCAAGAGAAAACCCATCTCTCTGGATAAAGGGACCAGGAAAAGGAGGCTCTGTTCTGCAAAGAGTGCCAGTTATCCCGTGATTGCTTTTTTTCTCTCTATTCTCTTGCTGCTTCTCCCTGAAAGCAGACCCATTCACATTGAACTGCGGACCTGTGCAGGTGGCTACAACTCTGAGAGAACTCCATTTTTTCAGCCAGAGGAACACAGGGCCCCTGGGACACTCGGAGTGCGGGGAGTTCACAGAGTTGGAAAAGTGGATCCCCTAATTCTTTGTACGAACCGACACAAATCCCAGGCTCAGCCTCAAGATGCAGGTGTGTGGAACACACCCAAAGAAGCATAGTAAAGACTTTGCCATCGGGTATATAATGTAAGCCACCACCCAAGTCCCAGATTAACCCTACCAGTGGCTTGTATGGGGGTTAGACCCAAAGAGCATGGCAAAGGGCATTGGTATCACCACCTGCACAAAGAAAGACAGCGCTTGTGGTATAAACTTAACTTGGTCGAATGTTTGCTAAAACAAAAGCAAATAAAATTTCTCCAGAGGAATTTAACAGGAACCAGAGTCCCACAACACAACATTTAAAATACCCATGAAAAATTTTTTTAAATACTAGAATTTTAAAAAAAGGGAAATATGACTAATTCTGAAGGGAAAAAACACAGAAACCAATAAACAGATGCCAATGCCAATCTGTTGGAATTACCAGACAAAATCTTTAAAGCAGCTAATATAATTATCCTCTATGTGGTAAATACCTTGAAATTAAGTCAAGATAAAAGGTCTTAGCAGAAAACAGAAATTATAAAAATGAACCAACTGGAAATTTTAGAACTGAAAGATGTGATACCTGAAATAAAAATATTAGCTGGATGAGCTCATTATCAGAATGGTGTTGATAGAGCAGTAAATCGAACATAGATCAAGAGAAAGTACCCAATTTGAAGAACAGAAATAAAAGATTGAAACAAATGAACAGATCCTCTAAATAATATCAGATACTCTAGCATTTATGTCATTGACATCCCTGAAAGAGGGAGAAAAATATTGATGCAGAAATAATGTCTGAAAATTTCTCAAATTTAGTGAAAGACAAAATTTTACAGGTTTTACTCAGTGAACTGCAGAAGAATAAAATGTTTTTAAAATGCCAAGGCACACCATAATCAAATGACTGAAAACAATAACTTAAAGGCCAGGAGGAGAGATATTGAAGCATACTATTGTAATGTTCTTACACTATAGATAAAGCGATATAAAAGTAGACATCTGTTTCTTGTAACTGTGATATTCTGACATTCTATTAAAATTATGTTAGGTATAAAGACACAGCCCAGCTTGAGTCTATGTGGGAATCAGAAATGTATGGTGAAAAAAAATGAAGCAAACTTGACAAAATCTACTGGCATGACAACTGCAAAGCTTTCTGGGAGAGAACTTACGTAAGGCAAGAAAGAGTCCAGCATGAAATTGACATTGTGCTAAAACCTTGGCTATTGTTAGGAAGAGCAATTCCAAGTGCAGTGTAGTGTTTCATCCCATGTTCTAGCCCTTATTCATTGTTTAAGCAAATATTTAATGAACAATATGATGAATGAAAGAGATAGTTTCTTCCCTCATGATGCTTTTGGTCTACTTTGGATCGTGTCAGAGTCCTCTACAAGGATTATAATTAAAACTTGAAATTGCTGTCTGCTAAAATCTCTGTTTAAAAAAAAGAGATATAGTACCTACCTTCATAGAACTTACAGTCTACTCCTAACAAAAGATGACATATGAGGCTGGGGGAAGTTTTATCCCATACATCACAACAAAATAGTAGTTAACGTTGGCATGCTGAGAATGCCAATAAATTGGTAATGACTCTAGCAGAAGCTGGTTCCTGATGGAGCAGTGGCAGAGTTAATAAGATACTGGAGAAGCAGTGAGAAGCAGCAGGAGTCTGTTTTGCCCAGTAAGAAGTAATGAAGCTAGCAGAGACTTCTGAGTCTGTCAGTCCAGGAGGATCAGACGATTTTTTTCTGTAACTACATGTGAGGCATTTCCCAAGGATTCCCAGAAATACTTAAGGGACTCTACAGAAAGAAGGCTGAGATCTTGTAAGCAGGTGTGGGCAAGAGCCAGTGGAATGTGAATGCTTACCTAATATGTGACCTCATCTATTCTCAGAAACTGGTGAGGCCTGTGAAAAGTCAAACTACTTTTAAATGTCTGTGAGTATGTCTGATTTTTGCATGTATTTGATTTCAGAGCAGGCATCAGACACAATCAATTCCAGATGCAAGTCAAACCTATATTATATAAGTTAAAAGTTATTGTCTTTCATCATGGAAATATAAACATAACACTGACCGGTTAGTTCTTCTATCATTAATTGAATTTGTCTATATTAGTTGGGCATACACATATGCTTAGAGTGTCATAACTTTTTCCTACAGTCTCCTAACTGATTCTTTCTCTTCTGATATCTCAAAGATTTTGGATGAGAGGTCACTATGGAATGAATCTCTATGTGGCTTCATTAATGACATGAAAACATAGTTGGGTTTTCTATCAAGATGTGGGACTTGGCTTTAGCAATAATATGAATAAGGAAATCATAGATTGGAGCCAGCCCTCTAAGATAGCTCTCAGTTCTGTTTCCCAAGGCCAGACACCAAATACATTTTCTGGTTGTGATTTAAAGCAGTAGTTGTCAAATTTTGTTTTTTTTTTGTTTTTGCTGTGTCTCACAGGATGGATACAAATTGCATACTCAACACATTCCCATAAATGGATTATAATTTCAGTTATGGACAATGAAATACATAAAATTGTATGTATTTCAGTCATGTGTTCTTCCTAGTATATTCTATCCCTCTCTCTTCCACTCAAAAAAGGATAAAAGAATATACACTAAAGAGGATAACATAACCATAAGATTGAATACTATATAAGGTAAAATATTTGTAAACTTTATATTTTAACTTTACTCAGTTACAGATTACTTGTAACACACAACTATGTCATGATATAGAGGTTGAGACATGCTAACTTAAATTATATGTCCTACTTCTTCTAGCTATTACAGGGAACAGCAACACAAAAACCTGGCATTCAGTAACACCTTACCTGAGAAATTCACACAACTCATGAGACTAAGTTATAGAATTTAAACATAGCTAGTTATTAAAGAGATATTAATACCAGTCTATCAGGAAAGAAGTAATTTTCATTTATCTTATAAAGTACAACTCAAATTAAAACTTACTTATCTCCTATTAATATGTAGGAAATAAAGTTCCGTTTGTATTATCAATCGGCTGTGCTTTTAAGTTTTCCCTTGCACAATTTGTAGTCTAAACTTCCATTGTTATCCTACAATGCAAATAAATTATTGGCTTTTTTGACATATAATAATATTCATAAAAGTGCCTAAATCATACATGTACAGTTCAACTAATGATCACAAAGTGAGTCTGCTCATGCTATTATCATCCAAATTAAGAAATAGAACATTATCAGCGTCTCATTCCTTCATACCCTCTCCCAATCATCATCCTTCGGTCCTATAAAAATTTAAAATATCGCATCACTTCTTTGAACAAGATCTGAATTTCATGAAAGGAAACTATTTCTAAAAAGTCATGTCAGCTCTGTGCTTCGTGTCCAGCTAGAGGGGTGGGATAGGGAGGGTGAGAGGGAGACGCAAGAGGGAGGAGATACGGGGATATATGTATACGTATAGCTGATTCACTTTGTTATACAGCAGAAACTAACACAACATTGTAAAGCAATTATACTCCAATAAAGAGGTTTAAAAAAAAGTCATGTATTGCACTTCATAAACCATGAATCAAAGTCCAAAAATCATTTATTATTGAATTTACAGAACCCTAACATACCCATTCTGCAATTGTTCCTTACCAACAAACTTTATTTCTTCTGAATACCAAGCTTCCAAACTTCTCACCTTCAAAGTTTTGCTTATCCTTCTTGGGGACAAAGTGCCAACTAAGTTTACGCACTCACTTGAAGATCTTTTCTACTTTGAGAGACAAGGGAAAAAAAAAAAACATAGGCATAGATAACTGTTCGGTTTCCTCATAATATGCTTTATTTTTAACCTCTCTTGGAGAAGGATGAGACAGCTCTAAATTGGTGAGGTTAGGACAGCTTGGAGGAACGATGCTAATGAATCCAACACCTCAAATATCAACAGTCAGTATTTTCTTTTATCCCCTAGAGCCCATTGTCCTCTGTATTCAGGAAAACTGCATGACCAAAAATGTTGAAAGGATTAATAGGAAAAAAATTTAGATAAATCAATCACAACCCACAATTGACATTGCAGCTAAACTTACAAGGCTGCCAGAAAACTTTTCCATACAGAGTGCTGTGCCGCTGGCCATTATTTTGTTCTCAGTGTTTTCATCTTGTTCTCAGTACAGCTCTGACTGGTGGCATTTGAGGAAAATGCCAACTTCTTGCTTTCCTCCTTCCCTGACATGTATACTGGATACTCACCAGACACTCACTGAATTATGTGGCCCCTCTCGGAAATGCTGAAGCCCCCAGAGCGCTATTAACCATGATCTACTGAGGCTCTTGTCGGAATTAGACAAAAAGTAAAATTATAGTGGTGTGCTAGTGCCATTCTAGTTAAAAGTCTGTCATCTTTGCCATTATAAACGTCTATTTCCTACACTTTATAACTCAACCGACAGAATTTGCCTTGCAGTCAATAGAGTAGCTGAGAAAGTGTCAGTCTTTCAAAGATTTTTTTTTTTAACCTGATAGATACTTAATAAAATCTTTTTGGCTATTTTGCTACAGTGAAAGATTTTGTGTGTGTGTGTGTGTGTGTGTGTGTTTAGGGAGAGTTGTGATGTGATCTTATAGGACTTGGTTTGAAGGGGAAGATAATAATGAGTTATGTTTAAAAACATTAAAGTTTAGGAAACAAAGGAGAAAAGATAGAGAAAAATCATGATCTAAATCAGAGTTATAGCTTTATAATCATCATCACAGTTCTTTGCTTGCCTTTTACCAACAGTCCTCATTTCTAGTCCCAGATCATCTAATTATGATTACTATATTTTCTAAACTTAATATTGTTATTTGGGTTAGAAAAAAAGAAATGGAATTCTAATTTGACTGCATTCTGAATGGTAGTGAATTTCCCGCAAGGTCTATAAAATACCTCTTTGCTTATGTGGTCATAATCTTCGTATTTTCTTTTTTTTTTTTTTGACTATACTCTGTGAGTTGAAAACCTGTTGTCTACAAATCATGAACTACAACAGTCCTCGAAGATTTTTACAGTGGGTTCGCTGCTTATGAAATAGGGTTTCTACTGCAGAGTCTCTCAGAAATCAGGATTAATGGCTATTAATTACGAGGGCCTACTTTTGTGCAAGCTGCTTGCTAAGCACTTATATTTTCAGCATCAAAATAATCCCTCAAGCTTGGTATTTTTTATTCTCATTTTTATGTAAAAATAAGCAAGGCTTAGAGAAATTAAGGACTGCACAAGGCTACACAGCTGGCAAGTATACATGAGTGGGGATTGGAATCAGATTCACAGTGGCTCCCATTCATGTAAGATTTCCTCCATGATAATTTGGAACCAAAGTTCAATTCACTTGGGAGGGAAGGAAAGCAACATTTGTTTGTTAAATACCTACTCTGTGCCAAGCAACTTTAAAGTATAATAGTAATTTTAATCCTTATGAAATTTGCAAATGAGATAGTATTAATTGTAATTCACAGATAAACTAAGGCTCAGGATGATTAACTGGGTTCATGAAATAATTTGCCTGAGGCATCTGATTGTAGACTCAAGTTTGGGTATGTCTAACTGAAAAACCAATGCTTTTTTCACTATAATACTAGTCTTTGATTTCTTAAATGTAATGCTCTAATCACAAAAGAAGAATGATTATAGGATTAAAGTCACATAGTCACCCTTCCATTCACTTTATGAATATTTACAAACACATATTCTATATATCAAGCACTGTGCTAGGCACCACGTTATTCCTAGGATGCTTGTTGCTTGCTTATTTACAGTTCCATTTTTGTACTCTCTTACGCGTTTCCCTTTCCACTCTGGCTTCTCTTTCAACTATGCATAAAACAGTATTTCACAATGGGTGATTCATGGGTCACTTATTTTTTAAAAATGCTCGAAACAAAAGGTCCTATAGCCAGATAAGTTTGAGAAATGCTGCAAGGTATATACCACATTCTTAGAGATTCACAATGAACATTAGCATAATAAAAACTTTGAACAATCTTTCAGGAATGAAATCTGTTTAAAACAGAAGATAACCCTGTAGAACTATTTTTTCCCATGTAATACCTATTAGCATCCCGTGAAATTAGCAATCCAGGCAGCATGCTTTAAGAAATGCTGGCCTAGCTCACTAAATTGTCCTGCTTATCCCAGAACTAGATTGCTTGCCCAACCTTTTGCAGTAATATGTAACTCATTTTTAATAATGTAATTTTTCAGGTATTTGTAATGTCTTCACTTTATAATGCCAGACGAGTTATTGAAAAAGAGATCAAATATGGGATTTGATTAATTCTATACATCTTTGGTCTTTCATAACCATTGTTTTTCTTGAAGAACATGTAGATTATTCTGAAGAAGACACATTTAAATAATTTTGTATATTATATATATATACACACACACACACAATGTTTTTTAAAAACTGAATAAACAGGCATACTAAGCCTAACGTTATTAAATTTAACATTAGTGATGTTGATCACTTTTTCATATACCTGTTGGTCATTTGTATTTCTTTTTTGGAAAAATGTCTATTCAAGTCCTTTGCCCATTTTTTAATCAGGATATTTGGGGTGTTTTGCTATGGAGTTGTATGAGTTCCTTATTCCACAATCAACAGGGAAATGCAAATCAAAACCATAATGAGATATCACCTCACATTTGTTAGGATGGCTATTATTAAAAAGCCAAGATAAAATGTGTTGTCAAGGATGTGGAGAAAAGGGAACACTTGTGCACTGTTGACGCTAATGTAAATTGGTGCGGCCACTATAGAAAACAATATGGAGGTTCCTCAAAACTTTAAAAATAGAGCTACCATATAATCCAGCAATCCCACTTCTGAGTACTTGTCTGAAGGAAATGAAATCAATATCTTGAAGAGATATCTGCACTCTCATGTTTATTGCAGCACTGTTCACAATACCCAAGATATGGTAACAACCTAAGTGTCCACTGACAGGTGAATGGATAAAGAAAATGTAATATATACATTATATATTAAGCCATAAGAAGTAAGGAAATCTTCAGAGAAAGATAAATACTGTTATGATCTCACTAATATGTGAAATCTAAAAAAGTCAAACTCATAGAAGCAGAGAGTAAAATGGTGGTTGCCAGTGGCTGAGGGTTGGGGGAAATGGAGAGATGCTAGTCAAAGGGTACACATTTTTGATTATAAGGTGATGAATTCTGGGGATCTAATGTACAGCATGGTGAGTATAGTTAATTATACTGTATTTTATAATTGAAATTTGCTAAGAGCATAGATCTTGTGTTCTCACCACAAAAAAAAAAGGTAACTGTGTAAGATGATTGATGTGTTAATTAGCTTGATTGTAGTAATTATTTCACAATGTATATGTATATTAAATCATCATGTTGTACACCCTGAATAGAAATAATTTTTATTTGTCAATTATATCTCAAAGCAGGAGAAAATATAAAATCAACCTATTAAATCACACCAAAATTTTGCTGAATATAGTTATTATTACAAAAAATTAAATGATATTGATTTTTAAGAAACAAACAACAATTATTATTTATATCTTTTGTTTTCATAAACGATGCAAATGGCTGCTTAGGACAATTGTATTCCTGCTTTTACAAGTCAAAACCAATGCATCAGGTACTTATCTTAATTCATGGCTAAAATAATGAACTCATACAATAAACTTAGTGAGAAATAGTTTCCTAATCTCCAAGTGAAACACTTTCTATAAGCTTTCTTCTACAATGATTAGAGACAATTAGCCTAACTCATTAGGTGAAAGGAAGTAACATATCTAATTATAGACTAAAATATGAACTATTTTTACACAACACCAAGGTAATCAGCTAATTCAGTGGTCTTGAGGGGTGGATAGGAAATGTGGATGTCTAACCAAGTTGTTTGATATTAGGCTGACATAACTAATGTTCTCACTTTTCCAATGAGTGTGTTGGCTTAATTTAGTATTAGTGTAAGTAAAATCAGTGTATGTTGAAATATTAGTAAAGAACATAAAAATGAATCACAAGTAATATATAATATTAATATGTGTAATATCACGGCTATTAGCATACACTAATTGATATGTACCATTCAGATCTAGATGTTGCTTAACGTTATGCCTTGATCTATACTGGGAAACAGAACTAAGACTATGTCTTGTAATTCTGGCTACAAAGGAAACTATTGTGTTTTTTGTTTGTTTTCTTTTGTTTTTACATACTTCCAACCTGGCAAATGTATGACAAATTCTCAGTACTTGAATACTTCTGAAATCGCTTCTTCTTTCAGCTTGTACTAAATGGGAGTTACTTCCATGAGGAAAAGTAATGCATACACTGACAGAATTCCACTTTTGCCAGTGGGAGACCAAGAAGTAAAGAATGATGGTATAGAACTTAATTCAGCAAACTCCACATGTGAGATACATAAAGCTTTTAGAGTTTCTAAAATTTGGGGGTAAGCAAGGTTACAAGCAAGATAATTAGTTGTTTTAATTTTCCTGAGGAAATTCATAGAGCATATCTTCAAACAAATCTAACAAAGGTATTCATGATCAAGGAAACCTCTCATTTAAATCTTTCTACTTTGTCAAGCATATGCTTTTAAGAATCTTTTAAGCCAGGTATGTGTTAATGATTTTGAGAATTCTTAACAACTTGAAGTAAAGCTTTTCAGAGTGCCTTTGAAACACATATGGTTACTATAATATTCAGTGTTTTAAGTAAGCTACATATGCAGTTCATCCAATGACCTGAGAAAGATCTTTTTAAAAATAAATGATTTGCGTGGAGAGCGCATTGTTAGCTACCCTACAGCCTAACTGTACAGCATAAAATAATCTATTTGCCTATTTTTCATAAGGTAATATAATGAAGCCAGAGCAGGAAAGGGTACTAAAATTTGATTTAAAGTTCAGTCAGGAGCCAAGGATGGGGATACGACTTATTGGTTACGAATGGGTAGAAACAATTGGCACTCAAAGCCAAGAGGGTAAATGTTAGGAATGACAATAAGTAGGTAGAAATATTGCCAAAAGGAGCCGCATAAAGGTGCGCAAACACACCTAAGGGAGTTAACAATGATGGGGGTTCAGTGAATATTGCAGTTAATGATTGACTAGATCCCTGCCACACTTACCTTCCACCTTCAACTTCAAGCTCCACAATTTCTTGGGATCACAGCCTGTCTAGAGATAGCCCCAAATGAAACAAAGGTCACCAGGGCAGGAATGGTAGTCTTAGCACATTAGGGCCTCTGGGCTGAGAACCATAAATCACTATGTTAAGGACATTGTATATGATGTCTACTGTCTCCTTAATCATCTCTGAAACCACACTAGACAACTGTTGCATTATTATCCCGTTCTGTAGAACAAGTAAACCGCTAGTAGGTGACATTTCACACTGACTCGCCCATGAGGAGGTGGTATACTTTGGAGTGTCACGTTCATGGATACTAGGTCCTCTTCTGCCACAAATCAGCCATGGGTGGTTTGATTTTTTAAAAAACTTTTCTGAAACTCAGATTCCTAATCTTCTAAATAGAGATATATAATAAAGCCTATATCACAGAGTTATCAGGAGTAAAGGAGATGATGTACATAACATATGAAATATAGCACCTTGCTCATAATAAGTGCTCGATACATGTTAGATAGTGTCTTATGCCCTGAAAAATAATATATTTTATATTTTTACCAAAACTTGTATATACAGTATTATTTCTAAGCTTATTTCCATAAGATATACCAACTTCAGTAGAGAACTACATAGTAGATTCTGTGAGCATATGTATATATTTAATTATAGATTATAGTTTCAATAAATGACTATTTTTTATAATTTTAGCATTGAACCCAGCTTGCTTTCCTTAGATAGTTCCTGTAGTCCTGTTGAAAAGCAGAGTAGCATACTGGTTAAAAGACGGCCCAGAGGTAGACTCTTGAATAACCTAAAATCTACTACTTACTAGCTGGCTGAGTTTAGACAGTTATTTAGACCTCATGTACTTTGATTTCCTCATTTTAACAAATGAGGATATTATTATTACTATTAAGTGAAATAATATGTATAATTCTCCTTGCTTATAGTAAGTGCTCAATAAGTAGTAGCTATTGTTATTCTTCCTTCAACATAGGCCATCTGTATTAGTTTCCTATTGCTTCTGAAAAAAATTACCACAAATTGAGTGGTTAAAATAACACAAGTTTACTTTCTTATGGCTCTGTAGTCTGACATGGGCTAAAATCAAGGCTTTGGTAAGGCTTTGTTCCTTTCTGGAGGTTCTATGGGAGAATCCTCTTCCAATTTTATCTATATTATTGGCAAATTCAGTTCCTTGTGGTTAAAAGGCTGAGGATACTGTTTCCTCACTGCCTATCAACTGAGGGCCATTTCTCCCTCCAGAGATCACTGGTATTCCTTGGCTTGTGGCTTCCTTCCTCCATCTTCAAGGTCAGCAGTAGTCGGTTGAGTCCCTCTCGTACTTTGGATCTCTCCTTCTATCCTTCCATTACATCTCTCTGATTGACTCCTTGGCCTCCCTTTTCTACTTTTAAAGCCCAGTGTGACTACATTGGGCCCACATGTACAATCCAGGATAATCCCCCTATATTTAAAGTTCTTAGCCTAAATTCCAACTTCAAAGTTTCACTTGCCATGTAACATAAAATATTCACAGATTGGGGGTTAAGATACCGACATATTTGGGGTGAGGGGGGTATTATTCTGCCTATCACACCACAAGGCTACCTCTTCCAGTTCTCTCTGAGAAGTGTACTTACAATAATCAATTCAGAATTTTATGCACATGCAATCGGTACTTAAAAATAAAACTTTTTGATTGTTTCAAAGAAGTAAAGGTGTGCCTCCGTTATTTAAGACAATGATAAAAGGTATTGATTCTTTACTTTGAACAATCATATAGTGAATATATAAATAGTGAGAGCTATTGACACATTGAGAGAATTCGTTTTCTTACATTTATTTATACTTCTCAAAAAGTTACACGTAATGAAAGAATGGCTATAATCTACTATTAATTGGAAAAATAAGTCCAGTGTAATTGAAATAAAAACAATTTCTCTACACTATGAGCAAAAATTCTCTAAATTTGTAGTTGTGACATGAAGCTTATTTCATCTCTTTCATGTTTAATTTTCTACCCAGCTCTACAAATCAAACATTGATTATTGTAGGTGTAACTCTTAAAA
The DNA here is from genome assembly GCF_949987515.2 of Delphinus delphis. Taxonomy (NCBI): domain Eukaryota; kingdom Metazoa; phylum Chordata; class Mammalia; order Artiodactyla; family Delphinidae; genus Delphinus; species Delphinus delphis. The sequence goes on along the minus strand of NC_082704.1, from coordinate 21,028,877 downwards.
TGTATTTAAGATGAACTTAGAATAAATGTATAAAGTTTTGCAAATGAATAATTGATTTAATGACCAACTCCATTCAAGCATTTAGAAAGTAGCTATCATTTGTGAGGCTTTCTCTAAGTGATGGGAATTTAACAATAAAACAGATAAGGCATGCCCTTTTCCCTGTAGAAACTTCCTCAGTATGGGGGGCAGATGAGTAAAGAGGTCATTGGATTCAATGTGTTATAGACGCTGGTAGAGCAGTAGGAGCACAGGGGGCTGACCCAGCTTCTCAGTGGGAGATCAGGAAATTTTAAATGGCAGAGGTGAAATATGCTGTTATAAACAGTAGTTAGATTTTTAGGCAGGCTGTTTACATAGGAGAAGTAAAATAACCAGGGCTAACTATATTTGTATTCAAATAGTGGATAGTACATATTGATGTATGAGGCATGTATTAAACAATGAATGTTCAGGAGTTTGATATGTTATTCCCTATTACTTGGAAGGAAGAGAAGTAGCACCATGCCTCGCAAAACCCACACACACATTATTCTCCTATGTATCGAGTAATAACGTCATTAAATTACTGAAGATAAAGTTGAAATTAAACTTTTGTATTTCAGGGATTCAGAGGGAAAAAGTATGTGCATATTTCTGTGGAATACATTGTGAAAACCGCAAGAACTCTACTTAGTACAAATTGAACTGTAGTTTTCAAAATATGTTAATGCAATAAAAACACCTGAGTAAACTCAAGAGCTTAAAAAGTAACATTTTCTCAGCAAGTCCTTGATTTATGGACAGAACTTGTCCAATTTTATCGGCACAGTTGCCTATTATGCTTTTCTGCAACAACACTTAACTTTAAACTCCTCTGTTATAATAACTCAACACAGGAGTTTGTTTGCAAACGTTTTTGTTGTTGCTGCTGTTGTTTTGCAGAGGGTTAAAACTCTTTTACTGTCAATAGCTCCATTAGCTTAAAAATCAGATTGCTGTGGGATGGGAAGAAAAGACATTTTTTTTAATGGAGCCTGGCTTCTTGGTCAATGATTGTAGCAAATCATAACTTCAAGAGTGTATTCATTGGCTGAATGCAGTCATTTCTTGGCCAGGTTAATGTCTTGAAGTTATTCTTACAAAAGTGGCTGTATAAATTTCCGTTCCATTTTAGTATTTTACATGAACATGAAAGCCTGATGCAAAGCCTAACTGGTAAAGCAAATCGTAATACTCTGCATATTATAGGGATTAAAACAAATTTGGCTGAAGGTTTTCAAGCATTAATTTTAAATATTTTTTGTGAATGTTATCTATAAAAGCATACTTTCCAAATCCCTCCTGGGTGATTATCAGTGAATTGTTTAAAATTTCCATTGCACTCTCCTTTCAGATCAGCTAACTGTCCATTCATTATTTTTTAGGCTGAGCCCCTGGCCAATATCACATTATAATTCATTTAACTATCCCTGGCACATTTAGAGCCATACTTTCACTGCAGCTCAATGAAGCCTTCTCCTATATGTGATGACCAAGTTAGATTATTGTAATAAATGAACAATGGGATAGAATTAGCTGGTAATAGAAGCAGTTATAAACACTAGCAAGGTCAAGTAGATAGTCAGGAATATTATTTGATTTTATGCTTTCATATATTTCTACAGACACACTGTTTTTGTCACTTTGTGCCATTTGTTTTTAGAGAAATGTTACTTCAAGAGCAGTATGGCTAAACCTAAGGACAATCTTTCATGCATACATGCATGTATGCATCCATCCAAAGTTTGTTGAGCACTTACTGTGCTTCAGACAATGTGTTAAGGATGGGTGGATACAAAAGTATTAACAGATAGTCATGATTCAATCCAGTAGTATTACAATGACAGGATGAACCACTTCTATGAAAATACAAAGGAAAAAATAAAATTATATTGGGTAATAAAATTATATTCAGCAGGAGGGACACATACACATTTGGAGAGATAAATTAGGCCATTTGGGAAGGGCCTGTTAATTGTACCGAAGAGTTTGAAATCAGGCAATAGAAAATAGGTATCTGCACTGAAAGTGGCAGTTAGATAGGGTTCCATTGCTAATGAATGCTAGCAGGATCCAAAATGACAGTGCTTACAAATGTGTGGTTTATTGCAGGAGCATGATACAACATACAAACCACATTAAAGTTAATAAATGAATGACAATCAAAGATTGTCTCACAGTGTTTTGTCTGAAATGGTTGGACACAGGTTTCAACTATGCTCCCTTTTAAGACCCATTTTTGCTGTGTAATCAACCCCAGTGTCACAGACCCTGGGGTCCTCACTGAGACCAGGTGCAAGTCATCAATCTCAGTGTTAACAATAACCAATGCTGAAAATCAGAGACAAAGCTCCCTGAAACTCCTTGGACCCACAGTGATAAAAAAAGAAAAAAAAAGAAATACATGCCTTGACCAGGGATCAGTGCCAGGCAAGTATTTCTTATTTCAATAATAAAGCCCAAGCCAATACTAAGCCTGCTGGTATTAACCTTCACAGCATAGTATTCAATGGAGAATTCTGGGCACAGGATGAAAAAATAATCACAGCAGATATTCTTTGACTATGCATTGCATTTTCAATTTAAATTAAAATGAAGAGGTAAGAATTTTCCAGGGACTTTTCTTTCATGTTTCAATATGTTTCTAGGAGTGACAAAAAGAGAAATCTATTTTGAATGTTTTTGATTCAAGTCAGATTTTAAACCTATATTAGGATGGACACATAATCAGAAATGTCAGTTTAAAATTTAAATTATTTCAACATTTTAAAATTTAAACGTTTGGTTAACTACAATTAAAAAGAATGCATAATATTTTTGAACAGTAAAGTGCAAAAGAATGTCTTCTCCATTAAATATCATTACTTTCTTCTATATTCTCATTGTTCTCAGAATAAATCCAAATGTTCTTAATATGACCTTCAAGATCCAACATGCTGTCACTCTGACTTACCTATACCAGTCTCATTGTATCCAATGACCCCTTTTATAACTTTTTGTTGCTTATAGCTCTGATTGGAGCCTCAAGCACAATTTTGACAAGAAAGCAGTGAGAGTGGACACATTTATTTGGATCCCGATCTTAGGAAAAAAACATTAAATATTTCACAATTAAGTATGATGGTAACTATGGGTTTTTCTTTTTTTTTCTTTTTTAAGATTTTTAGAAATTTCATGTAATGTCTGAAACATTTATGTTAACATATTTCCATACAAATAACCCAAAGAAAGTTTAGTATTAGTTGTTTCTTTGTTTGTTTTTTTATACTGCAGATTCTTATTAGTGATCAATTTTATACACATCCATGTATACATGTCAATCCCAATCTCCCAATTCAGCACACCACCATCCCCACCCTACCACGGTTTTCCCCCCTTGGTATCTATATGGGTAACTATGGGTTTTTCTTAGATGGCATTTATCAGGTTGAGGAAGTTTACTTCTATTCTTAGGTTGATTGTTTTTATCATGAAAGGATGTTGGATTGTGTCAAGTGCTCTTTCTACACCTATTGAGATGATCCTCTGATGTTTTTCCTTCATTCTATTAATATGACACTTACATTGATTTTTTTATGTTGAACTAACCTTGCATTCTCCTATGATAAATCTCAAATGATCATGGTGTACAATCCTATTTATATGTTACTGGATTCAGCTTGCTAATATTTTGTTGTGGATTTTTACATCTATATTCATAAGGGATATTGGTCTGTAGTTTTCTTTTCATGTGATGTCTTTGTCTGGTTTTAGTATCAGGATTAACACTGGCCTCAGAGAAAGAGCTGAGATGTGTACTCTCCTATTCTTTTTTTAAAAATAAATTTATTTATTTATTTTTGGCTGCGTTGGGTCTTCGTTGCTACGTGCAGGCTTTCTCTAGTTGCAGCGAGTGGGGGCTACTCTTCATTGCAGTGCGTGAGCTTCTCATTGTGGTGGTTTCTCTTGTTGTGGAGCAGGGACTCTAGGCACGTGGGTTTCAGTAGTTGTGGCACACAGGCTCAGTAGTTGTGGCACACGGTCTCTAGAGTACAGGCTCAGTAGTTGTGGCACGCGGTCTCTAAAGTGCAGGCTCAGTAGTTGTGGCACACAGGCTTAGTTGCTCCGTGGCATGTGGGATCTTCCTGGACCAGGGCTCAAACCCGTGTCCCCTGCATTAGCAGGCAGATTCTTAACCACTGTGCCAGCAGGGAAGTCCCTCTCCTATTCTAATTTTTGGAAAATCTGTGAAAGATTGGTGTTAATTCTTCAAATGTTTGGCAGAATTTGCCAGTGAACTCGTTGGGCCTGGGATTTTCTTTGCTGTAAGGTTTTCCCATTTTTGTTTTTTATTACTAATTCTATCTCCTTACTTGTTATATATCTATTTAGATTTTCTATTTTTTCTTATGTCACTCTCAGGATTTTGTGTCTTTTTGGGAAGATGTCCATCTCGTCTCAGTTATCTAATTATTTGGCCTTCAGTTGACCATAATATTCCCTCATAATCATTTTTATTTCTGTAAGGTCTATATTGATGTTTCATTTTTCATACTTGATTTAAGTAATTTGAAATTACCCTCTTTCTTGTTCATTATAGATAAAAGTTTATCCATTTTGTTGCTTTCTTCAAAGAACCAACTTTTGCTTTCATTGATAAATCTCTATTATTTGTTTTATATTTCATTAATTTCAGATCTTTATTCCTTCTTTCCTCTTGCTTGGATTTTGTATGCTCTTTTGTTTTTAGTTTCTTAACATGAATACTGAAATTACTGAATTGATATCTTTCATCTTTCCTAACATTGGGGTTTATAGTTACAAATATCCTTCTAAGCTTTGCTTTTGCTATACACCATGTTTTGCTATGTAATGTTTTCATTTTCATTCATCTTAGTTTTTTCCATTTCCCTTGTGATTTCTTTTTTGATACACTGGTTATCTAAGAATGTGCCTTTTAATTTCCACATATTTGTGAATTCCCAAATTTCCTTAATTAATGATTTCTGTTTTTATTCCATGTAATCAGAGAATACAACTTGTATAATCTTATCCTTTTGAATTCATTGAGGCTTATTTTATGACCCAAAATATGGTCTATCCAGGAAAATGTTCCATGTGCCCTTAAGAAAAATGTGTGTTCTGCTATGGTTGGGTGGAATGTTCTACAGATGTTTGTTAGGTCTAATTGGTTTGTAATGTTCTTCAAATCTTATATTTTCTTGTTGATATTTTGCCTATTTGTCTTATCCATTATTTAAAATGGGATGTTGAAATCACCACTTACTATTGTTGAATTGTCTATTTCTCCATCTAATTCTGTTACGTTTGTTTCATATATTTTGGAGCTCTATTAAATGCATGTAAATTTGTAATTGTTATGTCTTATCAATGGATTTACTCATCATAATAATATCCTTTTTGTTTCTAGTACAGATTCTTATCTTATTGTCTATTTTATCTTTATTGTTAGTATAGCCACTCCAGCTTTCTTGAGTTAGAGTTTTCATCTTATTTCTTTTTTTTTCTATCCTTTAGTTTTAACCTATTTTTGTCTTTGAATCTAAAGTGTCTCTTTTACACAGTATATAGTTGAATCATGATTATTTTTTATCCACTCTTCTAGTCTCTGCCTTTTGCTTGCAGTATTTAGGCCATTTGCATTTAATGTAATTATTGATAAAGTAAGATTAGTTTCTGCCATTTTTCTATTTGTTGTCTATATGTTCTGTATCTTTCTGGTCCTTATTCCTCCATTATTGATTTTTGTGTGTTAAATTTATATTATCTAGCAAACCATTTTAAGTCCCTTATTGTCTCTTTTACCATATTTTATGGAGTTACTTTCTTAGTGGTTGCCCTACAATTACAACTAACATTTTAACTTAAAAAAAACAAGTTTGGATTGATATCAACATAACTTCAATATCATAAAAAAACTTGGCTAAAATATATGGCATTGTATAATACCCTTCTTTATGGTATTATTGTAAAACAAATTACATTTATATATACATGTATATTTTTTAAACCCATCAACACAGATTTTTCAATTATTGTTTTAGGTATTTGTCTTTTAAAGTAGATTTTGGAAGAAAAGATTTACAAAAAGAAAGGTATTTATAATGTTTCTTTATTTGTGCCAGGAGGTAACAATGTACTTACTCATACTAGGCTTTTCATTTCTTTGTGTGGCTTTGAATTACTGTCTAGAGGCCTTTCATCTCACCCTAAAGGACTACCTTTAGTCTTTGTGGTAGGGAAGGTTTATGAGTAAAAGATTCCTTCCATTTTGGTATATCAAGGAATGTCTTAATTTCTCTTTCATTTTTTGATGGCTAATTCCCTGGACATAGAATTCAGTCTCTTTCAGCAGTTTGAATATGTCATTCCACTTCCTTCTGGTCTCCATGGTTTCTTTTCTTTTCTTTTCTTTTCTTTTTACTTTTTGGCTGCACTGTGTGGCATGTGGGACCTTACTTCCCCAACCTGGGATTGAACTCATGCCCCCTGCTCCGTGCAGTAGAAGCATGGAGTCATAACAGCTGGACCACCAGGGAAGTCCCCTGGTCTCCACGGTTTCTGACAAGAAGTCTACTGTTAAGTTTACTGAAGATCCCTTGTATATGATGAGTTGCTTTCCTCTTGCTGCTTTAAAGATTATCTTTTTGGTTTTGTCTTTTAACAGTTTGATATCATGTGTTCAGGTTTGCTTCTCTTTGAATTTATCCAGGTTGGAGTTCATTGAACTTATTGGACTTTTAGATAAATTTTTTCATCAAGCTTGGAAACTTTACAGCCATTATTTATTCAAATATTCATCGTGCCTCTTCTCCCTTCTCTCCTCAGATTCCCATGATATTTTTGATGGTATTCTAAAAGTTTCTTAGGCTCTGTTCATTTTTCTTCATGCTGTTATCTTGCTTTTCCTCAGACTGGATAGCTTCATTTGACCTATCTCAAATTCACTGATTCTTTCTTATGCCTGCTCAAATCTGATATTGAGCCCCTTTAGTGCATTTTTCATTTCAGTTATTGTACTTTTCAAGTACAGCATTTTATTTATTTTTCATATACTTTCTATGCCTTTATTGACATGCTATATTTGGTGAAACATAATTCTCATATCTTTTATTTATCTAGACATTGTTCTCTTTAGTCTTTGAACTAATTTGTAACAAATGATTTTAAAGTCTTTATCTAGTAAGTCCAAAATTTGTGCTTCCTCAGGGATAATTTGTATTCATTTGCTTTTCCTTTTTATGGGACATATTTTCCTGTTTCTTTTCATGTCTCAAATTTTTTCTTTAAAACTGGACATTTTAAATACAATGATGTGGCCAAACTGAAAATCAGTTATTGTTGTTCCTCTCCTGTTTATTTCTTCTGTGATGTCCTTGAATCATTCTGTAAAGTATTTATTCATTGTTGTGTGTGGTCATTGATGTATCTTAGTTGACAGCTAATGGTTGGACAGAGATATACCTAAACTCATTGAACCAAGAATTCTTCTGTCCTTACCAAGAGCCTCTGTATGTTTGTCGAGACACGTTTCTAATGCTTAGGTAGGAAATTTACAACTCTGCCTTAGCCGTTATTTCCTGATTGTATAGTGACACAAGGTCAGCCAGAGGTAGGAGATTACGGTCCTCTCAGATCTTTCCTCGGCATGCAAACATCTTAACACATGCATGTGACTGTCTAGATTCCCAGGAATGTTTCAGACTTTAAAAACTCCTTTATGAATATCTTATTCTTCAGTTTTAAAAAAATTTTTTTGATTAGCCTCTAGTTAGTCTTAAGTAGTATTGTTACTTCAGTCAGTTGACATGTTAAATAGTTGCTGCTGATTGTTTTCCACAACTTAGGGATGCTCATGCAAAGTTATCTCTGAGTCAGGTCAAATAAAAGCAAACACTGACAATGGAGCTTTTTAGGGAGCTGCCAAACAGATTGAATAGTGACAGTTCTCAATGGATGGTGTATTTGGGGAACTCTAAACCAGTTATATCCAACAGTGTGCTGGTTTTCACAGATAAACTCATTGTGATGCTGTTGGATTTTAAGTCTACCACAAAACGAAAGAGGGATAGAAATAGGTCAAGTTAAATGTAAAACTTCTCACTGTTCTTATTGAGATTTAGTCATTTTTCCTAAATAAATGCTCTTCAGATTTTCCCAAGATTTTGGTTAATTTCCAAAGTCATGAAAAATTTATTTTGACAATTTTTGCTGTCATTTTGTTGCCTTCATTGAGGAGTGTTTTTGTGGTCATTACTCTAAACTTCTGGAAGTGCTTATTGCATAAATTATAATTTTTAAAGCCTCTGTTCATAATAACAACACTGCCCCCAAGAACATAAAGCAAAAAGGAACAGAAACTAAAGGAGAAATAAACAATTTAACAATCATACTAGGAAACTTCAATGCCCCACTTTCATTAATGTATAGAATATCTAGATAGAAAATCAGCAAGAGCATAGGAGACATAAACAACACTGTAAAACAACTTTATCTAAAATATACTACTGTATTATACCATTTATATGGAAAGTCCAGGACAGGCAAATCTATAGAAATAAAAAGTAAATTAGTTGTTGCCTGCATCTGGAGGTGGCAGACAAGGATTGACTGCAAAGTTATGATGGATCTCTTGGGACTGAGGAAAATGTTCTAAAACTGGATTGTAGTGATATTTGCATAACTCTCTAAATGTATGGGAAACCACTGAGATACACACTTAAAATGAGTGAATTGCATTGTATGTAAATTATACTTCAATGAAATAGTTTTGTTTTAAATGTCCGTGTCAATGAGTATGGACTCCCAGTATTTCAGTGATAGAGCTTTGAGATTATAAACCTGTTATATCAGGAACACAGAAAAACAAACAATAACAGCAATGACCAAACAAAAACCACATGCTTTTAAGCGTATATTTGTGTAATTGTGACACATCCTCATTTTATAATCCCATACCTATTGAATTAGACTCCTACATGAGTTCTCAATAACCATGACTTAAAAATGATAGAAGAGTCGTATTCTGATGTAATCAGAAAATATTAAAACTACTAAAAAATCAAAAGCAATTTTCATGGTTAATTGCTTTATTCAGACCTTTTCTAAAATGTTTGAAAATTACCAATGGCTTTTCATGTAGAACTTTATGTGAGTCATGAATGTGCTGACAGATTATTGACATATTTCAATGTCAGTGTGAGGAATTTTAAAATCACCATAATACAGAAGATAAACTTGCAAACACTCTAGAATTAATCACTGTTACCACAAAATGAAATGTATGACAGGTGAATCAATCATTCAAGAACATGATATTCATTATTTTAGTGTTTATAATGAGGTTCAATAAAAACACTATTTTTTTATTTTAAAAAAATTTAAAACATTCTGTTTCTTAACAAAGTAGATTTGGGGTTACGCCAGAAACATGGCAGAGTGAAAAGCTACCTTTATCTCCTCCTTTCAATCTTGCAATGTGTAAAACATCCACAACTCAACAAAAGTGCCTCTGCTCAACACAAAAGGATGCTTGAGAACTTCACAAATCTGTACATCTAAAGATGGGTGGACTGCTGCCTGCAATCCTGATCTTCTGACTACAGCAGATGAGCCCACAGCCTTAGAAACCCCAGTAACAGCAGGGGAAGCCATGTACATTATCCTGGCCTCCCAAACACACCAGCCTCTGCAGCCTAGGATCCCATCCCTCTAGCCACTAAAGCACTTATGACCCCAGCCCCCCGCCCATTGGCAGTGGCGGAGCCGTGAACTTTATAACACCGGACATGGTAGAGGCACTTGCATGACACCAGCTCCCTCCCCCACACTTCCCCCTCCTGCCATGGTAGACCCTTTGTCTCAGGGGATCCCCAACACAAGGGAAGAGCCCAGTATTGACAGTGATTCTGGCAGAAGCAAGGCAGCAAGCATCCGAGAGGCACAAGAAGAGACAAGGAAGGCATGCAGCCACACCTTTTACAGAGAAGATGGAGGTTGGAAAGTGCCAACTCTCAAATATAAACAAGGTAGCTCAGGTAAAAGAAACCAAAAACTTGTGTTACAGCACCATCTACAAAAGAAAAGAAAGACTAACTTCTAACCTGTCATTTAACTTCAAATACGCCAACTGGGGAACAATTCATCAAGCACCATGAAGAACCACAGTTACACTAAAGCACCACACACACACACAAAAAGATAGTTTTCCAGAAGTCACAGAATATTGTGATTTAACTGATAGAGAATTCAAAGTAGGTGTCATGAAGAAACTCAGTGAGATACAAGAAAACTCAGAAAGGCAATTTAATGAGTCTAGCAATAAAATTAATGAATAGAAGGAATATTTTGCCAAAGAGATTGAAACTCTAAAAAAGAACCAAACCACAATTGTGGAGCTGAAGAATTCAGTAACTGAGATGAAAAATGTATCCAAAAGCACTGGAAATATAGCAGACCATATGAAAGAAAGAATTAGTGAGCACAAAGATAGAAATCTAGACATGATATAAGTAGAAGAAAGAGAAAAAAGATATAGAAAAATGAGGAAATTCTATGAGAACTATCTGATTCTTTCAGGAAGGGCAACATTAGGATAATGGGTGTCCTGGTAGGAGAAGAAAGAGAGAAGGGAGCAGAGAGATTATTTAAAGAAATACAAGCTGAGAACTTCCCAAATTTGGAGGAGGAACTGGATATACAAGTCCATGAAGCTAAGAGAACACCGAACACCTAATTGTCTCAATGCAAAAAGACCTTCTCTAAGGCACATAATATTAAAATTGTCAAAAGTCAATAACAGAGAAAGAATTTTAAAGGCAGCTGGGGAAAAAAGATGGTAACCTACAAAGGAATCCCCATTGGGGTATGAGCTGATTTCTCAGCAGAAACTCTATAAGCCAGAAGGAAGTGGGATGACATTCTGAAAAATACTAAGATAAAAACTGTCACCCAAGAATACTCTATCAAGCAAAGTTATCATTCAGATACGAAGGAGAAATAAAGACTACAAAAAAACAGAAGCTGAGGAAGATCATTAACACTAGATCTGCCTTATGAGAGACATTAAAAGGACCTCTTCTACCAGAAGCAAAACAGCAAAAATACACAAAACTTTGAGCTAGGTAATAAATAGAACTAGAAAATTGCAACTCTTTATCAGAATAGGTTTTAAAAAAACACAAAAAAACTATAGCTCTCTCAGGTAACAAACTCACAACATAGAAAAAGATAATTTGAGACAACAAAAATATAAAAGGGGAAGAGGAAAAGGATGGAACTTGTATAGGTAAATGTAGATGAGGTGCTATCAGCAGAAAAAGGACTATTTTATCTATGAGACGCTTTATACAAACTTCAGAGTAACCACAAAACATAAACATATAGCAGAGACACAAAACATAAAAATGAGGAAAAGCAGAATAATATCATAGAAAATGACCAAACCAAAATTGCACACAGGGGACTTCCCTGGTGGCATAGTGGTTAAGAATCCCCTTGCCAATGCAGGGGACACAGGTTTGATCCCTGGTCCAGGAAGATCCCACGTGCTGCGGAACAACTAAGCCCATGTGCCACAACTACTGAGTCTGCGTGCCTAGAGCCCATGCTCTGCAACAAGAGAAGCCACCACAGTGAGAAGCCCCTGCACCACAATGAAGAGTAGCCCCTGCTCACCGCAACTAGAGAAAGCCCACGCACAGCAACAAAGACCCAAAACAGCTCAAAAATAAAATAAATAAATAACAAAATGGCATACAGAAATACAAGGAAAAATAAACAATGGAAATATAGAACAACCAGAAAACAAGAAATAAAATTGCAATACCATGTCCTCATCTGTCAGTAGTCACCCTAAATATAAATGGCTTGCATTCACCAATCAAAAAACACAGAGTGGCTACGTGGATTAAGAAACAAGATGCAAAAATATGCTGCCTCCAAGAGACACCCCTTAGCTCTAAAGACAAATAAAGGTTAAAAGTGAAGGGATGGAAGATGATGCTCCAAGCAAATTGTAGTCAAAAGAAAGTAGGTGTAGCCATATTCATATCAGACAAAATAGATTTCAAGCCAAAGAAGGTAACAAGACACAAAGATGGACAGTATATAATATTAAAGGGGCAATTTATTAAGAAGACATAACCATGATTAATATACATGTACCTAACATAGGAGCACCAATATATATATAAAACAATTATTAGCATACCTAAAGGAAGAAATTATATATATACAATGGAATATTACTCAGCCATAAAAAAGTTGAAATCTTGTTATTTGTGACAACATGGATAGATATTTAGTGTATTATGCTAAATGAAATAAGTCAGATGGAGAAAGACTCATGTGGAATATAAAAAGTTGATAAACAAACAAAAACAAAATAAGTGAACAAACCAAACTAAAACAAACACACAGATACAGAGAACAGAGTAGTGGTTACCAGAGAGGAAGAGGTATGTGTGAGAGGCTCAAAACGGGTAAAGGGGATCAGCTGTATGGTAATTAATGGAAGATATATTTTTGGTGGTAAGCAAAAAAAAAAAAAAAAAAGAAAGAAAGAAAAACATAACCCAAAAAGCAAAGTTGATTTAATTAGCAATGGTTTTAATTAACACTAATAATAATTTAAAATATATATTAGGGTATTCTAAGCACTCCAACAATAATTACAATTTGAGTGTTTACTGTGTGCCAGGTGCTACTCTTTACAAAATCTATCTATATATCCATACAAATTTACTACACAATATTTGTATAGATAGATGTAAATACATATATATGTATAAAATATTTACTATTCACAAGCCTGTGAGATAGGTACTATAATTATTTCCATTGTAAAGCTGAAGAAGCTGAGGTTCAGAGAGGTTAAACAATTTGGCCAAGATTGTACAACCAGAAAGTTCAAGAAACTTTAAAGAAAAACATTGAATTTCTTCAACTTGAACATTTAGAATAATTCTGTGAACTATAATTTATCTAATGAACCTGGACCTGTGCTCTATTTCAGGAGGCAGAATTAATCTATGGAGTTAGAAGTTAGGATAGTGGTTATTCTTGGAGGGGTAGTAAGTGCAAGGGACCCTGCAAAAGGCTTCTGGGTATGGGGTTCTGTTTATCTGGGTACGAGTTATGTCAGCTTTGTGAGAATAATTCAAGATATACAGCTATGATATGTGTTCTTTTATATATATCAAATTAAAATTTAAAAATTAAAAAAATGCTTTGAACCTTATTTTTAGTGATATTTTCCAGGAATATTTGCAGGTGACAAAAATTATATTTCTAATTTTGAAATTTTAAATATCTTGATTAGAGGGAATTCTGGGTAACAGGCCACCAATTTTAAAAACATATAGCATAACAGAAAGTTTTAATCATCAGTTTTCTTGTTTCAGAGTTGTTTTATTTTTCTATAAAATTTAATATATTCCATTTCAATCTGGTTTGGTCTTGGCCAACTTACAGATAAGGGTCCTTGGGCTGTACTCCCACAGAAAATTTCTAACTGAAATATTTTGGGCAAATATTTTTGGTATTCAACTTAAAGACCACAACAAACTGTGTATGAAGATCAAGTTTGATTTCAGGAAACCAAATGACAAAATCTCTTGTGGCATACTTGTAGTTGAAAGAAAAATGTGGCCTGAAGGATAAAAGTGTTAGGTGGATTAGCAGTTGAATAACATATCAAATATATCAAATAATTAACCAGTGTTAACTTGGAAAGTAGTTTCTGGCAGAATAACTTGAGACTCTATCATTAACCCTTTCTGATTCAACATAGTGAACAAAGACATTAATGTAGCTTTAGAAGTCCTTCTTATCAAATATGCAAATGACCCAAAGCTGGCAGAGAAATATGTTGGATTCCAGTTGAAATTAAAAATCATCTTGACTAGCTGGAAATTGCAGGATAGTCCAGTGATATGAATTTAGATTTAATCAATCACAAAGTTAATTGGGGAAAAGTTCATGTAAAAGAGATAAATTTTCAATTATACTAAGCTGATAAAATGAACGTAATCTTGGCAAATTATTATATATAAATATAGTATATCACTCAGCATTTCCAAACTGTGTTTTGTAAGATGTTAATAACTACCTAACTAAAAAATGGCAATTGAGAAATGCTGGGTTCAGCAATTAATCAGTTTTACTGAAGGACTTTTCAGACCCTTTAATGAGCACTGAAAAACTCTTTTTTGCTGTGGAGTATTTGAGTGACTGGTGTTTCAGAAAAAATTTTAGTGAAAAACTGACATAGATCAAAAACCAAAAGGGATGAATTATTAACATGTCCTATAATTGCCATGCATAGCCAATCATCATAATCAACTGAGGATTTTTTAAATTAATAATAATACATTCTTAGACTCAACCCCAGAATAAGGCAAGGGGAAAATAGCAAGAACAATGAACAAGGGGAAACAGCAAGAACTTTAGGGGCTGAAACTAGGATTTACTACTATTAAGATAGCTATTTCCCATCTCTGCTTCCCTCTACTTGGCTTCCGTTTATAGACAGGTCTTCTCCATATTTCAGGGAAGATAGCCACCAGTAGGCTCATATTCATATTCTCCAAACACCACAGTGGAGAGAAGCTTCTTTATTCTAGAGTCATATTATAAATTCCAGGGAAGGACTCTGGGCAACATGACCAACTCGTGGACCAATTGCTTTTATCTGTGAGGTGGAATATCTTGATTAGTATCAAGTACCTTTTCCGACCACAATGCTATGAGACTAGATAACAATTACAGGAAAACAAAACTGTAAAAAATACAAATACATGGAAGCTAAACGATACAGTACTAAACAATAAGAGATCACTGAAGAAATCAAAGAGGAAATCAAAAAATACGGAGAAACAAATGACAATAAAAACATGATGACACAAAACCTATGGGATGCAGGAAAAGCAGTTCTAAGAGGGAAGTTTATACCAATACGATCCTACCTCAAGAAACAAGAAACATCTCAAATAAACAACCTAAGCTTACACCTAAAGCAATTAGAGAAAGAAGAACAAAAAAATACGCCAACTTAGCAGAAGGAAAGAAACCATAAAGATAAGATCAGAAATAAATGAAAAAGGAATGAAGAAAACAAAAGATCAGTAACTAAAATCTGGTTTTTTGAGAAGATAAACAAAATTGATAAACCATTATCCAAACTTATCAAGACAAAAATGGAGAGGACTCAAATCAATAGAATTAGAAATGAAAAAGAAGTAACAACTGACACTGCAGAAATACAAAGGATCATGAGAGATTACTACAAGCAACTCTATGCCAGTAAAATGGACAAGCTGGAAGAAATGGACAAATTCTTGGAAGAGCACAACCTTCTGAGACTGAACCAGGAAGAAATAGAAAATATAAATAGACCAATCACAAGCACTGAAATTGAGACTGTGATTAAAAATCTTCCAACAAACAAAAGCCCAGGACCAGATGGCTTCACAGGCGAATTCTATCAAACATTGAGAGAAGAGCTAACACCTATCCTTCTCAAACTCTTCCAAAATATAGCAGAGGGAGGAACACTCCCAAACTCATTCTACAAGGCCACCATCACCCTGATACCAAAACCAGACAAGGATGTCACAAAGAAAGAAAACTACAGACCAATATCACTGATGAACATGATGCAAAAATCCTCAACAAAATACTAGCAAACAGAATCCAAGAGCACATTAAAAGGATCATTCACCATGATCAAGTGGGGTTTATCCCAGGAATGCAAGCATTCTTCAATATACACATATCAATCAATGTGATACACCATATTAACAAATTGAAGGAGAAAAACCATATGATCATCTCAATAGAGGTAGAAAAAGCTTTTGACAAAATTCAACATTCATTTATGATAAAAACTCTCCAGAAAGTAGGGATAGAGGGAACTTACCTCAACATAATAAAGGCCATATATGACAAAACCACAGCCAACATCATTCTTGGTGCTGAAAAACTGAAATCATTTATTTCAACATTAGGAACAAGACAAGGTTGTCCACTCTCACCACTATTATTCAACATTGATTTGGACGTTTTAGCCACAGCAATGAGAAAAGAAAAAGAAATAAAAGGAATCCAAATTGGAAAAGAAGAAGTAAAACTGTCACTTTTTGCAGATGGCATGATACTATACATAGAGAATCCTAAAGATGCTACCAGAAAACTGCTAGAGCTAATCAATGAATTTGGTAAAGTAACAGGATACAAATTTAATGCACAGAAATCTCTTGCATTCCTCTACACTAATGATGAAAAATCTGAAGGAGAAATTAAGGAAACACTCCCATTTACTATTGCAACAAAAAGAATAAAATAGCTGGGAATAAACCTATCTAAGGAGACAAAAATCCTGTATGCAGAAAACTATAAGACACTGATGGGAGAAATTAAAGACAATACAAACAGATGGAGAGATATACCATATTCTTGGATGGGAAGAATCAACATTGTGAAAATAACTATACTACCCAAAGCAATCTACAGATTCAGTGCAATCACTATCAAGCTACCAATGGCATTTTTCACAGAACTAGAACAACAATTTCACAATTTTTATGGAAGCACAAAAGACCTCCAATAGCTAAAGCAATCCTGAGAAAGAAAAACGGAGCTGGAGGAATCCGGCTCCCTGACTTCAGACTATACTACAAAGCTACAGTAATCAAGACAGTATGGTACTGGCACAAAATTAGAAATATCAATCAATGGAACAGGATAGAAAGCCCATAGATAAACCCATGCACATATGGTCTCCTTATCTTTGATAAAGGAGGCAAGACTATACAATGGAGAAAAGACAGCCTCTTCAATAAGTGGTGCTGGGAAAACTGGACAGCTACATGTAAAAGAATGAAAATAGAACTCTCCCTAACACTGTATATAAAAATAAGCTCAAAATGGATTAAAGACCTAAATGTAAGGCCAGACACTATAATACTCTTAGAGGAGAACATAGGCAGAACACCCTATGACATAAATCACAACAAGATCCTTTATGGCCCACCTCCTAGATAACTGGAAATAAAAACAAATACAAAAAAATGGGACCTAATGAAGCTTAGAAGCTTTTGCACAGCAAAGGGAACCATAAACAAGACAAAAAGACAACTCTTAGAATTGGGAGAAAATATTTGCAAATGAAGCAACTGACAAAGGATGAATCTCCAAAACATACAAGCAGCTCATGCAGCTCAATATCAAAAAAACAAACAACCCAATCCAAAAATGGGCAGAAGACCTAAATAGACATTTCTCCAAATAAGGTATACAGAGTGCCAACACACATATTAAAGGATGCTCAACATCACTAATCATTAGAGAAATGCAAATCAAAACTACAGTGAGGTATCAACTCACACTGGTCAGAATGGCCATCATCACAAAATCTACAGACAATAAATGCTGGAGTGGGTGTGGAGAAATGGGAACCCTCTTGCACTGTTGGTGGGAATATAAATTGATACAGCCACTATGGAGAACAGTATGGAGGTTCCTTGAAAACAAAAAATAGAACTACCATACGACCCAGCAATCCCACTACTGGGCATCTACCCTGAGAAAACCATAATTCAAAAAGAGTCTTGTACCACAATATTCATTCCAGCTCTATTTACAATACCCAGGACATGAAAGCAACCTAAGTGTCCATCACCAGATGAATGGATAAAGAAGATGTGGCACATATATACAATGGAATATTACTCAGCCATAAAAAGAAATGAAATTGAGTTATTTGTTGTGAGGTGGATGGACCTAGAGACTGTCATACAGAGTGATGTAAGTCAGAAAGAGAAGAAAAAATACCGTATGCTAACACATATATATGGAAGCTAAAAAAAAAATGGTTCTGAAGAACCTAGGGGCAGGACAGGAATAAAGACACAGACATAGAGAATTGACTTGAGGATACTGGGAGAGGGAAGGGTAAGCTAGGACGAAGTAAGAGAGCAGCATTGACATATATATGCTACCAAATGTAAAATATATAACTAGTGGGAAGCAGCTGCATCACACAGGGAGATCAGCTCAGTACTTTGTGACCACCCAGATGGGCAGGATAGGGAGTGTTGGAGGGAGACGCAAGAGGGAGGGGATATGGGGATATATGTATACATATAGCTGATTCACTTTGTTATATAGCAGAAACTAACACAGCAATGTAAAACGATTATATTCCAATAAAGATGTTTAAAAAAAAAGTGTATCATCTGTAAGTATACATATATCCTCATATCCCATCCTTCTTGAGCCTCCCTCCCATCCTCCATATCCCACCACTCTAGGTCATCACAAAGCCTCAAGCTGATCTCCCTGTGTTACGCAGCATCTTCCCACTACAAACACATGAAGAGATGCCCAACGTCACTAATCTTAGGTATCATTTTGAAAACATTTTCTGATAGGTTGATCATGACTGTAGTCTTAATGACTGTAGTCTTATGATTTACCATAAATTTCTTTTTTACTTAAAAAAATCTAATGACAGTAACTGCAGTTATTTTTCAGATAATTAAACTTTACCTAAAGGGCACCCTTCACGTTATTTATATGGAAATGCCTATTTAATTACACAACAAGGAATTATATGATATATATTTCTTTCTTTAGTTAATCAACTAAGCTTTAACGTGGTTTCATTCATTAGAACTGTGATGATATGTGCTCATGTGACAAAGTTTAAATAAAGATATCATGAAGAAAATGCATTTTCCTTTTTGGTAAATCAAAAATATCCTTTTATTTTTTGCAGGTATAAAGTAGGATTTATCTTTCCATAGTCATTTTTTCCCCCTTATAGTCCTAGGTAGCATCAGTGGGCTGTTCAAAATGACCACAGAACACAAAACAAAGAGTTAAAAAGCAAAAAAAAGAGCTGATTATTTCTTACTTGCCCTAAAAATGAGATGCACTTGTTTTGTTTCACCTGTATGTACAAGTTTAATATTCCATAATTGCTTCCAAGGATTGCATAAAGTGAAGTATTTAACTATATTGCCTATTCAATCATTCTTTTACAGTTTTTCCAATCTAAATCAAATATGTTAGTTTTTTTAATTTTTATTTTTTATTGAAGTATAGTTGATTCACGTTTCAGGTGTATGGCAAAGTGATTCAGTCATGTGTGTGTGTGTGTGTGTGTGTGTGTGTGTGTGTGTGTGTGTGTGTATATATATATATATATAAAATCTTTTTCAGATTCTTTCCATTATAGGTTATTACAAGATATTGGATATAGTTCCTTGTACTATAAAGTAGGTTCTTGCTGTTTATCAAACATTTCAGTTTTTAGAGTAAATATGAAATTAAAGTAAATAGAATTAAGATACTGAAATTTGTAAGGGTAGTGTTTTATCAAGTTTATTTTAAATGTGAGAATCAGGATTTTAGTTATCAGAAGTGACTCCCATTAAAATACATCATATTCATTCATCCAATGTCTTCTTGATTATTTACCGAAGCACATTATTTTAATCGTTCTCTCTGAATCACTTTTATGACCAAAATAATAAAAAAATAAAAATTATATTAACTGTTAAAGGACAAATTATACACTGTGAAGCAAATTTCAAAATAATGAACACTGCTTTACTATTCCTCAGAAGTGGTAATACATTTTAATTAGTAATTGTACTATTTTAGAAGGTTATCAAGTCCTTAGAATATTAGAGCATCATATTTCTCTAATGATTATAAATTGATGGGGGAAAGAGTTGCCATTGCCTAGAGAATACTACTATATAATAAAAATGGCTGAATCCATGTTATAGCTAGCATCACTATGTACAGATTAATCTGTAATATATAATGGTTGTAAAACATTCAAATGGTATGAAGAAAGTGGAATTTCTACCATAACTCCATCACTTAATAGCGATAGAGAATCACTATTAAGAATTATCTATGTATCCTCCTAGCATTTTCATTCATATATAAACATATATGTATATGTTTTATGTAGGTAAAACTATACCATGCATAGCTGTTCTTCAATTTACTCATTTATTTTATATATTTACTTTTTTCTCGTTAAGTAATTCATGTGTGTTATAAAACATTTGTAAAAATTTTATTACATGACTTTGAAATTTGTCCCATAATCTCAAGATAACTACTTTTAACAGCATATTTTACTTCTTTCCATAAATATATGGATGCGTATGTATATATTTTTCTTATAAAATATCATATTTAGCTCATTGTGGACATCTTTTCATTTCAGTAAATGTAGATCTCTTTTATTTTGGAGGGGGTGGTCATAGTGTTCCATTTACCTATATGCCCTATCACATTTATTGAATTCCCTATTTACAAATATTTAGAGTGATATCAATGTTTATTATTACAAATCAGACTGAATTTGGCATCTGGATAAATAAGGATATAAGGATATTAATTGCAGTGTTTGTAATTGTGTGTGTGTGTGTGTGTGTGCACGCACGCGCGTGCACGTGTGTATGTGTGTAATCCTTGCGTAGCTGTATAAGCGTCAAGGGGATCAAACTGGACAATACTGCCTCTGTAGGCCAAACCTTGGCTCTTACCCATGTGACAATGGTTCTTTTATCTGTGAACATACAGACTTAGTAAATTGTCAGTAGAGCTTAGTATAGCAAAATTTAGATGTTTATATGTCCTATGAGATAATTTATAGAAAGAGAAGGAAAGACAGCACTAGATGTTTGAAATTTTTCACATCCTTAAAACTATGTAATATTTCTGTTATCAAACATAAGAAGTTTGTCCCTCAGTGCTCCCACTGATAGAATGAAGTTTTCATTGAATGTTTTCTTAATCATTCTGCATATAAGGAAGTTTTTCAGGGCGTTGAAAGAAGGGGACACACTGAGCAAGTTGTGACCCATTGCTCACATATGGAAAAACATCTTTTTGTCTGCTTCTCATAAGACTGAGAATGTAAATATACAATGATTACATTTGGGCTTGGACATTTGAAACTGTTCAAGAAGAAAAAAAAAATCACATCAGCAGAGGTCTGAAAAACATTGAGGATAATATCTGGTTATTACTTAAGGTTATCCTGAATGTATATTAAAATTACTCATTTGGGGAAAATATCCAACTAAAGTCTGCTTCTTCAAGTTTTGAATCTTTGACTCACTGTCTTATAAACATAACCTACTACTTAATTTGTGGCCTGGCAAAAAAAAAAAGAAGGCTCTTACTTCAACTTTGGTCAATGATCTCCCCAAAACAATAACTATTTCCATAAGAGAAATTCCTAGAAGTAAAATTGCTTGAACCAAGGAATTTGTACTTAATTACCTCAGCTTTCTTACTTGGATATGGACCATCTCTACTGGACATTCACTTTACTTTCTAGATTCTGACTTGGCTTACTATTTTTTAATGCCCATATCTCTACAGCATACAATTGTGGTAAACATCAAATAGATGTATGTGAAGTGCTTTGAAAACTGCAAAGTTCTCTATCAATATAACATAGACTTTTGTTAATTAAATGAAGTCTTTGCACATGAGGACAGTGACTGCATCTGCATAATTTCTTTTTATCCAGAAGCTAGCATGATTTTCTTATTAAAACATATTATGATACTGTTGTTGAAATAATGTAATCATTTCATGGCGTAGCTGTCCATATGGTAAAAATCAGTGTATAATTCACATCAATTGAGCTGCCTAAAACAGAATATTATCAGCTTGGCCAAACACTATAAACAGCAATCAGGAAGACAAGTGTTCCCAATGTAACTTCCCAAGGCCTCTGCTCATCTGTCTCATTGCTTGTTCCACCTCAAGGCAGCCAAGAAAACTCATTTGGACCCACAGTCTAGGGCTTGAAAGGTAAATTTCCAGTTACGCAAATACTAGAGAAAATAAAATATTTGGAGAAACTACCTGGAGAAGGGATACTCCTTTGCGATTTGAAATGTATAATAATATGAAATTTATTTTAACACTGACATTTAACTGAATTAGTTCATTTATAGTGAGGAGTCAATGACAAACAATTCTAAGAGAGAAATACAATGGCTCCATGTACATGGGCCAGGTAGAGATAATTGAACTTGAAAATATTTTGGAGGATTGGATTCTCTTGTTTCCATATATATGTGTATAATCCTCATATGACAGCTGCAAAAATGTGACTGTAAAGGGAAGGGTTTTGGTTTCTTAAATATACAAATGGGGTTATTCACACATCATCAGTTGTTCTGATTATCTCTTCAGAGGATCCTCTGTTGCCAACATAGGCAACTAACCAAAGAACAAATCATGTGAGGAATGAAAACAGCTACCCTCTCAATTTTTCATTTTACTTTGCATTCATAAGCCCATACCATATTACAGTCTCTCCAGAAGTGATATTTCAGTTGTACGGAAGTTCTAAAGGAGCCTGTGAAAGTGGACATTACAATATCCTCTCCTGCCCGGTTCATCTATTTCCCAAAGAAGTGATGTGATCATATTCATTCAGGGCCCTTTGCTTCTAATGTCCCTGCCTCTCAGAGGGTCACATGGTAACTCAACTCAGCTACCAACTCTGACAACTCTTCTCTAGCACTTTCCTTTCCCCAGAATGATTGTACTTTACTGCGAGAGTGAACCAGAAGCACAGTGTTTTCCATTTAGGAATTGTCACTTTCAGTACATTTTAACCTTTTCTGCATGAATTAAAGCACTAATGAGGTATTCAGCAGAGGCGTAGCGTGTAAAATTGAAGTCAGTTTTTTTTTCTTTTTCCAGAATACCATTTATATTCACTCTAGGTTAAATCAAAGACAATATGTTAATATTTAATTCATCATGACATAAATAAGGAATAAGAAAGAAATACTAATTAAAGGAGAGATCTTTAAAGAAGAGTCACATATATGCCTTTATGAATAAATTTGGGGGGGATAAGGAGCTACTTAAGTAATTTTCTGTAAGACAACCTAAAACATAAAAAGCATTCAGTTGCATTGAAATATTAATGAACACCTTTAAGCATACAAAATACATTATGGTTCTGTTCAGTGGGGAATGTCAGAAAATGTCAAGAGGTCAACCGTCTTTCATAAATGTTCTTAGAATAGTCTGTAACCACACTGTCAAATTTACAGTCACTTCCACCTGTGCTCTTGACCTCGTCCCAGGTAGTTTCCCCCAGGACTTCTCTCCATCAATTATCCGCTCTCCTTTCTCTCTCTTCAGTTTCTTCTTCTTTACTGGATACTTTCCTATGACCTATACTCACATACTCAAACATGTCAATTGTTTTCCAATAAAACTAGAAAAAAAGCTAAATCTAAACAATAATATGAAATAAAGCCCTCCTTCAAAGAAGTCACTTTTTCTTGCTATTTTTACTTTCCTTCTTTTCTTGACTGATCTTTAAAAATCTGTCCTCCCTCGCATTTTCTATACCCTCATGTTGCACACTTCCCCAGGCACTGTACTCTGGCTTCTAACTTTACCACTCTGCTGAATCTGCTTTCATTAAGAATAAATTTCTGATGTAAAGCCTTTTCTTTACCTTAATAAACTTACAGAAAAAATTTGATAACACAGATTTTTCCCATCTATCTGAAACTCTTCTTTCCTCAAGTTTCCATAATATCATTCTGTCTTGATTCTTACCCTCCTTCTCATATCATTCCTGCTTGATAGTATTCAGTGATTCTCTCCCCCAGCCTGTTCCATCTTTACCCTTAGTTTATTGCATCACCTTATGCTTCAGTGAGATCATAAGAGTCATCAGAAGAGAACTGCATCATCTTCTCACAACCAAATCTACAAACTTACCTGTGTCAGTATTCATATTTCTATTTTCTTCTTCTTATCATGGAAGAAGTTCACCTTTTCGTATTGAAAGCCAATCACTTACTTTGTGCAATGAAGGAAAACCAGAAATGTACATCATCATTAAAGCCAATAGAGAGGTGTATCCCAAGAAGAAGAGAGTTGTTAAATTGTCAAGTATTTTTATTGCACTTGTTACTCCTTTACGGTTTTCTTTGCTAGCTCTTCCTATGTATCCAATCCCCAATGATGTACCCTAACCTTGAGTTCCAGGGACTTCAGTACCTTCTTCTCTTCTCATTTTAAATCTCTCTTCCTTTTAAGTGACCTTATTTATCCATGACTTTATGTGTCTGTTGATGACTTCTAAATTTAAAACTATAATCTAGAACTTACTCCAGAGCTACAGACATATTTACAACTTTCTACTTGACCTCTCCACTGAGTTGGACAAGTCTAATTCAGCCATTGCCAAAACAACATTACTGATTTCCCAGCCACCAACATGTTCCTTGCCCAATGTTCTCCATCTCAGTAAATGGAATCACCATCCTCATAGCTGTTCAGATCCAAAAACTGCAAATAACTTATTTCTCCCTTTTTCTTACCTTCCATATCAATCAGCATGTTCTATAGTATCTATATCCAGAATATATCTCAAACATGTCTACCTTTCATCTGCACTGATACTACCTTAAATTGAGACACCATCATGTCTTGCATGGGCTATTGTAATAGCTTCCTCTTGGTCTTCCTGAGGCTTTCACTTTTATCTCCCTCCAATATATTATTCAGAGAGCAGCTAAGGTGCTATTTTTATGTAAAAATTAGATCATATGACCCCTCTCCTTAAAACCCCTTATTGCCTTCCCATTATTCTTAGAATAAAGTCTAAACTATTCCCTGCAGCCTGCAAGGCTTTATGTGGTTTGACTCCTGCCTGCTCCAGTCTCCTCTGATGCCACTTTTCCCTTTGTTCATCCTATCTCATCTCAAGGTCTTTTCACTTGCTGTTCTCTATTCCTGTAAAGCTCTTTCCCTGGCTTCATTATTCAAGTCTCAGATTAAATACTGTTTAAAGCTGTCTTCCTCAAATAACTTATCTAATGGCTCTCGCCCCATCTCTACACCCATCGTCATATTACTCCAATTATTTCTTTATAGCCCTTAACACAATTTTAGCTTATGTTTTTACTTATGGTTTTATAAGTTTAAGGCTTTTCTCACCACAAGGAAGTAAGCCCCATGAAAGCAGGATTATCTGTCCTTTTCACTGCTGTATTTCAACTGCCTTGTATTGTGCTTGGCTGTTAAATAAGTATTTGAAAAGCATATGACAATGGTCAAGAGCATGGACTAAGTCAAATTCCTGGTTGTACCACTTACTGAATGTGTGATTTGGTCAAGTCACTTAACCTCTGTTCTTCACCTGTTAAATGAAAATTATAATAATAATAGTATCTATCTCGTACGATTCTTATGAAGATTAAATGAGATTTTCATTGTTTAATACTTAGCAGCAAAATTTGGACATAATGAGCATTCAAGAAATATTAACTATTTTTAATTGAATTACTAAATAACACCTAACCAGTAAATGTGAATTTTCCTCATGTATTATTTTGCACATCTTCTACACCGTCTTCCTGGAAAAATATCTTTTATATTCATGGCTTCAATTTCTACCTATAAGCTAATCTTTCCCAATGCTGCATCTCCAAGTTTTTTCCTTGAACTACAAACTTCAGCTGCATACTCAATATTGCCACTTGAACATCCCATACTAAACTCAAACGAAAACGTGAATGTGTGTGAGTCTGAACTCATCACATTCCTCACACAATCTGCTTCTTCTGTAATTTGTATAATCACCATCTACCCATTTGCTTTAAAGCTAGAAGCCTTAAAGTTAATCTAGAGTTTCATCCTTCCTCAGAAAACCCAGAAGTCCTATGCCATATACACTATACAGCATCATGTATGGCAAAGAGAAGAATTACATCTGGAGGTGAAAAAAATTCTTCATCAGAAAGGCAGTTCCTAAAAGATAAGATCCTCCCATGCCACCCAGATTCTCTTTGATGGACATGAGTGAAAGGTAGCAAAACATGCCACCCCAAAATGTGCCACTTTGGCATAAGGATTATTTGAGTCAAAAGCAATTGAGAAGAAGCAGATACAAGAAAAGTTCTCTGCTCTCCTCCTATTTGCCTGAAACCAGGACATAAATTTGTAAAAGTCTCTGCACTCTCCTCTCTACCAGGAGGGACAAAAGTTAATCACTAGAGAAAACTCTAGACCCTTATCAGCCCCAGAGAGCATACCAGAGGAATCTACATAACAAACCTTGCTAAAGCTACCCTTATCTACTATTAATTTCCCCAAATACTTGCCTTCCCATAATTTGCTACCCCTAGAAGCTCAAAGTCCTTTTCCTTTGTCTTGTCACATCTCTAAAAATTTATTGTTCTTTTGTTGTTAGACAAACCCAAGTTCTAACTACCTCTTTGAGTTATCCATGCATATGCACAATGCACACGTTAATAAATTTCTGTTTGTTTTTCTCTTGTTCGTTGGTCTTTTATTAAAGTTATAGGGCCCCAACCAGAAATACAAGATATGTAGAGGTAAAAGATTTTTTTCTCCCCTACATACCCAAGGGCATACACAACCTAGTGTCTTTAAATCTTTTGACATTTGGTATTAATAGATTTTAGGAGAAAGCTCAACTAGATCAGATGAATAGTCCACTGTTTTCTAGAACTGTCAAAAGGAATTTTTGTGCAGACACTCCAAAATTAAAGCTCCTGGAAATATGTAAGTCTTTTATTTCTTTTATAACTATTACAGTTTGCAAGTGAGGTATAAAAACAATTAAAATGAAAATGATGAGTAAATTAAATCGGGGGGGGGTGGAAAATGGTAAATGAGAGGAGGGCAATTACATTGACTATATTTTCTTTGTCGTGTCTATAGTTTTCATACCACTGCACTGGCATTTGAGTTAGGACCAAAATAATACTTCAAAACCAATTTTTTTCTTCATGTGCAATTTTAGTGAACAAAATATTTAGAATATGAAATATTATTAATGTTTGGTCATAGCTCATGACAGCAAAGAACTCAGTAATAGTTGAATTTTAAGGCATGGAAAGAATAAATACAGTGCAACTCATTCAGCAGTGAAATAAAAGTACTACAGATGTAATGTGCTATTGTCCCATTAACTTTTCCAAGAGAACCTATAAAAATTCTATGACTAGAACAGACTCCATTACCAAATTCATTGCTAAACGTTTATCCTCTGCAGACTAGTTCCCTGTTGCATCAAATTCTGTGAATGAGAGACAAGTAAGGCCTATAACGAATAGGGGGGACACAAAGTTCATAACACAGACCAACTCTGTGTGAATCAGATCTTACAAAGATGATATTTAATGATCAATGGTGCCAAATGAAGGCATTCATAAACTGCTTCTCTCACACTACATCAAGATGCTACTTAAAAAACACTCAAAGTTAAAGGGCAAACCTGGAAATGCTCTCTACCTTTGGACTTTGTGACACCATGATTTCCTGATTTTCCCCTTACTCAACTTTTGTCTTCTCAAGTTCCTTGTTATGGACTGAATGTTTGTGTCTCCCCAAAATTCACATGTTGAAAACTTAATGCCTTTTGGGACTTTGGAAGATAATTAGGTCATGATGATGGAATCCTCACGGATGGGGTTAGTGCCCTTATAAAAGTTATCCCAGAGATATTTCTAGCTCTCTTTCTACCACATGAGGATGCAGCAAGAAGTTGGTAGTGTGCAACCAAGAAGCAGGCTTTCCTCAGACACACAATCTGCCAGCTCCTTGATCACAGACTTCTAGCCTCCAGAACTGTGAGAAATAAATATTTGTTGTTTGAGCCACCCAGTCTATATTTTTGTTATAGCAGCCCATACTGATGAAGACACTCCTCTAAGGGTTACTCTTCCTTTCTCTGTGGCTCAGATTTAGGTGTTCCCTAGGATTCCAACCATAGCTGTCTGTTTTTTCTCCTTAATTTTCTACGTCATTTAATTGATTCTCAGAGCTGATGATTTTCTTCCTAAGTCTGTATCTTTAAACCTAAACCTTTCTTACAAATTGGTTTAATGGCTTAATAGCCATATAGCTATCATACAGATCCTGTAAATTCAAATTTTCTTTTCTTACTTACAACCTACTTGTACCTGATATTTTCTCATTCACCATACTTGACTCTATCTCCTGCATTCACTTGAATCTCTTCTTCTTTCTACTATCTAAACAGATGGTTATCTCGTTACTCTCTGACAGACTTCCCTAACTCCAACATTACTCCCAGACGGTACATACCCCATACTGATGTTAGACAGATATAAACAGTATAAATTACAAATCAAAGCATGTCAACCTTTTGGTAAAAATTCACCAGTAATTTCTTAATTGTGGCCAAGGGGGAAAGATTTAGAGCTTAATGAAAGCCTGAAAGAGTAGCAGCCAACTCAACATGGATGAGAATGGCATTCTATACATTTTAAACATATATATTAAGTTTAAAATCAAGCAAATATTAAATTACTTTTAAAGAAACAAATGGATTATTTAACTAAAAACTTAGAAAAATAACAGGAATGCAGAGAAAATGGCTTAATAAAAACATTTAAAAATAAAGAAGTATATTTAAAAAGGTTTTAAATATGAAATATTTAGACAGAAAAATACACCCAAAGGGCAACAATAAGACAAGTTTACTCAAAAATATCATATATAAAAATACACATATATATGTATAAGAGAGACAGATATAGAGACAAAGGGAGTGAGGCAATGATTTTGATGACTTTGTTCACACAGTTATGGGATCTAGCAAGTCTGAAATTTGTAGAGCTGCCTGAGAAGCTGGAAATTCAGGGAAGAGCTGATGACACAGTCTTGAGTCCGAAATCCACAGGGCAGGCTAGCAGGCCGGAAAGTCAAGGCAGCGTTTCTATGTTGCAATCTTTCTTTTCCCCCAGCTTTATGGAGGTATAATTGACAAATAAAATTGTATATATTTAAAGCGGCAATTAGATATAAATATATTTAGTGAAATGATTACCAAAATCTGATTAATTCACACATCCATCACCTCAGATACTTATCTTGTTAATTTTTCTGACGAGAATGCTTAAGGTCTACTCTCAGCAAATTTCAACAACACAATACAGTATTATTAACTATGGTCACCATTAGGTCCCCGGAGCTTATTAATTTTATAACTGAAGACATGTATTCATTGAACAGAATCTCCCTATCTTTCCCACCAAATGCCACCTAGTAACCACCATTCTACTTTCTGTTTTTACAAGTTTGACTATTTTTAAGATTCCACATATAAATGAGATCATATAGTAGTTTTGCTAGTTTCACTTAATATACCACCTTATAATTTAAAATTTAATCCATATTTCTGTAAACGGCAGGATTACCTTTTTCTCATGGCTGAATAGTGTTCAGTGAATGACTGAAAATGGGCACGAGGGATCTTTGTGGGGTGATTGAAACATTTTAAAAACAGATTGGGGTGATTGGTTGCACAAATCAGTAAACTTACTAAATAGCATTGACTTATACAATTGAAATAAGTAACTTGTATGATATGTAAATTATACCTCAAAACACAGTTTAAAAAAAACTATAACAAATATAATATAGTACATAATGGTCAAATGTTAAAAATGTTTTCATTAAAATTAACAAGACATGTAAGGCCACTATCAACACTTTTTGTCAGCACAACACTGTAGACCTACTTGCATGACAATACAATTTTAAAAAGGTGTAAAAAGTGGGAAGTAGGGCTTCCCTGGTGGCGCAGTGGTTGAGAGTCCGCCTGCCGATGCAGGGGACACGGGTTCGTGCCCCGGGCCGGGAGGATCCCACATGCTGCGGATCAGCTGGGCCCGTGAGCCATGGCCGCTGAGCCTGCGCGTCCGGAGCCTGTGCTCCGCAGCGGGAGAGGCCACAGCAGTGAGAGGCCCACGTACCGCAAAACAAAAACAAAAACAAACAAAAAAGTGGGAAGTAAACAACCACACATATATATTTTATTGACAATAGCAACATTACTATAAATGTAAAATATCTTGGAATAATTGTAACTGAAAATGTAAAGTACCTATATTTGCATGACCTTAAAAATAGTTTTAATAATGGAATAGATTTAAAAAGTGATGTAAATAAATTGAGAGAAAAGTGGTAAGAGTGGACGTTGTAGTTACACAAACTCTCCTCAAAATTACACATATAATAAAATTCAAGTCAAAAATCTCTTCCCTCCCTTCTTCCCTGTAAAAAAAATGGCAAAGCAATGCCGTAATTTAGATAGAGGAATCAATAAGCAAGAAAACATAAGTACATTTAGCCAGAAAGTAGGGTTATGATCAGATTTTACCTTCAGTTAATAAAATTCAGCTACAATAATTAAAATGAAACGATGTAAAGATAGAAGGATATCAACATGTGAAATGTTGATATATTTAACTACATGCAAATTGTTTTAAACACCCACTATTAACAAAAATAAAGTCAAAGAACTAAATTAGGAAATAATTTGCATTGCATATGATGGACAATAAGTTAATACATTTACTATAAATAAAAGTTTTATACTGAATTAGAAAAAAAATCAAAAATAGGACAAAAACGGGCAAGAGAGGGGAAAATGCAATTCCTAAAATAAATGACTATTCAGCATACTTAAAATATTCCACTATACAAGGATGACAAAGAATCAAAGAAATGCAAATATTTATATAAAATACGATTTTCTCTAGTGCATTGGCAGAGGGTTTTTTTTATTTTTTATTAAAAATTTTTTTAACATCTTTATTGGAGTATAATTGCTTTACAATGGTGTGTTAGTTTCTGCTTTATAACAAAGTGAATCAGCTATACATATACATATTTCCCCGTATCTCCTCGCTCTTGCGTCTCCCTCCCACCCTCCCTATCCGACACCTCTAGGTGGTCACAAAGCACAGAGTTGATATCCCTGTGCTATGCAGCTGCTTCCCACTAGCTATCTATTTTACATTTGGTAGCGTATGTATGTCCATGCCACTCTCTCACTTCGTCCCAGCTTACCCTTCCCACCCCTGTGTCCTCAAGTCCATTCACTACGTCTGCATCTTTATTCCTGTCCTGCCCCTAGGTTCTTCAGAACCTTTTTTGTTTTTTTTAGGTTCCATATATATGTGTTAACATACAGTATTTGTTTTCCACTTTCTGACTTACTTCACTCTGTATGACAGACTCTAGGTCCACCCACCTCACTACAAAGAGTTCGATTTTGTTTCTTTTTATGACTGAGTAATATTCCATTGTATATATGTGCCACATCTTCTTTATTCATTCATCTGTCGATGGACACTTAGGTTGCTTCCATGTCCTGGCTATTGTAAATAGAGCTGCAATGAACATTTTGGTACATGACTCTTTTTGAATTATGGTTTTCTCAGGGTATATGCCCAGTAGTGGGATTGCTGGGTCATATGGTAATTCTATTTTTAGTTTTTTAAGGAACCTCCATACTGTTCTCCATATTGGCTGTATCAATTTACATTCCCACCCACAGTGCAAGAGGGCTCCCTTTTCTCCACACCCTGGCAGAGGTTATTTTTTAAAATATATAATAGTAATGTTAGCAAGAGTGAGGAGAAATGGAGGATAAATTGGTACTTTTCTGGAATTCAATCTGGAAGTATTTTATAAACATTACAAAAGAGTTATGCAACATAAATAACCTACAGCATTGTCATAATTATCCTGACATCATTATCACTGTTGCTCAAATAAGACTGAGTATCATGGGCAGAACATTAAAGGAGCAAACTTATCAATGAGAAGTATATGAAATAGTACCCACTTCAAAATGTAGAGGACTAACTAATAACTGGTTCTTAACCAACATAAAAACAATATTGATATTAAAAAATTCTTATTTTCAAACTCATACTATGATGTCAGTATGGAAGGAAGTTGCAAACAAAATTAGATTGTTTTCTGTAATTGATTGTTTTTGAAATGCTAGCCTTTTGGCTTTCCACTTTTAGACCTTCTCAAAAAAATCATTTTATTGCCACAATAATCTTCAAATCATGTTTGTCAGTACTCTACTTTTGAAAATAAATTTCTTCTTGTAGCATAGTCTATTCCTAGCTCCTAATTAATGAAGTTGAAAATATGTTCAATTGACATTTAAATTAACAGAAAGGTTGTTATCGGGGAAATGTATAGGATAAAAAAATTAATGACAATTTTATTAACACATAGCAATTTACTTTATACATTTTTTAGCTAATCACATGGTCAAAACATTATTTCTTTTTAGTTAATCTAGTTCCATGCCTTGCTTCAGAATGTCACTCCGTCTGGAAAAATAGCAAACAATCCTATTATCTAAAATTTCTAGAGATTATGTTTCACAGCCTTTTTTGAGACTAGCATTTCAGAGCCCTTAGTCCTAAATTGAATTCTTGCTCTGAAAGAGATGGGAACTTTAAGAATCAGTCACATACTAAAGAAGAAAAGATAATCCCTGACCAGCTGGGAACTTCTAAAGACATATCTCTCAGATGAAACTCTTTATCATGAGTTAAGAAGGTAGACCCCATATTCTCCATTCTTGGAGCTCATCTGAAAGGGAAAACCATGCCTAGGGTAAATATCAAAAGACCAAGACAGCTGAAGCAGTGTGGTAAACATCCCAAGTGTTCCGGCATTTTGATGCAATGCCTTTGTTATTCAGACCTCAATTAAATTTCCCTCCCTACCACTGTAAGACCCTAGGTAAATTAGCTCTCTGATTCTCACATTCCTTATATGCAAGTTGGAGATAATATTCCTACCTCACAAGTTTATAAAATTACTGTAAATTTTTAAAAGATGTGTATTCACACTCGTACAAATCTAGTCTTGCACAATGTATGTCTGGCACATAGCTGACATTCAAGGATTGGTACTTTCCTTCTACCCTAGTAGATAAAAGGGCCTGCCATCAGCTATAGATGTAGATATGCAAAAGCACTTTGGTGGACCTAAGGACTTTTCCTGGAACTCTTTTTAGTTGTCCTGATGAGTGGAGGGGTCAGAGAGGGGCAGTGCTATTGTCATTTAGTGGCCAGAGGCCACTCTACAATATATCAGAAAGAGCTGAAAAAAAGAAGAGAGGGAGGGAGGGAGGGAGAGAGGAAGGAAGGAAGGAAAGATAGAAAAGAAAAAAGAAAAGAAAATGACCCTCCTAAAATGCCAAATATGCGCCTGTGGAAAAACAATGAGGGCGCATTTGTTTAGCTCTGGTGAGCTGAGGGCAGTGACCCTCAGAAAGATTTCATTCCCTGCAAGAAGCTTCCAGGCACTACTTGCTTTGGTCTGAAAACTGATGCAAAAGACCAAAGCAGTTCTTGGTCTGTTGTCCTCAGTTGCTGCCTTGAATTTTACCTTTCTTAAATTTTACATTTGAAAGGCATTTAAAGAATAATTGTTAAGAGCATAAGTTCCGGAGTCAGACTCCTGGCTTCAAACTCTGGCACTGCCCCTCTACTAGTTTTGTAATGTAAGGTGAATCATTTAACCTCTCTGTGCGTCAGTATCCTCATCTATAAAATGGAAATTACAGTAACACCTACTTCATAAAGTTGTAAGGATTCAATGAGTTAATACATTTACAACATTTAGAACAAGGCTTGTAATATTGAATTTGAGTTATCGATATTACCACTACCATGTATCAGCTGAACACCCTGACTTGCAAGCTACCCAGACCTCGACATGTCCAGGAGGCAAAATCTCCTACAGATTGTGTGGGTTCCTTGGAGTAAAAAACTCTTAGAATCCAGGATCCAATTCTTATTAGTATGAACTTGAGCAAGCCATTAAATTTCCACAGTTTCTTCATCTGTGGGGGAAAAAATGGGAGGGAGTAATAATAAATTCCTACACAGAAAGGCTGTTGTGAGGATTTAATAAAATATTTTACATAATGCTTAGTGTTGTAACTGGCACAATGTAAGACCTCAATGAATAAAAAGTTATATGTGCAATCTTAATTCAGTCATCTTGTAATATAATAATATATTAACATATAATAATAAAAATGTACCAGAATAATAAGCTTCACTGCTATAACTACAAGGTAGTACTATACATCTGTTAGGAAACCACTTATATAATATGTATAATTACATAATATGATATGCAGTATCCCTTGATATGCTTGGAAGGTCAAGTAAAATGCTCATTATAGCATGCAAAGGCCGGCATAATCTGATGCCCTACTTTTACCATTCTGCTTCGCCTTCTTTATGCTCTAGTGACACTAGGTTTCTTTCTATTCTTTGCACACTCTATGCTCATTTCTGCCCCCAGGATCTTTTCACTAGATGTTTCCTATGGCACACTTTCCCTCCAGATGTTCTCATCTTGAATTATTCTCTTCACTCAGCCTCTCATAAAATTCCAAGACCCCAAGCCATTCCTGAACATTCTATGTTACCTGTGTCAACCCTCGCCATAATCACTGTCATATTGCCTTGCTTTATCTTCCTTGTAGCACTCATAACAAAGAGAAACTTTCTCATTTTTAACTTGTTTCATCTAACTAGATTGTAAACTCCGTGTAAGGAGAGGCTGTGCCTCACTTTTCACCAGTGTATCCTCGGAATTTCTATTTCTTTCCCTGTCTCTGTGTTTCTGTCTCTCTCTCCAAATATATATTTGTTGTGGCTGTTGTTACTGAATGAATGAATGAACACATGAAAACAGTGTAGTCACATTTCAGTGGTGGAAGAGCAAATAGATTCAACTTCATTCAGCCCCAATTCTTTTTAAAAAATTCTTACTAAATACAAAATCACTTAAATAATAGAATAGCACCATAAATTTGGGTTTTATCAGGCTAATCTTATACAATATTTTAGTAGCACTTCTCCTATAGACTTGGAAACAAGGTCTACAACTGAATCCAGTATGTGCCCTTCAATCAAGCATAATTTACATTGCTGATTGCCAAAGCGAAATTCATGGTGTTATTTCTTTTTTTTGAGGGGTAACTACTTAGACATGTTCTATCAAAAATTACTTGGGTGGACCAATAACTGCTTATTCTATAAACACTAATGGATATATAAGATCAAGTTTTCAGGTAAAATAAATGCTTTAACTTTAAAAATTCATTTAGTTATTAATTAGGTTATCTTACATGGCATATGAACATTTTTTATATCTATTTGCAGAAGAGTAGGTAGAAAGAAGTGTTAGTCCGGATATATGTTACAATATATAGTTCTAAAATGCATTATAATATTTATAATTTCTCAGTATTTTAAAATTGCACCAAATTTAAGCTGTAAACAGCAGGTGTATTATTATTATCGGAAATATTTCAGATAGCTCGACTACCTGTCCCATCCCTCATGTTTAGCTATTACCACTAATCCTACTTTGAAACAAGTAAATTTTAAAATTCTGTTTTCCTATCAGTGTTTCTAGAGACACCCTATAATTATTCCTTCAGATGGAAATTATTTGGACATGTTGCCACAAGTTGTTTGCAAAATATAGCTGCCTTACATTTTAAAGACATTCTAGCATGGGTAGTGAATTTATGTAAGGTGAATTCCATTTATTCTTTTTTTTTTTTTTGCGGTACGCGGGCCTCTCACCGTTGCAGCCTCTCCCGTTGCAGAGCACAGGCTCCGTAGGCGCAGGCTCAGTGGCCATGGCCACGGACACGAACCCGTGTCCCCTGCATCGGCAGGCGGACTCTCAACCACTGTGCCACCAGGGAAGCCCTCCATTTATTCTTGTTGATGTAACTCATATAATTAAAAGGTTCCCTACTGTAGTAATTTACAATTTTAGTCTAGAAATGGTTTTGCCTTAGAACCAGGGGAACTCAGTAGACTCATGGATATGTAAATCTGGAAGAAAACTTAGAGATCTATTTTCACTGCGAAATATATTAAATGATGTGAGATAATAACTCAATGGTACTTGTAGAGATAAATTATGAAAATATTAACCCCATAATAATATTTTAAACTGGTCCAATCACTATTAAAGACAGCACTGCTATTTTAGAATAAAAAGATGGAATTTATGTTGAGAAAATAATTCAAAAGTTAGATATAGATAAATATACAAAGTTAATCACCATTGGATTTTTTAATAGTAGTGACCATGTGAAAATAGCCTTCAAATGGTGCAATGATAAAGAGGCAATTGAGCAAATTATAGTATCTTCACTTGATTGACCATTAAGCAGAAATCAAAACGATTATGGTAACAATTAACAAGCTGCTAAAAATATAGTTAATGCTTAATAAAAATGGTATTTTTACTATGATGTAAACATATGTATGGAGAAAACTCACAAACCTAATAGCTGATGTGTTAGGAGGCTGAGATTATACTGATTTGCTTCCTTCCATTTTTAAAATTTCCTGTATATTTTATTCCGTTATTCACAGTTACCTTTCAAAAACAAACCTGGAGGGAGGGATGGGTGCTTGAATGTTCTTCCTATTATGTAACTAGTATAAATTTGGGGAAGGTAAGTACTGGCTGCAACAGGAAGGAACCAGCAGGAAGAGTGTGTGTGTGAATGTGTGTGTTGTGTGTGTTGTGGGGTTGAAGAGAGGGAAGAAAACAAGTGGTAGGAAATGACACCAGAAATTAACATCACATATAAACGAAAACATTAGGAAATATTAGGAAATGTTATTATGTTAACTTGAACATTTTCAAACTTAAGAGAAGTGAGCATAACAGAGACCAAAGAGAAAGTGATTCACTCATTAACTCATCCAATAAATATTTTATGATCTCTACAAATAGATAAGGCAAAGATGAGAGTGTAAGAGCTGATGTTTACCTACCTCCAAGGAACTGACTAAAATTATCACTTAGATAAAAAATTGGTGGTTGCGGTGTTGGGGGATAGGGATGGGCAATTTCAGTTACAAATGAAAAAGACTGTGAGTTGTGTTTGTTCTTCATTTGTTATATCTTTGTGTTTACCAACATTGGCTAGGCCACCGTATACCAAGGGTGTAATCTTGATTCTCTGGGGCATCTGTCACAATGAGACAATGAAACAAGAGGACACTCCTTCAACTCACAAGGTAAAAACTAAAAGAAGGAGATCAAGCAGAGCTAGAGTCTATACCTGGAATACAGATCAGGTGGAACATATAATCAGATGATAAAAGATGATCCCCCATACAGCACCTACCATGAGAGAGAGGGGAAGGAAAGAAGGACAGGAGAAAGAGAAAATGCTACATAACTGAAAGTGCTCATATCAAAAACTCCATCCCCTGAACCCATCATACCCAGGTCATGTGTTTATATTATAAGATCAATATTCAACAGCCTACAGAGGGAAAGAGCAAGATCAGTATATAATCACAAATACAGAGGAACTTAAAAATTAAGAACATAATTATGCAAATAAAGTTGAAAATTTGGATGAAAATTTCTAGGAAAAGATAAATTAGCAAAAATGGAAAACTTTGGAATATGATAATGTAATTTCAAAGTTCATCCATGTACATCAAAAAAATAAATGTATGAGGCTCTCCAAGTTAAAAAAATCTGCACAAAGGAAAGTAGTGAGGAGAAATTTGTCTTCATTTTTATGAAGCTACTATAATTACAACAATATGGTATTGTTGCCAGAACAAAGAGACTCATAGAATGGAATAGAAAATCTGGAAAGAAACCCAAGTATATAAACAATAATTTAGCTTTAGCTGGCATTTAAGGTCAGTTAGGAAAAAAAATATTAAATAAATGATACTAGTGATGTTACTTAATGATATATTCAAAAAAACCCTTAAATCCTTCTTCAAACAAAAATAAATTTTTGTTGATTCAAACCAAAGAAGTACTAGAATATTGAATGTATTTTATTCAATTGGAATGAGGCAGGCCTTCCTAAACTTGACAACAAAACCAAAAATGATTAAGCTATAGATTAATTAAGTGACCATAGAACAAACTTAAAAACACTTCTATATGTCTAAAAACAACCAAGAACAAAGTTTAAAAACAAGGTTTAAAACGAACAACTGGAAAAATACATACCTATGACAGACAGAGGGAAAATCATTTTTTTCCAGATTTATTGAAACATGATTGACAAATCAAATTGCATACATTTAGGTTGTACAATGTGACTTTTTAAAAAGTTTGCAACATGATAATTTAATATATGTATGCATTGTGATATGATTAGCACAATCAAGTTAATTTTTTACACATCCATCACGTCACTGTTACCTTTTCTTTGTGTATGGTGAGAACACCTAAGATCTACTCTCTTAGGAAATTTCAAGTATAGAGTACACTATTGTTAACTATAATCACCATGCTATTATTAGAGCCCCAGACCTTATTCATTTTGCAACTGAAAGTTTACACCCTTTTACCAGCATCTCCCCATTTTCCCTCCATCCAGCCCATGACAACCATCATTCTACTCTCTGCTTCAGTGAGTTCAACTTTTTTAATATGTGTGAGATCACACAGTATTTATCTTTCTTGTGTCTGGCTTATCTCACTTAGTCTAATGTCCTCCATGTTCATCCATGTCGTTGCAAATGGCAAGATCTCCTTTTTTGTATGGCAGAATATTATTCCATTGTATACATATACCACATTTTCTTTAACCATTTGTCTCTCCATGGACACTAAGATTGTATCCATATCTTGGCTACTGTGAATAATGCTACAATGAACATGGGATTGCAGATATCTCTTAGGGATACTCATTTAATTTCCTTTGGATATATACCGGAGTGAAATTTCTGGATCATCTGGTAGGTCTATTTTCTATGTTTTGAGGGAACTTTACACTGTTTTCCATAATATCTATACCAACTTACAATACCAACAACAGTGTGCAAGGGTTCCCTTTTCTCCACATCCTCCCCAACACTTATCTCCTGTCTTTTTGATAATAGCCATCCTAAAATGTGTGAGGTGATGTCTCATGGTCTTCATTTGCACTTCTGTGATGATTAGTGATGTTGAGCATAATTTCATGTACCTGTTGACTATCTGTATGTCTTCTTTGAAAAATGTGTATTTAGATCCTTTGCTCATTTTTAATTGGGTTATTTGTTTGTTTATTCATTTGTTTTGGCAATGAGTGATGAGTTCTTTACATATTGTGGTTATTAACCCTTTACCTGATATTTGGTTTGCACATATTTTCTCTGTTTCCATAGATTGCCTTTTCATTTTACTGATTGTTTCTTTTGCTGTGCAGAAGCTTTTTAGTTTGACGTAGTCCCATTTGTTTATTTTAGCTTTTGTTTTCTGTGCTTTTGGTGTCTTATCCAAAGAATCATTGTCAAAACCAATTTAAAGGACTTTTTTTCCTTTTTTTCTAGGAATTTTAGGTTTCAAATCTTAAGCCTTTAATGAATTTGGCATTATTTCTTTTGCATATGGTATAAGATAGGGGTCCAATTTTATTCTTTTGTTTGTGGATACCAAGTTTTCCCAGTACCATTTATTGAAGGAACTATCCTTTCCCCATTGTGTGTTCTTGGTGCCCTTATCAGATATTAGTTTACTGTAAATGCATGAGTTTATTTCTGGGCTATCAATTCTTTCCATTGGTCTATGTGTCTCTTTTTATTCCAGTACTATACTGTTTTGACTACTTAGCTTTGTAGTATAGTTTGAAATCAGGAAGTGTGATGCCTCCAACTTTATTCTTTTTTCTCAAGATTGCTTTGACTATTCACGGTTTTTTGTGGTTCCATATGAATTTTACCACTGTTTTTTCTATTTCCATGAAAATTTCCATTGCAATTTTGATAGGGATTAAATCTGTAGATCATATTGGGGTACTATGGACATTTTAACAATATTAATTCTTCCAGTCCAGGATCATGGGACATCTATTTATTTGTGTCTTCTTCAGCTTCTTTCATCAATGTTATAACTTTCAACTTCATATCTTTTACCTTTTGGTTAAATTTATTAGTAAGTATTGTTTTCTTTTTTATGCCATTGTAAATGGGTTTGTTTTCTTTATTTATTTTTCAATTTTTTGTCAGTTTATAGAAACACAAACGATTTTTGTATATTGATTTTGTATCCTGCAACTTTACTGAATTTGTTTATTATTCTAACAGTTTTTTGGTGGAGTCTTTAGGTTTCCTTTATATAATATGATGTACCCTGCAAACAGAGATAATTTAATTCATTCCTTTCCCATTTGGATGCTTTTTATTTCTTTTTCTTGCCTAGTTCCTCTGGTTAAGGCTTCCAATATTAGGTTGAATAGAAATGTCCAGAGGGGGCACTTTTGTCTGGTTCCAGATCTTAAAGAAAAAGCTTTCAGCTTTTCACTGTTGAGTATAATGTTAGTTATGGCTTGTCACATATGGCCTTCATTATGTTGAGGTTCATTCCTTCTATAACTAATTTGTTGAGAGTTTTTTTTACCATAAAAGGATGTTGAATTTTGTCAAATGATTTTTCTGCATCTATTGAGATGATCCTATGTTTTTATCCTTCATTCTGCTAATGTGGTGTATCATATTTGTTAATTTGTTTATGTTAAACCATCCTTGCATATCAGGGATAATTCCAGTTGATCATGGTGTATGATCCTTTTAATGTGCTGTTGAATTCAGTTTTTTAATAGATTTTCAGGATTTTTGCATCTATATTCATCGGAGATATTGGCCTATAATTTTCTTTTCTTGTAATGTCCTTGTCTGGCTTTGGTATCAGGATGATGCTGGCCTTGTAAAATGAGTTTAGGAGTGTCCCCTCCTCTTTAATTTTTTGGAAGAGTTTGAAAACATCTTTTAAATGTATGTGAAAGCCTACAAAACAATGAGAAAAAAATGGACCAAAAATTAGTAAATATTGCAAATAAAAATGCAAATGATCAATAAATATTTGAAAAAAAATTCACCTCACTGTAAATTAAATTAAAACAACAAGATAACTTAAAAAATCTGTTAGACTATCAAAAAAATTTTTTAATATATTAGCAAGGATGGCAGGAAGTAGAAATTCATTATTGGTAAGAAAGTAAGCAGGTAAAAAATTTAGGTAGGGTAATTTAGTTACATACATATTTAACCTGATTATTCTGCATTTATTAGATAATCCTAAATCAAAGATTATACAGTTTGAATATCCAAAATGCTTATGCAGTTCTCCATTCTTAACATGCATACACACACACACACACATCTTAACATGCATACACACACACACAGACACACACATACACAGAAACATAGTGAGAGAAGAGAATGTGACAAGATGTTAACAGTGCTTATTTCTGGAAAGTGTTTTATGATTAGATTGCCTTTCTTCTTTATTAACTGATTCTAACAATGATTATATATTACTTTCATAAAAGTAAAACCATTCTCATTTCAAAATATAATTTATGTTATACATACTGATTGATCTTATTTTTTTGCAGAAAGTAAAAGTTTTCTTTAAATGAATTTCATATATAAGTATATAATCATGCCAATTAAAAAAATAAAGAAATTAAAAATTAAATAAATGTTAAGATACAAAAGAGGAAAAAGTAATGGATTGATACTTTACTGTATTTTTAGTTTTTATTTTATTTTTTTAACTGATCTTTGATAATACTTTTTAATCATGGAGCAATGTTCAAGGTGCATTTATGCACATGTCATTTTTGCTTCACAGTTGTTCC
Source organism: Delphinus delphis (assembly GCF_949987515.2). NCBI lineage: Eukaryota > Metazoa > Chordata > Mammalia > Artiodactyla > Delphinidae > Delphinus > Delphinus delphis. Next base: position 20,987,302 of record NC_082704.1, on the reverse strand, counting down.
ATAAATTGATTTGGGCTGGAATAATCATTAGTTTCATTTTACAGAATGCAAAATTTCCCAAGAAAATCATTCCAATTGTACATAATGTGAACCACAGTGTGACAAGAGAAAAGATGGACAAATACATGGCATTATGATTAAATTTTATTCTCTGATGCTTCAGATATTAGGGATGTTTTGCAATCAACAGTGTCCTTTATGAAGTAATCGAGAGTTTTCACTCTGGCCAAATTCAACTTACATTTGACCGAGGCACTCTTTCCCTCTAAAATTAAACTTGTGGTTTTTTAAAGGAAAATGTGAGAGGCAGGTTTGAGTAAGTTTCCATGAATTCATCCAAACAGCTGAAAGCTGTACTATAATATAAATACACATTTTCCCCATCATCTTGGTATATTGATTTAAGTACTTAATAAATATGCATAATTTACATTTCTAAGGCTTAATAAATTGAGTTAAAACCAAAATGATTTGAGGTAAATATGAGTTGCATCTATTTTTAGTTCCCTGTCAGGTCATACATTAATTCACTAAATGGACATTGAGCAGAAAATTTCTTATTTGGAGCGGCTAAAATATACTATTTATATTAATGACTTAATAACATTTAAATAAGTCTTCTAATGCACCAGATGAAAGCCAAGTTCTGTTTTTAAAAGATGAGAAAAATTCAAAAATAGCAGAGAAAATAAACAGAAGATTTGAAAATATGCTAAAGTTACACCAATATAAAATCTACTTTAATCTGAAATGTGACAGAAAAGCCAAAAGCCACAACTAAATCATAAAAGAACCCAAAGTCTGATGAGTAACCAGAAAAAAAATCTCACAGAGCTATGTGTCTACTTTATTCTTTACTATCTATAACCTACTTTAATAGGCATTTTACATTTAAAATTATGTAAATATTAAACAAAGTTTATTTTACAGAAAACATGCCTGATACTCTGTAGAAAAGAAATAGAATTGGATCTTCAGTTTATATGTACCTTCTATTTTTATTCATTATCAAAGGACAGATCTTTTCTCATGTTTTCAATAAAATCATAGACTTAAAAAAATTTTTTTATTATTATTATTATTATTATTATTTTTGCGGTACGCAGGCCTCTCACTGCTGTGACCTCTCCCACTGTGGAGCACAGGCTCCGGACGCGCAGGCCCAGCGGCCACGGCCCATGTATGTTGCTTATACCTCAATTTTTAAAAAAAGGAATAAAAAGAAAATTTCCTTGTCTTTTAAAATTAAGTCCAGCTGGGAAGACAAACATGCCCTCAAATTATAATAAAATAAACTCAATGACAGGATAAAATAAACGGTGACCTGATAACACTGAAGATGATATGAATAGGGAAATAGGAAAGACTTCAGAGATGACATGATACTTGGTATACATCTTGAGGCTTGAGGAATTTTCTAGGTATACAAAAAGTTGGATAGATAATCCAGGCAGAAGGATAATTTCTTGAATTTTTGTTTAATTGATTTTTAAGCTTGAATATTTTATCTGTTTATGAGCTCATTTTCTCTACCTGTGTGAAAAAGATTCACTTATAAGAGTATTTTAAGATACATACTATGTGCTAGGAGCTAGATTTGAGGTATTTGTTGTTTTATTGATTTTTAAGAACCCTGTATGTATTAAGGAAAATATTTCTTCATCATATCATGGAAATTTTTTCCCCAATTTTTTATTGGCCTTTCAATTTTTAAAAATTATTTTCCCTTCCTTTTCTTTCCTTTTATATTATTTTATATTTTGATGTCAAGTTATTCAAATGCTAAATATCAATGCCATTGTTACCCTAGATGTTAGGCTTAAAAAGGATTTCCCTACTCCAAATTTATATAAACTTTCATCTATTATTTTCCTTTTAAGAGACAATTTTAAAAATGTAATAATATAGGAATATAAAAAGAAAATATAGAAACTTAATACCCCACCAATCCCTGTGTCCTCCATTCCCCAACACCTGGAAATGAACTTTTTTGAACGTTTTGGGATTCATTATTTTGAGACACACACACACACACACACACACACACACACACACACTGCAGTTGGTTTCGTTTTTCTTTTCACACAAAACGGAGACTTACAAACATTGTTTTCATTGGAATATTAGAAGTCAGAAACAAAAAGGGATTAGGTAAAAACTCAGCCAGATATAAAATGAGCTTATAGTCTTTATAGCTATCTGTGTATCTTAGGACAGCAAAAGGTCAGCCAGAATAGAGTCATCTTACCAGTCTGCAGTGCCCCTGCTTTTACGTAGCACAGAGTTGGTCCAATGTGTGTAGAGCTACAGGGTGCTTTCTCTGAATTTCCTGTGCACCTGGTCTGTTTCCCAGAATTGCTGACATGATCAAGATTGGCCTGCCATCTTATAACTGCTTCCAAATCTAGTCACTGTGAGCTAAGAGGCCTCTTCCAATTATTTCCAAAGTATAGAGATGTGGGAGCAAAGAGTGAATCTTATTCTTTACATTAAGTGGACCATATTTTGGGGGACCTTTCTCTCAATCCAGCTTCTCTTGACTCAGACATTTCTGACATATGAATGTCATTGGTACCAGAGAGAGTACAGATACTTTTTTAATATATTCTATATTATTTTGGTAATTTGAATGGAAATTTTGAGATTGGAATGGGAGGAATTAAAATGCTCAAATTTCTCAGCTGAATGGAAGGTTTTCATTTGAATTTTAGAACGTTAATCTATCGTGACTAGAATATCACCTCTCTCTATCTTTACCTTCCTAATTTCAACCCTGACAGAGATTCATTCAACAAATAAATTGCTTGGTTTGGAATTATTTCGACGGATTTATTGCACGTTGTCAATCTATACATGAAACGTTTCTAGCAATATCAAAATACATGACATCCTTAATGACTACAGCCTATTATTTATATTTAGTTAAATCAGAATTTAAAGATACCTGAAAAGCATTCCTGGACTCAATTCCAATGGTTGTTACCTGACCTACTGATTATAAGACAGGTTCCCATGATTCCCTTCTTAGGTTTGATTAATTTGCTAGAACTGCTCACAGAACTCAGGAAAACCAGTTTACTCACTAGATTACCAGATACAAATCAATAGTCAGATGAAGAGATACACAGAGCTGAGGTCTGGAACAAAGGAGCTTCTGGTTCCCCCACATGGAAGCTCTTCAAAAAGGGCCAAAAAGCTGTCATGTGGGGTTTTTATGGAGGCTTCATTACATAGTCATAATTGATTAAATCATTGGCCAATGGCAATTGCTTCAACCTCAAGCCCCTCTACCCTCTGCAGAAATCAGGGGAAAGATCATGTGAGCACATAGTGGCTTTCCTTCTGAAAGTCAGGAAGAGAGCTGTCACCAGAAACTGAATTTGCCACACATTGATCTTGGACTTCTAGCCTCCACAACTGTGAGAAAATAAACTCCTGTTGTTTAAGCCACCCAGTCTGTGGTATTCTGTTACAACATCCCAAGCTGACTAATACAGGTACTGATTAGCAATATTCTGGGCATTTTATATAAATCAAAGACGTAAGTTAAAAGGTTTCCTGCACAACCTGTGTTCTATGTGTACAGTAATTATTTGTCATACAAAGAATTTTGAAAATTGCAGTATAAAAATATATGATAGTGTTGCATTGATTTCTGCAGATTAATATAAAAATTATGTCACCTGTTCAAATGTATAGAATCAAAGAATATGATTTATGCAGCTGATGATTGAGAATGGTCTCCATTTTGGAGTAAAAAAATTTTTTTGGAATGAAAAACTCTACTAGGCATTCATACTAAAACAAACAATGGGAGATACAATTTTTAAGCAAAGCTGCAAATCAATTTTTGGATAAACAATATTTTTCCAATGTCTCTAATTTTACAGATACTTTAATTTCTGATTGTTAGTAGCTCAAAGCAGACTGCATATCTAAGTTCATATTCCAGCCACTTATTATAATACTATGGTGACCTTGGTTAGCTTAAACTCTGTTTGCCTCAATTTCCTCATTTGTTTGATAGAAATAATAATTCCTACCTCATAAGGTTGTATGAGGAGTAAATGAGTTAATACATGGAAAGCACTTAGAACAGTGCCTGATACATAGTTAATACTATCATTATTATTGTTGTTGTGATGATCATTATTATTCAGATGATAATGAATTGAAATAAGGAAAAAGAACTACACAAAAGAGGAACACAAAAATAGGTATAAACAAAGCAAGCTGGTATAGTGCTTTACATGTAATGGTCATTCAGTGAAGTCTGTGTAAGTGAAAAATCTAAGGAGATTGGAAAGTGGTATAAGGCTCCTAGTAAGGAGACATTTCTAGACAGATTAGAGGTAACCAAGTGTGGAGAAACTACTCTTTGATGAATATTAATCACACATTGTGAAGTCAGATTGATTCAAACATGTTTTAGATTAATGGTTCTCAACTCCTGCTACATAATGAATTAACCTGGGGAATCTTAAAAAGTTTCTGGAGCCTGGGTCCTACCCTGAAATTTTCTGGTCATATTTGGTGTCCAAACACTGGTATTTTTACTTTTTAGTCCCGTCAGTTGATTATAATTAGCAGCCAGGATGAAAATCCACTTTTAGGATAATGGTTCTCAAAATGTGGTCTCGGATCAGCGCATCAGCAACACCTGAGAATTTGTAAGAAATGCACATTCTTGGGCCCCACCCCAGACCTACTGAATCAGAAACTCTGGGAGTGGGACCACCAATTGTGGCTTACCAGAAGCCCCAGATGATGCTGGTGTACACTAACATTTGAGAACCACTATTTTAGAGTGTTTTGAAGTAAAATGCTTTCTTTCTTCAAGGAGAAATTGGCTGAAAAATGCATGAATATAATATAACCTTGATAATAAAAGATAGATCAAAAAACTTTAAAATATCAGTAAAGATATAGAATTCAAAATACAACGAATAAGCTTAATCTGCTTAATCTAATAAGCATTGATAAACTCCAGCAAGCAAAGGATACCCATTATTTTCAAGTGCGTATATATAATATTTGAGAAATGCAATTTTGAATAGATTTCAAAAATCCATATCACGAGATCACGTTCTCTGACCACATCTCAATAAATTAGAAATAGATAACTAAAAGATAACAACAATAAAACCCCAACAAAAAATAAGTTTCTTACGTTAATATAAATTTAGATTGTTTAAAAAATGTTATTTTAGAACTGCATACGTTTTATTGTATATATTTATAGCTATGCATTATATATAATAAAATATATCTAAGTTTTGTTGTGTATATAATATGGTTCTATGTTATATTTAATGTAGTTATAAGAAATGCTTAGAAATTAAGGCATATCTAGAGTTTATTTTTAAAGGAGTTGAAAAGCAGGATTAAAATATTTTGTCATGTTCATCAGAGCACATTGACTATGGGAAGGTATTCAATTTCAATGACATTTTTTCTTATCATGCCAAAATGAAATATTATTGAGAGATTAGCAAAGTGTAAATATTTTACAAACAGTGAATTATGGGTACAGTTGGGAAAAAACACGTGGCATATCATCAGTGATTTCCTATAAATAAATGACAGATTTGCTATACTAAAGTTTACAGCATTTTAGTATATGATTTAAATCTCTACTAGTTTATAATGCAAAGTATTCATATTTTCTGAATGGCAATTTGAAATAAGCAGCATTCAAGTGATAGAACTTGCCGGTAAAAATATCAAGAGTGAACATTATGAATATTAATTTTGAAGTGTAGAATTTTTTAATGATAAGAAATGTATTTTTTTAATTAGGAATAAATCTGACTTACATTCTTTTTTATACAAAAGACAATACTAAAAAGGTTAAATCCATTAGTTCAACAAACATTTATTGAGCACTTAAAACTCTGTGCCAAGCACCCTTCTAGGCACTGTTGATACATTAGTGTACAAGCCAGGTTGTACATTTTCGTGGGGAAGACAGGCATAATTCAAGTAATTAAATGAATGCCTTAATTATAGTGTCACAAAGTACTCAGAAGGAGGTGAACAGGGTTCTGTGATAAAGAGGTTTAGGGTCAGGTGGTGGTATTTTCTTGAGGGGACATTGGAGAAGGACTCTCTGGGTAGGTGATATTTGAACTGAGATGTGAATAACTACAAGTCAATCATGTAAAGATTTCAGGAAAGTGTTTCAGGTTGAGGGAAGAGCATTTGCCAAGGCCATAAGCAGGACTTAGCTTATATGTGCGAGGAACTGGCAGAGGTATATGTATCTGAAACGGAGAGTGGGATACAAGTCGAAGTTTGGGGGACAGTTCCTATAGGGTTTTATGGGCTATGATAAAAGAGTTAGGATTTTATTCTAAATGCAATGGAAAGCAGATATAAATATATCCAATGTATATTTGAAACATCATTTTATTGCGATATGGAAATAAAGGAATGGAGGGACCAGCACACCAAGCAGGGACCAGTTAGATCATTGTTGTAGTCCACATGAAACGTGAGGATGTATTGGTCTTAGCGACAACTTAAACATCTGGTTAATATAGTATTTAAGGTATAACGAAACTTAAAAAATAATTCTTGTAATTTTTTTTTCCAAAAGAAGACACAAGAGTCAGATGAATAAGTGACCTTCCCAAAGTCAACCAGAGAATTAGTAGCAGACATAAGACTAAAGTCCAGATCTCCTGACTCTTATAACAATAATTCTGTCTCCCAGTTTCTTATTCCCTTTACAAAGTACAACCGTTCCTTTGGGAGTGAACACAAAATCTGAGTTCAGTAATATGTTGGCATATTGTTTTTAAGAATATACAGAAAAGAAAATGTTCTCTGGGAAAGGTGGGGGGAGGGGTAAATCAGGAGCTTGGGATGAACACATGCACACTACTATACACAGATAACCAAAAAGGACCTACTGTATAGCACAGGGAACTCTACCCAATATTCTGTGATAACCTATATGAGAAAAGAATCTAAAAAAGAATGAATATATATATATGTATAACTGAATCGCTTTGCTGAACACCTGAAACTAACACAACATTTTAAATCAACTATACTCCCATTAAATTAAAATATTTTAAAAAAGAAAATGTTCTCTTACTAGAAATATTTAATACACTCAATGATTTAGACTTAAAGAAAGTAAAAGGAAAATTTTTTTAACATATAATCTGTATGAAAAAATAAAGTCACTGGATATTAATGCAGTGCTACGTTACTTGAAATATCGGCACTAATTAGTTCAGAATTAGTGGGCTTGATCCTATTCACACTGAGGAGAGCTAGCATGCTTGAAAATTAAATATAACTTTAAAAATACATAGAGTTTTCTTCTTAAATGATGCCTTCCCCACTCTCCATCCTGAGAAAACAGAACCTATTCTTTTATGATTTAAATTAAAAGAATAAGGATAATGTGGGAATGGAATATTTTGATACTGTTATATGATAGATCATTAAGCTACCATTTTGGTGCCTGGGTGGTTCAGTGGTAGAATTCTCACCTGCCATTAAGCTACCCTTTATTTTACATGCAAATAATCTTTGCTCTTATCCCTCAAGTATACGAGATAAATTTTCCAAAATAGAATTATTTTTTAAACTTCTGCATAAAGTCTTTTAAAACAGATGTAATTAACATTGTCAAAGGAGAATCCCATTCTCACTGTATGATTCTGTAATTTGCTTATTTGTATCATGATAAAAAAGTGTTCCATTAAGCCTTAACAAATCTAACATTTTTAATAGATTCTTGAGACCTTCACCTCTTACTGTTACCAGAGCAAGAAGTGACAACAACAAAAAAAGTTATTTAGAGATGGTCTGTTGTTATTCAAATCAATCTCTTCCAGTAGCATGAGTAGTCACCTAGTCCTCTAGCTGTGCAAGGCCACTTACTAAAATAATTATTTCATGTGGTCAAAAGTTGTTAATAAATACAATAAAGATCTAGTCAAACATCTAAATTTTTCTTAAATAAATACAAATTGAAAATAAATAGGTTATAAGATGTTTATATCATAAACTGTAGTAGATCAAATATTGTTCTTTTAAAAGAATATTTTCCTGTGTCTTGGGTATATATTCACTGGGGACGTAATCAAGGTATTGCCAGAGCTATCATAAGAACCTAACCTCGCTTCCCGTAAGGACATATTTTCTTTAGTTCCCAGCCGATGAGTACTTCAATCTGAAGCTGGAGGAGGTTACCTAAATCAGAAATAGCCTTTAATCTCTGCAAGTACTCTTTTGGGAATCTCTCTTCAGTTTAAAGATCAAGAAAAATAAGCTACTCGTGATTTCAGATTTTCGATGCAATTAAATATACTTAAGAATCAATAACCAAAACATTATGGAAAGATAATTTTACTCTCCTAAATTCCATCCTTTTTAACAACCAGAAATTTTAAATTCTTCTGTATGAGTACAAGATGGGAAAGTTTAATATATAAGACTTAAATATCAGAAAAAGTATAGGCATATATTTAACTAATCTCTAGATTTGGAAAAACTTGCTAGACAGAAAAACGGTGAATAAATTGCAAAGGACTGGCTTATGGGAGAATAAATATATATAATCTTTTTTAAAAGTATCATATCTACTAGTAATTCTATCTGCTTCTTAGAATCTGTCCTAAAGAAACAATATGAAGTGCAACAAAGATTTAAGCGCAAGGTGGCCAGTTGCAATATCATTTATGATCACAAACAGATCCACAATGACCATCAATATTGGAATCTCATTTTTAGCTTGAAAATTCAAGCAAATTTTAATTTATATTAATAATAATTATGTTTGCTTTTAATATGAAAATCATGTCTCAGACCAGTAACCGTCATTAAAATTGACCTTGGATGTTTTATGTGCTTCCTTCTGGACTTCGTTGAGACTTACATTGTTTTTGGCATAATTGAAATGACTATAAATAAAACATTTTTAACTTTTAAAGTAAACTTTTTATTTTAGAATATATTTAGATGTATTAAAAAATGGCAAAGATGGTACAGAGTTCTCATGTACAATACATCCAATTTCCCTTATTATTAACATTTTACATTAATCTATTGATAGTATATTTTTGTAATTAATAAGCCTGTATCAACCATTATCATTAACAGAATCTCACTTTATTCAGATTCGTTAGTTTTTAGCTAATGGTTTTTTTCTCTTTGAGATCCGATCTAGGATATTTTACTACATGTTATCATCTCTTAAGACTCCTCTTGGCTGTGTTTCTCAGACTTTGCTTGTTTTTGATGACCTTGACAGTTTTGAGGAGTACTGGCCAGATATTTTGTAGAATATCTGTCAGCTGCGACATATCTGATGTCTTTTCTCATGGTTAGTGTGCTGGGTTGAATAATGGCCCCAATGATATCCATGTCCTAGTCCCTGGAACCTGAGAAGTTAACCTTATATTGCAAAAAAGTAATGTGCAGGTGTCATTAAGTTAATTTTGAAATGGGGAGATTCTCTCTCTTACCTGGTGAGCCCTCAATGTAACCACAAATGCCCTTATAAGAGGGAGGCAGAGGGAGATTTGACTACAGAAGAAGAGAAGGCAATGTGACAACAGAAACAGAAGTCAAGCAATGCTGGCAGTCACAGGTAGCTGGAAAAGATAAGGAACAAATTATCCCATGGAGCCTCCAGAAGGAACCAACACTGTTGAACACTTGACTGTAGCCCCATAAGACTCATTTTGGACTCTGGTTCCAAGAACTGAAAGAGAGTACACTTCTCTTGTTTGAAGCTGCTAAGTTGATGGTAAATTGTTACAGTAGTCTTGATTATCTAGCTGAGGTGGTGTTTATCAGAGTTTTCCACTGTAAAGTTACTTTTTTTTTAATTATTATTTTTTTAATGTTTATTTATTTATTTTCTTATCAGTCATCCATTTTATACACATCAGTGTATACATGTCAATCCCAATCTCCCAATCCATCACACCACCACCCCGACCCCCCGCCGCTTTCCCCCCTTGGTGTCCATATGTTTGTTCTCTACTTCTGTGTCTCAATTTCTGCTCTGTAAAGTTTCTTTTTAAAACCTCTTTCCAAAAAAAACATAAATAAAACCTCTTTCCATACTGTACTCTTTGGAAGGAAGTCACTATCTGTGGCCCATACTTAAGGAGTAGGGACCTCTGTACCTCCTTGAGGGGATACTTTCTGCATAAATTATTTGGAATACTTCAGAGAAGATCGATGTCTTCCCCCATTTATTTATATTAGTATGAACTCATGGCTATTAATTTTATACTTTGGGTTATAACCCAACACTAATTTATTTTGTTGCTCAAATTTATCCAGTTTGACCATTTCAGGAGCCATTTCAGGAGACTCCTCTGTCCATTTAATATACACTCATTGACGTAGATTTTTTTGACAACTTCCTTTCTTCATTTCTTGCAGTACAAGGTGCTTCAACTCATGTTGTACATTTCCTGCCCGAGTCCCAGTTTCAGCCCTTTCTCCAAGAAACCAAGATCTGGGTACTAGGTGTACTCATTGTTACTAGGCTGTCATTGCTTCTAGGCCTTCTTAGCTGAAAGAGAAAGGAAATATATGTGTGTATACTATATTTTATATACACACATAACTGTAAATATTTCTGTGTGTAACCCATCTATAACTATATTATGCTAAACATGGGTTCATACAGATGTCTCTGACTCTAGTTTGTTACCATATCTATCATTCCTCCTCCCCTTGCTTATCTGTAACCTCCCATTTCAATTGTGAGAAACCTGGCTCCCACCATTCAACATCCATGAGTTTACTTGTCTAATTCCCATACACACACACACACACACACACACACACACACACACACACACACACACACACACACACACACACACACACACACACACACACACACACACACACACCCAGCATTGTTATTCCATACCCCTGTGGGGGAAATCGTTATCAACTAGAGTACACTGATTATGAACATTTCCTTTTGCCTTTAATCTTACAGATTCCAGTCAGTGAATTAGTTTCATACATTTGTAATAAACTAATATTATTTGTCACATTTTTCATTTCATCCTCATGAACTCCTAAATTATTTTTTAAAGAGTGCATACGTTAAGGTTTGCACTTTGTACTGTAACGTTCTACGGGTTTTGACAAATGTATGGTGATATGTATTCGCCATTATTGTATCATACAGAAGAGTTTCACTGTACTAACAATTTCTTGTGCTTCACTTTTTCAAATCCCCGCCCCCAACCCCAACTCATGTCAACCACTGGTTTTTTAATATTTCTATAACTTTGCCTTTTCTAGAATGTCATGTAATTGGAATCATACAGTATGTAGCCTTTTGTGACTGGCTTCTTTCACTTAACAATATACATTAAGATCATTTGTGTTTTCTTGGGGTTTTTTTTTTTTTTGGCGGTACGCGGGCCTCTCACTGTTGTGGTCTCTCCCGTTGCAGAGCACAGGCTCTTTATGCGCAGGCAGGCGGTCTCTCAACCACTGTGCCACCAGGGAAGCCCCTCATTTGTGTTTTTTATGGCTTCTTAGCTTGTTTCTTTTTAAAAATTTGTATTGGCTATAATTGCCATATAACATTGAATAAGTTTAAGGTGTCCATCATGTTGGTTTGATACATTTATATATTCCAATATGATTACCACCATAGCGTTAGCTAAAACCTTCATCATGTCATATAATTATCATTTCTTTTTGGTGGTGGGAATAATTAAGATCTAGTCTCTTAGCAACTTTGAAGTTTACGATGCAGTATTGTCATCTATAATCATTATGCTGTGCATTAGATCTCCAGGACTTATTTATCTACTGGTTGCAAATCTGTACCCTTTAACTACGTCTCCCAAATTCTCCTACCCACCAGCCCCTGGTAACTACCATTCTATGTTTTTACAAGTTCAGCTTTTTAAGATTCTATATATAAATATCATACAGTATTTGTCTTTCTCTGTCTTACTTATCTCACTAAGCATTATGCCCTCAAGTTCCACCCATGTTATTGCAAATGGCAGGATTTCCTTCTTTCTCATAGCTGAATAATATTCCATTGAATATATATATATACACCACACCTTTATACATTCGTTTATTGACAGACACAGGTTGTTTCTATATCTTGGCTGTTGTGAATAAGGCTGCAGTAAACATAGAAGTGCATATATCTCTTCAATATCCTACTTTGGGTATATACTTTGGGATATACCCCAGAGTGGAATTGCTGGATCATATGGTAGTTTTATTTCTAATATTTTGAGGAATGTCAACCATAGTGGCTGAACCGATTTGCATTACCAACAGTGTATAAGGGTTCCCTTTTCTCCACATCCAGGATTGTGTTCTTTGTTACTGAGTTGTATGTGTTCTTTATGTATTGTGGATTCTAACCCCTTATTCAATATATGGTTTGCAAATATTTTCTCCCATTCCATAGGTTACCATTTTAATTTTTGATTGTTTCTTTTGCTGTGGAGGTTTTTTTTTTTCCTGAGAGGGGTCTGGGCTGGTTCATTGGCTCTGCTGGTTCCACAGTCCTCACCAATGTCTGTATGCCTATTACCTGATGCACAGGTGGGTGAGACACTTTGTACGTCCCTTGGCATATGTACTAGATCCAACAGCTTTCACAAAGGCAGTTTTGTTTGTGGATGGATGTATGATTTGTTGTTTAAAAAGGAGAGATTAAAAGAGGGAGCATCTTATGCTGCCATGATGCTGAGGTCACTATCCTGCAGCAGGTTCTCTTGAAGGGACAGTGTAACCACTGCACCTCCAACGAGGCCACAGTCCACCACTTATACTGTGCAGATGCACTTCTCCATGCAAGTTCAGGGAAACAGCTCCTCCACGGTTGTCTTGAACCTCTATTCCTGATGAGATACTTAGAAGAGAGACACTAGTCGGACAAACTAGAGCTCCTATTGTTGTAGTTGGTCTCAGATTCTCATCCTCTCCCTCCTCCACTATTCCTTCTAAATTGCCTTCATCCTTAGCTATCATCTCAAAGGTCTTGGGGTCAATGTGGTGTGACTCAAAACTTCATGCCTGAAGAGTCTAAGCCCTAGTAATCAGATCCTTGCCTGGTAGGAGTTGCTGCATGTGTCCATTTAGTTACAATGGGGCAAGGAAATACCAATAGGAACCCAAGTGGATCATCTGGAGTCCACATATATTCCTCCCTGTCCCCATTGTGTAAGAGTGAACCTATTTCCTCTCTCGTTATCGTGTCAATTACTTCTGCCCCAAATAATAACTCTTCTTCTGGCTCGTTGTTCCCTCAACACAGAGTCCAAAGTTCCCTGGTGGCAGTTGTAGGTTATAATTTATTGGCACAGAGCAAAAATACACCCATTTTGGGACCTCTATCTCTGAAGATCCCAGAGTTGCAGGGACAGAAAGCACAAAGTCCTCTAGTGGGTCATTGGCAATGATGATACGCAGGTCCAGTCCTGCTTCTACTCCTTCATTCCTGGACCCATACGTATTCTTTCTACCGAGGGACACAGTGCGACATAGAGGTCCCTCATTTAGTATTATTTGTTTTTATCTGACACCAAATACCTTGTCATTCCAACAGTTCTCAATTCTGTAACACTATCTGTGTGTCCCAGAAGTCAGTGGAAATCTGACTTTAACCAGTGTTAATGGAGACCCCATAAATTAAGGCTCAAGTTCCGGAATACTGCCCTAACTTCAGATGCCACTCATAAATCCTTTGGGCCACCTAACTTATGGCCAACCAGCCATAAATTTGGATATTCCTACAACCCACCCCTCAGGTTTAATAATTCACTACAACAACCCACAGAACTCAGGAAAGTACTATACAGTTGACCCTTGACAGCACAAGGGTTGGAGGCACCAACTCTTTGCACAGTCAAAATTCCTTGAATGACTTATAGTCAGTCCTCTGTATCCATGGTTCTTCCACATTCATGGCTCCAACGGTGGATTCAACCAACTGTAGATCATGCAGTACTGTAGGCTTTACTTTTGAAAAAAAATGGATGTATAAGTTGACCCATGCAGTTCAAAGGTCAACTGTACTTATGATTACAGTTTTATTATAAAGGGTACGACTGAGGAATAGACAAATGGAAGAGATGCACAGGGTAAGGTATGGAGAGATGGGGATGAGGGGCACATAGCTTCCTTGACCTCTTCAGGCACACCACCCTCCCAGAACATTGAGATGCTCCCAACCCAGAAGTTCCCTGAACTTCATTGTTCAAGAGTATTTAATGAAGTTTTATTATGTAAGCATGTTTAATGAACTCATTGGCCGTTAATGATTAAAACTCAATCTCTAGCCCTTCATCTTCTGTGGAGGCTGAGGAGTGGGGCTGAAGGTTAACCTCTAATCATGTGCTTCATTTCTCTGGCAGCTAGCCCCCATCCTGAAACTATCTAAGGGCTGCCAAGAGTCACTTCATTAGCATAAACTCCTCCGGTATGGTGGAAGGCAGCTTGTTATAAATAACAAAAGACACTGGATCGCTCAGGAAATTCCAAGTGTTTGAGGAGTTCTGTTCAAGGGCCAGGGACAATAAATAGACCAAATATATGTATATATTTTATCATACCACAGGCAACCCGCTGATCTTTTCCCACAGTGCCCATATGGTAAAAGTATCATCAAAGTCAAAAGATACTGGCACATTACTGGAGTCCATTCACTCATTAATAATTAATTCAGTTCATTATATCCTATGAAAATGTCTCCCAGGGTGGGCCAGTCAGATCTGCAGGCTTCCATTTGATTTTGTCAAGTTCCAAACGCAAGCGTAGACTCAGTAATATATATTTTTATCTTTTCAAGCGTCTGGTATATTTGAGCTAAGAGTCAATGTCATCTCTTGCTCTGAGCCTCTTTCAAGGTATTAATCTAATATTGAATCTCCCTCTTAACACATTTATTCAATCTTTTATCCTTAGCTACTATTCCTACTTATCTCTGTTTATACCCAAAGTTTTCCACTTTTTGAAGGGACATTAAGTTCAGCTGCTGTGCTGGTCTAGATTACAGGCAGCAGTACTAGTCTAGCAAGTACCTCCCCCTCAGTCCATTCCCATTCATATAGGGTAGGGTTACATAGGTACAGAACTAATGGGCTATTTATATCACTAGGCAATATAGCTGCATTAATTATAAAATCCAATTTTGCCAGATGGGGTAAATGAATAACCTGCTTAGGAATTTTGACATGAAGGTTTGAATATATAGTTATATATATATATATATTTTTTTTTTTTTTTTTGCTTAGGAAATCATCCCTGTTCCTGGCACTTGCAGTTTCAGCTCTGGCCCTGTGACCACCGTATCAGGTAGGAAAAATAGAGTTGAACTGATGTGGGGAAGAAAAAGTGTAGTCATCACACCGGCATCCTCCCCTCTTGAGAAGAATTGCATAGTCATACCAGCATCCTCCCCTTTCCCTTCTTCCACAGATCCAGAGAAACAGATGAATATCTAAGGGGGACATTCCCTTAGCACCCCTCATGTTGAGGGTGAACACACACTCATAAGGCACATAAGCCAGCCTCTCATGCCTGTATCTCCTCCTGTTTTAGGGAACCGATGTTTCAGTTGCCAGCTCCAAATCTTTATCAGACTGTTACTCTCGGGAGACAGATGCCCATTTTTGGACATTATGGGCTGTAAAGTGTTTTCCTTGCCTGAAGAAATGTGACTCAGAGGTCCAAATTGTTGCAGTATCTTCTGTTTCAGCCCCTTTATAGTACTCTCAGCATGTGCATCTAATACTGGGTGAGCAAAGCCCAGTCTGGACTCGAGGTCTATTTCTGTCAGGACCCTGTCTGAATTGACAGCTACTTTAAGCCCCCTCTCCCCCCCCACCCCCAGAATCTGCATTGTGTCTCTCTTTCTGGCAAACAGAACAGCTCTTATTGGCATTTTCGGCCTCAAAGGCTGCAAGAGGAACATGTCTAGATTCAGTCTATCTCTGCGTTGCTGCAATTGCCTTATATCCATTCATTTCATGGACTCAAATAAGACCTTAGGTAAGCAGACCAAAATATCTACTAGTTGATTCCAATCACCTTCCAAACTTAGAAGAGGATTCTTCAGATGGGCATTGACATATCCTATTTTATTGCACCCCTCCAATTCTCATAGTGCTTTCCATAGGGCCATGCCTCATACAGGCATAGCTTTCCTAGCACAGTTTTCCATTGCGCTCTTCTTGACCAAATAGCCAGGCCACTGACCACTGCCTGTGAGTCAGTAAAATCCAAAACATCAAGACAACAGCATAAAACTCAGCCCATTGAGCTGTTTTGGTTTTCTCTTCTTTGATCACAGTGGTGGCATATCAAACAGGTTGTTGTTCACTCACTTTGGAACTGTCATCCATAAACCAAACAGCTCTTTGTTGTTCAGTTAAGAGCTGCTTAAAGGCCCCCTACAACTGACAATAAAATCCGGCAGATCCTCACATGGTTCCAGAGTCAGTCTTGGGGGAAAAGAGTTTACCTGCTTGATACACTGAGTAAACTCCCTGCGTTTCCTCAGTAGTATGTTCCTATATAAATCATTTCCATTTTATTATGGAATTTTTCTGGGCACCGCCCTCCCATTAAAAGCATTTCTCCAATATCACCCATGACATTATGGATATTTCCAGTTTCAAAATTATTTGTGTCCTTCAATCATAAGGGCAGTTTCAATTAATGTCAGATTACAAGCTAGTAATTGCCCCTCAAATGGAGATTCTCCAGTCCAAAGTTCCAGTAATCATTGCTGGGAGGCACTTCTGCCATGCGCCCCAGGCTAGGCTCCATGTACGGCTCTTGTACAGAGAACTTGTCTGTCCCAGCACTTCAAGTTCTGTTCTGTACTTTGTGGGCTCAGGTAACTTTATTCACTCTTATTTAGCATGTCCAATTAATATTGTTTGAAGGGCAGATTTGCACGCCTTCTGTTTTACAATGCTAGGTAGAGGAACTGTTCTCCAGTCAGCCACAGTATCTATCCCTGTATTACATGTTATATTCAGGTGAAAGAAACACAACCACTTCACATAAAGCCTATTCAAACATACCAATTTTTGTCCAGACTTTCACTTTAATCCCATCCATCCTTATATTTCTAACTGTAGCCTCTGTGTGTACTTCATCAACAGGTTTTGGTTTTATAGTACTAGGTAGAATAAGTGCTCCCCAGTCAGGCACAACGTCCTTTCCCATAAAACAGTCAAGTAAAGGAGACAAGATTCCTTTTCATGAAGTCTGTTGAAACATTCCAATTTTCATCCAAACTTCCACCTTAATCCTATCAATGTTTGCATTTCTATATTCTCTCAGTCTAATTGTAGCCTGCATTAGGATTTATCCAACAGAGTTTGGAACCACGTCACGGAGTCCCAGAAACATCTTTTCTCCACCTTCTAGTTTACCTACTCATGTGCTGAGGGCAGTAAGTTTGGGGACAGTGGTTTGAGCTAAGGGCAGTAAATTTGGGGACAGTGAGTAAAAAATGTATGGGGGAAATTTACAGAAGATAAAGATTATTTTAGTGGTTTTGTTTGTACAGATCCATTTTGGCATCAACTCCCAGTCTTGGGTGATAAGATATTCTTCTCTTCCTGGTATGGTGAGGGTGCCTTTCTCATGAAGTATTTTATGACCTGCTTTTATGTAAAAAGGGCGAGGTCAAAGACCCCTTTCTGCATCTACCCTTTCTCAAATGCCTTCAACTCAAAATAATCAATATGGCAAAGCAGCATATTTTGGGGTGGCCAAAGTAGGAATTCCTTCAATAGTAAAAGTAGGAATGGAGAGGATAAAAATATTTGAAGGGTATTTAAGAGGTAAAATTGGTTGAGTTAGATGACATATTAGATGTGGATATTAAAGGGGAGTGAAGAGTCAATGATAAATCTAAGAGCTTGAGAGGGGAAGAAATAGATGACAGTATATAAGATGTGGAATACAGGAGTAAGAATGGGTTTTGATTGTAAATATGGGTTTGATTTGGGATATGCTATATTTGAAGCACCTGGTGGATACTTGTAGTAAGTTCATGTAGGTCTGAAATATAGATCAAGTGTGCAGAGATAGATTTTCAAGCTATCTGTACATAAATTGCATATAATGTGATTTGGTTGCATAATTTCTTTTGAAAAACATATATAGCAAGAATGGATGGCTAAAGATAAAACTTTTGGCAAACACTGATACTTAGAAGTTGGAGGAAAAGAATTCAGCAAAGAAAATTGATAAGATGGAATGGTAGGAGAGTGAGTTTGAAAGTAGTAACCTGGAAAAAAATATATGAGAAGGGATTTCTGAAAGAAATACATTGGAGGACTTTCTTATCAAGTGCTGAAGATAGATCAAGTAGGGGAGGTACTTAAGGGCCCACTGGATTTAGCAATCAAGGGGTCTTCGGTTTAAAACTAAAAAGGAGGCCAATGACAACTAACAGTTTCAGTAAAGTAGTTGAGACAAAACTATTGTGGTGGATTGGAAAGTGAAAGCAAGTGGAGAATGTTCCAGAACTGAATAGTCTTTCAAAAAGTTTGAAAGAAAAGAGGAAAACAGCGCACTAGCTTGAGGAATTACCAGCTTGGAGAAGGTGTTTTTAAAACGGACAATCCTATGTATTCCTACATGCCAAAGAGAGGAAATCAGTGGAAAGGAAGAAATCGAAAATAAGAGGGCATAACAATTCAGTAAATGTTCTGGAGTAGGCTTGAGGGAATTGGAAAAGAACACATTAGGAAGAGTTAGCTGTAGAAAAGACAACAGCTTTATACTCTGGATGAAAATAAGGCTATTTAAAAATTTTGTTACACTTAGTCCACTCTATCATGTTATTAACTGCCAATTTTCAATTCTCTGTTATAACATACAAAGGACAGAAATAGGGCGAATCCCAATTTGAACATAAACAAAAGATCTGTGTTCCACTTGATCAAACTGTAAGGCTGAGAAGATGGCTATGGTAGAATAGTGAAGAATAATCCATAGAGTAGAAAAAATGAGTAGCCTTTAGAAATGAGAGCAGGCTTTTAAAAGAGATGACAAGGAATCGATTGCTTTGAATTAAGAAACTTAGAATAGCAAACAAACTATCTGCAGAAGTAAACCTTTGTAAAGAAAGGAAATCCTTCAGAAGTATTAAAGTTATGTAAGTGTGCCTTAGTACTCCAACTCCTCATATATTGTGTGCACTGATAAAAATCAAGTAAAAATTTCTTCAAAGACTAAGTGAGGCTATTTGCATTTTATTCTTATCTGGTTGTTTCTTTCAAAGCCCCCGAAACAACAGAAAGTCCCTAATGTAATTTCTAGAAGTTTTACAGTGCTGCATTAAAGGTCTTCCCATTAAAACACCTGTGATAGACCTGCACTGAATTAAAGGACTGATAGAATCTGGGAGGAGAATCTACGGTACAGTGCTGTGTCAGCAAACTTGCCATTTGCTGAATAAGAGCTGATAAACAGCAAAATCAATTTAGACAATCATAAGTTAATCCATTCTAGCAGGTATTACCAACTCTAGAGAGTGGGTATGCTAGATATTAAAATAAGTGTTAAAGGCTAGAAAGAGAATATTTACAAACTTCTTCATTGCTCTTATATTTTTAAATGTAGTTTAATATATTTTTTACTAAATACAGGTATTTAAAATAATTTTTGATACTGTTTAATATTCCTAGTGCAAATCATTTTTATCTTATCTCATACCCATAAGGTATTGCTGATAAAGATTGCAATATAAAGTATAACAAGTCTGACTAGAAAATTAATTTTTATTCAAATGCTCCTTTAATTACAGCATCCCCCTGCTCTGGCCCAATATAAGTTTTCTTCTTAGAGTCTGAAAATATCCTTCCATATAGCTCAAATATTTTTCATACAATTATTTGAAATCAAAGGATACCTATATTACATAATCAACATTTTTGTGTCATGAAAGGCAGTATGCAAATGGTTGGGTTTAAAAGCAAGCCAATCGTGAGATGCATAACACGTGAATAACTAAGGAGTTTTTAAGGAGTTAAAAAAAAATAGTGTACTGTGTGTATTTGAAATCGTATCATATTATAAATATTGCTTAGCTAGAAAACTTTTCTTCCATTCCCCTTTCTTTAAATGGAACATAGTTACACTAAGTGTCAGCTAAAAGAGCTCAAACAGCAAATTCTCTCTGAGAGAAGTTAGAAGCAGGACATTCACAATGGATTCTTTGTAAGCTGACAGGAAATATCAAAGCCAAAAAAAAGTACACTACTCTGGCTGAGAATAATCTGTTTTATAGGTTTAATCTCAAGGATTTAACTTGGCATTGGTATTGTCATATATGGGTATATATATATTTTCAATTAAAAAAATCTGGACTCCATGGACTTTTTCTTTAACATCTTTATTGGAATATAATTGTTTTACAGTGGTGTGTTAGTTTCTGCTGTACAACAAAGTAAATCAGCTATCACTTTGTTATAGTAATAGCTACGTATATGTATACAATGATGTGTTAGTTTCTGCATTCTAACAAAGTGAATCAGTTATACATATACATATATCCCCATATCCCCTCCGTCTTGCGTCTCCCTCCCACCCTCCCTATCCTACACCTCTAGGTGGTCACAAGCTGACCTCCCTGTGCTATGCGGCTGCTTCCCTGTGCTATGCGGCTGCTTCCCACTAGCTATCTATTTTACATTTGGTAGTGTAGATATGTCCATGTCACTCTCTCACTTCGTCCCAGCTTACCCTTCCCCCTCCCCGTGTCCTCAAGCCCGTTCTCTAGTAGGTCTGTGTCTTTATTTCCGTCTTGCCCCTAGGTTCTTCATGACCATTTTTTTTTCTTAGATTCCATATATATGTGCTAGCATAAGGTATTTGTTTTTCTCTTTCTGACTTACTTCACTCCTGTATGACAGTCTCTAGGTCCCTCCACCTCACTACAAATAACTCAATTTCGTTTCTTTTTATGGCTGAGTAATATTCCATTGTATATATGTGCCACATCTTCTTTATCCATTCCTCTGTCGATGGACACTTAGGTTGCTTCCATGTCCTGGCTATGGTAAATAGAGCTGCTATGAACATTGTGGTACATGACTCTTTTTGAATTATGGTTTTCTCAGGGTATATGCCCAGTAATGGGATCACTAGGTCATATGGTAGTTCTATTTTTAGTTTTTTGAGGACCCTCCATACTGTTCTCCATAGTGGCTGTATCAATTTACATTCCGACCAACAGTGTAGGAGGGTTCCTTTTTCTCCACACCCTCTCAGGCATTTATTGTTTGTCGATTTTTTGATGATTGTCATTCTGACCAGTGTGAGGTGATCACCCATTGTAGTTTTGATTTGCATTTCTCTAATGATTAGCGATGTTGAACATCTTTTCATGTACTTTTTGGCCATCTGTATGTCTTCTTTGGAGAAATGTCTATTTAGGTCTTCTGCCCATTTTTGGATTGGGTTGTTTGATTTTTTGATATTGAGCTGCATGAACTGCTTGTAAATTTTGGAGGTTAATCCTTTGCCAGTTGCTTCATTTGCAAATATTTTCTCCCATTCTGAGTGTTGTCTTTTCTTCTTGTTTATGGTCTCCTTTGCTGGGCAAAAGCTTTTAAGTTTCATTAGGTCCCATTTGTTTATTTTTGTTTTTATTTCCATTTCTCTAGGAGATGGGTCAAAAAGGATCTTGCTGTGATTGATGTCATAGAGTGTTTGTTGTAGTTTCTTAGGACAGGGCCGAAAGTAAGCTCATCACACGAGATGAACTGTGCCAAAGCACAGCAGTAGAGGGCTGCCGCTCGCTCAGGCAAAACAGCGCCTTCTGTCTTGCTCTGGTAACTTTTATTAAAGCATTATTTAGGTTTACACTTTAAGACTTGTTTTCTTAACATTTCAGAAGAAGTGCCAAAGCAGCAACCTATGTTTTTATTAATTATACAAGCAATAATTGGCTTTCGTGAGCACCTGCCATGCTTCGTCCTTGAGCACAAGAACAGCACAAAGTTGCCACTATTATTTTGATTATACTGAAGTAGCACAAGGACATTTCCTTGCGTTCCCACCACTCTGATTATACTGAGGACATCTCATGGATCAGTGCCCAAAGCACTCAATGCTTCTTTTGTAGGCCCCCGGTTTGCGGGGCGGGGCGGGGGGTTGGCGCTCGAAGCATTCAGAACTGTTCACAACTCTGGCTTATTCGCATGCCCCCGGTTTGCTGGGGGGGCTCAAAGCAATCAGGACTGCTTGCAGTTCTGGCTTATTTGCCAGCCCCCAGTTTGCTGGGGGGGGGGGGGCTCATGGGTCACGTCTCCTTTCCATGTCCTCAGTTATCCCACTACAGTGTTCTACATATGTTTTCCTCTAAGAGTTTGATAGTGTCTGGCCTTACATTTAGGTCTTTAATCCATTTGGAGTTTATTTTTGGGTATGGTGTTAGGGAGTGTTCTAATTTCATTCTTTTACATGTAGCTGTCCAGTTTGCCCAGCACCACTTACTGAAGAGGCTGTCTTTTCTCCACTGTGTATTCTTATCTATCTCCTTTATCAAGGATAAGGTGACCATAAGTGTGTGGGTTTACCTCTGGGCTTTCTATCCTGTTCCATTGACCTTTATTTCTGTTTTTGTGCCAGTACCATACTGTCTTGAACTGTAGCTTTGTAGTATAGTCTGAAGTCAGGGAGCCTGATTCCTCCAGCTCCATTTTTCTTTCTCAGGATTGCTTTGGCTATTTGGGGTCTTTTGTGTTTCCATACAAATTGTGAAATTTTTTTGTTCTAGTTCTGTGAAAAATGCCATTGGTAGTTTGATAGGGATTGCATTGAATCTGTAGATTGCTTTGGGTAGTATAGTAATTTTCACAATGTTGATTCTTCCAATCCAAGAACATGGTATATCTCTTCATCTGTTTGCATCATCTTTAATTTCTTTCATCAGTGTCTTATAGTTTTCTGCATACAGGCCTTTTGTCTCCTCAGGTAGGTTTATTCCTAGGTATTTTATTCTTTTTATTGCAATGGTAAATGGGAGTGTTTCCTTAATTTCCCTTTCAGATTTTTCTTCGTTAGTGTAGAGGAATGCAAGAGATTTCTGTGCATTAATTTTGTATCCTGCTACTTTACCAAATTTATTGATTAGCTCTAGTAGTTTTCTGGTAGCATCTTTAGGATTCTTTACATATAGTATCATGTCATCTGCAAACAGTGGCAGTTTTACTTCTTCTTTTCTCATTTGGATTCCTTTTATTTCTTTTTCTTCTCTGATTGCTGTGGCTAAAATCTCCAAAACTATGGTGAATAATAGTGGTGAGAGTGGGCAGCCTTGTCTTGTTCCTGATCTTAGTGGAAATGGTTTCAGTTTTTCACCATTGAGAACGATGTTGGCTGTAGGTTTGTCATATATGGCCTTTATTATACTGAGGTAAGTTCCCTCTCTGCCTACTTTCTGGAGGGTTTTTATCATAAATGGGTGTTGAATTTTGTCCAAAGCTTTTTCTGCATCTATTGAGGTGATCATATGGTTTTTCCCCTTCAATTTGTTAATACGGTGTATCACGTTGATTGATTTGCATGTATTGAAGATTCCTTGCATTCCTGGGATACTCCATGGAGTCTTCAACAATCATTCCATTTGTGGTAGGTAAAACCCATGGGGAGTCCATCCTGTGGGAAATGGATAAATTTGTCTCTAAATCCAGGCATTTGCTAGTGTAACTCTGGAACCACCTTGCCACTCAGTCAATCAGCTAGGCCAGTAGCAGGTTGGCTGTTTGTTATTTATGGGCTATACAATTATGTGGTTCTATCTTTGTTTACATTATTTCTAAACCTTCCTCCAACTCGCACAGACCGCCTCTTCTTTCTTGATTATGGCTCTGGTTAACCTCAGATATACTGAATCATGAAACAGATTAGAGTTTAAATGCTGTGAAAATTCATTGCCTTGGAATATTAAATAAGTTTAACCTTTTACTCTTGCTCTTTGCTCTTTTGGCTCTAAGGTGCATGTTTGCATCTTTACCTTACAAGGCCGGACACAATGTGCTTCTGTTGGTACAGAGCTTAAGTATAATCTGGGTGTTTGTTTATGAATTAATCAACCACCAGGTCTACTGGTAAAAGAAGAGTGCAGGAGTCAGTGGTTTAAAAAGGAGTGACATTTGACTGAAGATCAGGATTATTGTGGTGAACAGAGTGCATGAGGAATTTAAGTTTAAAAAGATCCAGGAGGAGAGAGAAAACATGATTTCAAGGAAATATAGCATCATGGAGAAAAAAACAACCTGGTTTTAGGAGATCTACAATAAGTATGTCTAACCGAATGAAAATCCATTCTGCCTTGAAAATGCTATCCAATGTGATTCTGAAATCTTCCTAGGCAATAATGGTAATAACGGCACCCTCATCATCTGGAAATTACTTATTCACCAAATTCTCATTCTGTGCTTTCTTACCCTAGTTCTTGGCACATAACAGATTTCTGGTGTACATTTGTTGAAAGAATCATCTTATAATGTTTTCATAAGAGCAACATTAGCTTTAATGCATAGTCAAGCCATGGTCTAGCTATGTCCCTTACATGTTGTTATGAGCTGAACTCTGTCCCCACCAAAATTCATATGTTGAAAGTCTTAACCGGAAGTACTTTAACAATGTGATCATATTTGAAGACAGAATCTTTAAAGGGGTAATTAAGTTAAAATGAGGTCATTAGACTGGGCCATAATCCAATATGACTGGAGTCTTTCTAAAAAGATGAAATTTGGACACAGACATGTACAGAGTGAAGACCATGTGAAGACAGAGGAGACAGTTGTCTATAAGCCAAGAAGAGGGGCTTGGAACAAATCCTTCCCTTGAGGCCCTCAGAAGAGACCAGCCCCTGCTGGAACTCTGATCTTCGACTTCTAGCCTCCAGAGTTGTGAGAAAATAAATTTCTTTCTGTTATTAAGCTACCTAGTCTGTGGTACTTTGTTATGGCAGCCCTAGCAAACTAATACAAATATTTTTTCAGTTGTGCATAAATCACCAGAAATTTCCTATTTTGGAATAGTTCAAAATGACTTTGTTATTAGGCATAATCATATTTAGGTAAATTTAAGAAATATCACTGAGCTAAGAACTAACACATTCCTGTACACTATTTCTCAGGGCCCCTTTCGCTACACCCATCTGGACCGCCATCTCTGTCCTGGTCCATACACGCTAGTGTACTCAAGGTCAGCTTGGAACCATGGATGAGAGTTAAGGCAAAAAGTTGCCTAAACCTAGAAAAGTGGCTCTTAGACTAATGCAGTTAGACACAATGGATTAGATGTATACATAGCAACATATAGAAATTCTAAAAAAAAAACAGTGTAAACATACTATAATATTACATGACAAGATGCAGTTTGACACAGTTGTTAAGAATGTGGATCTGACAGCCAGACATATGGGTTTTTATCCCAGCGCTTCTACTTTCTAGTTGTGTGTATGACCTTGGCCAAGATACTTAAATTCTCTATGCCTTAGTTTCCTCCTCTATTTATGAGGATAATAATAGTACTTAAACCATAATGTTGTTGTGATGATTAAATGACTTAGTACATGTAAACCTGCTTGGAACAGTGTCTGACACATGGAAAGTGCTATGTCAGTGTTAACAAAATTATTTAGAATTAATGCCATTTACATAAGTTATAAACACACGCATACAAAATAACACCACACATTTTCAAGGCATACCTCTAAACAAAAAATACACATTAAATACATTACAATGCTTATCTGTAAATAAGGAGGAAGGGAAGTGGAAAATGAAGTTAAAAAGGAATGTAAGAATGAATGAATGAAATGAATAAGTGAATGAATGAATCAATGTACAAACAGACAGACAGGAAGGGGGCCTTACACAGGTTGGTGACTGATTATGTGCTGTGAACAAAGGAGTATGAATAAATCAACATTCTTCAGCTGAGTTGCAAAAGGAAGGAAGGATGGGAGGGAGGGAGGGAGGAAAGGAATGATTAAAGAAAGAGATGCTCAGGCCCACATACATAAACTGAAGCCTTGAGTTTAAAAATATACAGCTCAAAGACACCATTTAGAGTCCTGAAGTTGATATGTCTGTGGAACACACAGCATGCACTGCCCCCCCCCCCAAAAAAAAATCAAGTTCAGAACACCATACCTGTTCAAATGAATCATTCTCCCTCAATAATCAAAGGAACTGTTAGAGATATTGGGCTTAGGTCCATGAATATCACTCTGGGGAAAAAAAAAATCAGTGTATAATTAATTTAAAATAGATAGAGATAAATACTCTTATACTGAATCCTGATGGAAAAGCTATTTTAGAAATTTCAAAAAATTTAAAACCAAGCCATTTTCGTCCTCTCCTTCCCCCCACAAAATAATGCTTTGCAATTACTGACAAATAGATACATTCAGTGCTTTCCTCTATTATTTCCGACTAGTGCTAAAGCTATTTTTTAAAGAACCTTTTAAAATAAAGGCCTGGCTAAAAATGGGCACTGTATTTGTTTAAAAAGCTTAGGCATTAGGATGTTTCAGGCAATTTACTATTATTCTTGCCAGCTTAAACACCAGTTATTTTAAAAGGCTTAAATGTTAAATACAGAAGATGAAAGTAAACAAAGGAATGATTTATTATTCTTTCCATTATAACCAAATCAGCCCTGATATATGATAAGTTCCTTTTCATTGTACTTTTCTAATATCTTCTTCTCTCTGAGTTCAAACCCCTTTACAAAGGTTAGTTCATTTATCTTTATAATGTCTCCTTAAAGAAGGTAGTAGGTTATTATCACTATCTCCATGAAAGGATGAACAATAGAGGAAAAGTGATGGTTCATGGATGAAATTATTAAGCTGTATAAATTTCCATAAGATCATCTGTATTAAATCACCTCACATACAATATCTTGTGCTGTTGTCCAGCCTTTTCATGAATATGCCTATTGTTTTCACAGCTAGTGCATAATCTCCTCCTGTTTATCAAGGTTTGTGCTGTGTTTTCTTCTTGCATTGAGCTTTTTGCTAACCCTAGTATATACAGCTGAGCATATGACAGGTAGCTAACAAATGTCTACTAATGAATGTTTATTTGGGAAGGGTGACTGTATTGTGTCTTTTACATTACTGACACGAAAGTAAGGTAGGCCCAGAAATTCACTGCCAGAAATCACCCTTCATTTCCATCACAGATGAAACTAACAGCCTTCAAATAAGGCTCTTTTTCTAAATCCTGTAATGTGTAACATTGCTTCAATATGTGGGTTATTAACTGGGGAATGAATTTAAAAGAGCATATGCAAATGTCATAATAACGTAGAATATTAGAACATAGATGGACAGCACTCTAGACTTGAATCCTGTAAGAATTAGAGTTTCAGTTGTGCAAGATGAAATAAGTTCTGGGGATCTGACGTACAGCAATGTAGCTATAGTTAACAATACTGTATTGTATACTTGAAATTTGTTAAGAGGGTAGGTCATAAGTGTTCACGCACACACACACACACACACACACACACACACACACACACACAGAGTAACTATGTGTGGTGATGGATGTTAATTACCTTGATTGTGATGACTATTTCACAATGTATATCAAACATCAAGTTATACATCTTAAATAGATACAATTTTTATTTGCCAATTATACCTCAATAAAGCTGGAAAAAAAGAGAATATTAGAGTCTGAAGAGAAGACTTAATGGTTTCCTCATTCTCCATCCTCATTCTCGACTTTGCAAGCTTTTGAATTTGACAGAATATTTCAATCATGTCTCCCATTCATTATTTAACTCACTTTGTGACTGCAGGAAGTTGATATGATGGAGGATATTGTACAATAATCACTAAGGATGGGAAGACTCTCTCAGAATTGCGAGTTAAATTGGATTATCCATTTTAGCTAGGGAGGTCAGACGTCATTAAGTATTTGTTTAGAAGATCTTGACACCCCAGAACTTCTAATGTCACTCTTTCCATGCTAGCCAAAAACAATGTTTTAAGTTGCTCTTTTAAAACTTTTCAGATCAATCCTTGAAGAGAAATGTTGAATTTTAATATGCAATAAAACATGTATAAAGTTTTGCTATTTGGTATCCACTAAAATTTCAGAAACCTATACAAAAGGTATTTGCCAACTTAGAATTTTAACATTCTTTAGGACTGTGGCTGGAAGTTATATTAATCCTTAGCTCTGCATTACTATAGTATGAAACTCATTTGATGGGGTACAAGCCCTCCATAGTGAGCACCCCATAATCTTCCCCATTTCCATCTCTCTCTGTTGTCTCCTCATTACAGCTTTATCTGAATGCCATATGCTGGTTTTTCTCACATCTCTGCCTTTGTATACTTTGCTCTTTAGGCCTAGAATGAATGCCCTTCCTCATCATCTAAGATAGTCTCACTCATTCTTCAAGAACCATCTCGATAATTCCTCCTCATCAAAGTCCTCTCTAATATCTGTGATCCCCTAAGCCTCAGAAGAATTGATTATTCTTTCTTACTACACCCCTCAAAGAGATTATTCCATGTTTTGTGCCACCACCATAGCTTTTACATACTTCTGTGATAGCACTTATAAAGCCACAATGTAAGTATGTGTCTACAGGTGGGTTTCTCTGCAAGATCATGAATGTCTGGGAGGCAGGAAGGCAGAGACTGTATCTGACGTATAACTACATGTGCAATAGGCAGAATTCAAGCGTGAGAATGAACGTTCAACAGTAGGTTGCTTCTCAGATTTTAAACAATGGTCACTTCACCTTTTCAAGTTTTTGCTTCAACTTGTGACACAGTTTTAAATTTCTCTTTATCTTCTCTCACCAAAAATGAGATAAATTTGCTTGCAAATAGACAAATTCTGTAAAATTATTTTGGTAATTAGACTATGCATTTTGATAAGATTGTCACTCCAGAGCTAAATTATAATACTGAGGGGATTTTCTTACATCTATTAGCAATCAATTGAGTGCCTCCATTTCTACAATATACCACAAACATTTAAATTTCACACAAATGTATCAGGTAGTTTAAAGTCTGTAAAGAGGTCTGCCTTTTGTCTTGAATACTCAGAAATCTTGTGGCTTTTATGTATCTGGTAATATTCATAAAACACTAAAATATAATTACTACTAATAATGGCTTTTTTTGTTGTCAAAGTCATATTGTTCCTTGTGCAGATTTATTACTAAGTTTATATATCAACCTGATACCATAGCAATCATATAAAGCTGTATGAGATTGTTTTAAAGATGTCTTTCTCTTAAATTTAACATATTCTTCACCCTTGTTATATCAGCTAGCAAGATAATTTTAAAGAACATTACCAAAATACAAAGAAGTAATCAATCATCATCTAGCAGGCATGAAATACACGTTAATTGAGTAAAAATGAACTTCTGCAAAGACTGGGTTTTATATGGCAGTATTATAATGTGCTTCTCCATGGTACATATTTTAAATTTATCAACAAAAGTTAGATTTAAAAAATACGGTTATATTCTGATTTACAACTCTAGCTATTAAATACACTTTTTTCACAAAAATCGACGTGATCAAAAATAAGATGTTAAGACCGGTGGGTATTCTTTTACAATTTAATTTTCACATCCCTTATAGGTACTTGTGGTAAATGTTTCTTTCGTATTTTAATTAGGTCACAAATACATGTGTAATAGGCAGATTGGATTAACCTCTAGTAATGAAAAACCTGCATTTTCAGTGGTAAATCTAGTTTCAACTATGAATGATGCATTCTGAATGTAGTTAATGTTAAAAGAAAAATTTCACTTCGTGTTATTCATTTTAACTGAATTATGTGGAATAAAATGGTAAATATACCTATATGAGTTTGAACTACAGGATTTGTAGGATTGGGTTTTCTCTCAACAGTCAATAAATAAATGATAATGACAAAACTAAAGTTATGAATAATGATTAATAATTCCAGCAAAGTTAGAACAACAGCTCCTGACTAAAATCATAATAAAATCAGGAAATGCACTTTATAAAAGAAATATTTTTCTTAGTAACTTCATTACCCAATATGATCATTTTAAGCAGGTGATTAATCCTCCTTGCTGATAAACTTAAATTCTAATAACTGCTTTTCAATACAAATGCACTGCTTTCATTTAAAAGAAGGCTATTTTACTGAAGAACTCTTACTCACCCTGAATTCAAATACAGCCTCATTTCGTAGACTTATTAAGCACTCCTGTGATGACAAGTGAACATTATAAACTGCTACTTATACTGAAATTCTGGAAGAAAAAATATGCTTTATGTTCATCTTAGTGTATAACAAATTGTTTTCCTCGCCACTACAATTTATTGCTGTCTTAAATGACACTTTGCCTTTATTTAGTTTAACCTTTTCTTAAGTCTTAGGTCAAATTGTTATGTCCTGACATTGGCAATTATTGAACAATACTGTCCTTGTTTTAGCTAAAATTGGATGAAAATGATGCTCCAGAAACAGTGACAGAGCACTTCCTCTCAGCAAGTCTCCTTAAGAAAGTGGTTTTTGTTCCCTTTGTTTCTCTTTGTTCCCTAGCAGTGAAAGACTTTCTGATATTACAGGTATTTAAGAGTAAGGCAAATTACATTGTATACATATTCAGGTGCAAGTTTTACTTGAAAGAGAAAAACAATTCTCGGTTTATCTTTATGCACATGTAAGCAAATATCTTATAAACCTTAAAATATTATCTTAAAGTACTCTGCATATAAATTAATTCTTCTTGGACATTTTTAAAAAGAGTTAATATGGACAATATTTTATAAATGATAGCATATGGGTGCAAGAAAATCAACTAGCTTCACCGGGAACCACGTTCCAAAGTCCCTCATTCTTATTTATCCATGATATCATGAGTTACTCTATGAAATTTGTGTGCAGATTATCATACACACACACACTTGAAGGGAAGCCTTCAAGTCCACCTCTGTTACTTAGAGACATACATGTACCTGGGCCAAGCAAATATCTGACTAGAAATCCTACTAAATGAACTATAGGTCTGATGGCAAACAGATATCTAAGCAAGCAAGGGTTGGAATCAGAATTGAGGTGTGCCTTGCTGACCAGAAACAAATAGACTGCCAGTTATTTCCCCAGCAAAGACTGGCTTACTTGGGATCAGCAGAGAATTGCAAGTCCCCCACATGGCAAGGGAAGGAGAAGGCTTCTCTAGAGAGGAAAGGGAAGTTGGCAGGGCTAGAGTAAACCAGGAGTCCATGGCTTTTCACTGACTTGAGTTCTTGCCAGGAAAGAAGAGTCATTCTTCCTCCTGTTGGGCTCTGCTATCTTCACAGGGCACGAGAGCTCCCCCTTCTGGGAGCTCTCTATTTAATTGTGGTTTCTGTATATTAGCTTTTTACAGCCTCATGAAAGTAGTTTAAAACAAAGAAATATAAGCAGTCTGACAGATCAGAAAAAAAAAAGGGTAGAAATTTACGAGTATTTACTTTAGGAAACAAGGTTATAATGTCTGATTTTAGGATACAAGTATTTATTTTCTCTCTGCCCTATTTTTATATTTCCTTCTGTACGGGTGGCTCTGAGAAAGCGTTTAGAGAGCTTCAGGCAAATTGTTATTCTGAATTAGGCAGGATTTAGCCCTAAATGTGAGCCGATGTAAATGTACAGTGAACAGCTATTCAACTATGGGTAAATTAGTTTGTGTCTGAGTGTATCATAAAACCATAATAAAAATTTGTTTAAACAGAAGTTCTCTTATTTTATTACAGCCGATACTACCCGTTGGTTGGTAATGTATATATGCATTACACTAGTTTATATTAAGTATGCAGGCTTACTTTCCTAGCTTAGACCTTCTTAATAATGTTTTTATTAATAATGTTTTTATTCGTGGAATGTATGTACTTACAAGGTACAAATACTTACTTAAGCTAAGAGGTGAGAAACCGTTGGATGGAACTGTAAACAAGATCCTAACAAATGGATCGTAGCTAGTTCTTTCCCATTGGTGTCTTGTGTTCTTGCCATAGGCATGCAATTCTGAGCTATGCATACAATTATAGATCTCACAAATATTTTTATAGTAATTGTCTTAGTCCATTTTGGCTCCTATAACAAAAATACTATAAACTGCATGGCTTATAAACAATAAGCACTTATTTCTCACAGTTCTGGAAGCTGAGAAGTCCAGGATCTTGGCCCCAGCAGATTCAATGCCTGATGAGAGCCAGTTTCCTCATAGCCAATTTCCTCATAGATGCCCATCTTTTCACTATAACCTCACATGGCAGAAGGGGCAAGGGAGCTTTATAAGGCCTCTTTTATAGGGCATTAATCCCTTATAATTCATGAGGGTTCCACATTCATGACCTAAGCACCTCTCAAAGGCCCCACCTCATAATACCATCAGTTGGGGCATGAGGTTTCAACATATGAATTTTAGGCAATACATTCGGTCCATAGCATTCTACCTCTGAGCGTCCAAAATTCATGTCCTCGCATGTCATCAACTCAAAAGTCCAAGTCCAAAGTCCGATCTAAGTTTCATCAAAATTAGATATGAGCAAGAGTCAAAATATGATTCATCTGAGGCAAATTGTTTTCCGTGAACCTGTGAAAACAAAGATGTTATGGGCTTACAAAACAAATGGTGGGACAGGCATAGGGTACACATTCCAATTTCAAAAGGGAGAAATAAGAAAGAAAAAAGGAGGTCCAAGATAAGTCCAAAACCTAATGGGGCAAATAACACTACATGCCAAGGCTTGATGTCTCGCCTTCTGGACACATTGGAGCCTGGGCTCACCATGATGACTTTGTTGGATGCAGCTCAACCAGCAGCTAGTGGGTTGGAATAGTGTGCCTGTGGTTCTGGTCTGGAGTCAGGAGAATAGCCCTACCCTCAGGGCTCATCTGGGCATTGCCCTAGTTGGGACTCTTTCTCAGGTGGCTCCACCTAGCAGTACACCACTCTTGGTACCAATTTTCCATCTTAGTCTGTTTGAGCTGCTATGACAAAGATACCATAAACTGGATGGCTTATAAACAATAAACATATTTCTCATGGTTCTAGAGGTTGGAAGTCCAAGATCAAAGAACTGGAAGATTCAACGTCTGGTGGGGATAATACATTAGTTTATAGATAGTGGCATATTTTGGCTGTGTCCTCACATGAAGGGGCTGGGGATCTCTCTGGAGCCTCTTTTATAGGAGCACTAATTCTATTCATGAGAGCTACACCCTCAGGACATAATCACCTCCAAATACTATATCACCTTGGGGGTTAGAATTTCAA
Source organism: Delphinus delphis (assembly GCF_949987515.2). Taxonomy (NCBI): domain Eukaryota; kingdom Metazoa; phylum Chordata; class Mammalia; order Artiodactyla; family Delphinidae; genus Delphinus; species Delphinus delphis. The sequence continues at coordinate 20,953,999 of NC_082704.1, read as the reverse complement.
CATATGAATGGGGGGAAACACAAACATTCTTATTTTGACAAAACCAAATATATTTATCATAAATGGATCGGCAGGAGAATGAAGACAGTTTATTCAGGAGGAAGCAAAAAAAAAAAAAAAGTAAGGTATTCCAGATTTTCAGATTTCACACCATTAAAAGATTATCCAAATTCTTTCACTGAAACTAAAATGTCATAATATCAAATATTACTGCAGGTAAGTGAACATGTTTGTGTTTGTCAATATCTTTGTAAAATACTATCAAATAGGTTTGAAAGATAACCATTTGGTTTTAAAGTGGCTTAATCTTTCTTAAGTTTTCCATTACAATGAGACTCAATGTGCTTAGAAGTTTAGAGTATTATAGAGAAAAATTACTGATGCTCTCTTGAACACTTTCATTATAATTATAACCATTTCCTATTCTCACAATTTCCCCACAGTTTGCAAATAAGGTATGATTTACCAAGAGTAAAATCACTGTCTTCCTATCAATTACACTGAAAATATTCTCAGCTAAGTGATAACAGATAGCAATTCAGTATTGATTTCCTTTCTCTGGGTTCTGATTTCAGTTGAAACATAAATTATACACTGGATGAAGATTTGAGAAATATCACATCGAGATACAATTCAATAGAGATGATTTGTTATTCACATAAAAATTTTAGACAACAACCCTTTTTGAAATGTGGTAAGTAGTTTCAGATGATTTCTAGTCACATGACTGGTTGATATCAGTTCATATTAATACATGGCCAATTACCATTAACCTATCCAAAAGTTTTCATCTGGAGACCTTTCCTCTAAAAATAGATGACCATTATCTCCATTTATGCCTCTTGAGCCACTCTTAGCATTTGCAATGTGTACATAATTCTTCCACGTACAAGACAATTGTTAGACAATGTTTCCTCAACCATGTTTCTTAGAATACTGATTCAATGAGTTTCTCTGTAAGAAGAAAAACAAAGTTCTTTCTGGTGAAGTATGTTTTAGAAATGCTACAAACCATACCCACCTCTTGGAGATTTACAGTGCACATGACCACGTGAAAATCTCTGAAAGGAAAGGAGTAGTTTAATATCGTTTAACCCAGTATTTCACAAATAAGTTTGTCCACAGAAAACCATTTCTTTTTTTTTTTTTTTTTTTTTTTTTTGCAGTACGCAGACCTCTCACTGTTGTGGCCTCTCCCGTTGCGGAGCACAGGCTCCGGACGCGCAGGCTCAGCGGCCATGGCTCACGGGCCCAGCCGCTCCGTGGCATGCGGGATCCTCCCAGACCGGGGCACGAACCTGTGTCCCCTGCATTGGCAGGCGGACTCTCAACCACTGTGCCACCAGGGAAGCCCCAGAAAACCATTTCTTATGGAATAAATATTTACATCCCAAGGGAACATGATAAAAATTAATGAATGTTGGGTTGAGAAATTCTCAGAAGGATATTAAATATTGATTAAATCTTACTAGTACTGAAATACACACATCATGGTAAAATTATGTATCAGGAAACCCAATAACATAATAAAGAATCTATTAGGTACTTAGAAATAAAAAAGAACTTTAGAAGAATGATTGAAATCCATGTGTAAACATGAAATATGATCTAAATGATTTTTCTCAAGCTAATTCACAATAAGACTGAAAAGTCAAATTAATAAGGTTCAGCAAATATCTTTATGGTGGAAAGATAAGAAAGCATACAATCTCTAAAGTTTTATTTCCATTTAAAATTAAATTCTATGCATATTAAAATGTTTGAATTTAATTATAGTGAGTATTGGTGAGATTGTGGGAAATAAGAATTCTCATACAATTAGGAGAAAGTATAAAGTGGTATATTTTTAGAGTGAAATTTAGTTATATATATTAACATTTAAAATGTGTATATTGCATATACACACTACCATGTGTAAAATTGATAGCTAGTGGGAACCTGCTACATAGCACATGGAGCTCAGCTCAGTGCTCTGTGATGACCTAGATGGGTGGGATTGGGGGTGGTGGTGGGAGGGAGGTCCAAGAGGGAGGGGACATATGTATACATATAGCTGATTCACTTCATTGTACAGCAGAAACTAACACAACATTGTAAATCAACTATACTCCAATAAAAAAAATATTTCAGGAATTAAAAATAATAATAAAAAATAAAAGATAAAATCTGTATATTGATTGACCAAAAAGATCCACTGGCAGGAATTTACAGTATGCATATATACTATATGGAAACAAAAGTATACATATCTTTGTTACAACACAACAGTGATTTTACTCTTGGTAAATTATACCTTATTTGTAAACTGTGGGGAAATTGTGAGACTAGGAAATGATTATAATTATAATGAAAATGTTCAAAAGAACATCAGTAGTTCTTCTCTTTAATACTCTAAGCTTCTAAGCACACTAAGATTGTGTCTCATAATGGAAAACTTAAGAAAGATTAAGCTAGTTTAAAACCAAATATTTATCTTTCAGAAACCAAAGGCAATATAAATATCTATTCATAAAAGAATTGCCATATGAATTACAGTAAATTCATATACTTGCATATGATGTCATCATTTTCTGAAGAGATCTCAAAGGTATATTCTTAATAACACTGTGGTTAAGACTATGGACTTCAGACGTTGCTACCTGAGTTCAAATTCTGGCTACATGTATGTTACTTACTAGCTGTGTGACTTTGGGAATTTACTTAACCTCTCTTTTCATCATTTTTCTCATCTGAAAAAGGGGAATAATAATAGCACCTAAGTCTCAGGACTGTTCTGAGGATTACAAGCATATTAGATACTACTAATACATCAAAAAAGTAAAATGCAGGGCTTCCCTGATGTGCAGTGGTTGGGAGTCCGCCTGCCGATGTAGGGGACACGGGTTCGTGCCCCGGTCCGGGAGGATTTCGCATGCCGCGGAGCGGCTGGGCCCGTGAGCCATGGCCGCTGAGCCTGCGCTCCGCAATGGGAGAGGCCACAACAGCGAGAGGCCCGCGTGCTGTGGGAAAAAAAAAAAAAAAAGTAAAATGCAGAGACTCCTACTTCCCAGGTGAGATGGAGTATGTTTTAATAGACCAGTGGTATTACCAAGGACACCTAGAAAAGCAGGATTTAAAAAAGAAACAACATAAATCATCAGTTTAAATATGTTAGAGCTTGTAGAAGCTACAAGGTGAAGAAGGGCAAATATTTTAGACAGTAGAATCTTGCAGAGGTGAGCAGATCTTACGTAGTTGCCTTCCCCAATTTGTCATTTCTGAGTATAAGCCAGAGGCTAATAATCTGAGTTTATCCTGGACGAATGGCTGTGAGCAGAGGGAGGAGGGGAAGGAGAGAATCTAGCATAGTTTTTGATAGTCTCACAAGGCTAGAGTGACAAAATTAGAGACATGAAGAGTCAAGCATGTGACCAGTTTTCTTCTCAAAACATTTGCTGAATTGTGAAGCTGCACAGGTCAGGAGATAAAGGTGTGAAGCTGGAATCCTCTAATAAGAACAGAGTTTTTGGCGGTCTTGCTGTGCTTAGGAGAAAAAGGTAAGAGGTTAGGACCTGCCAAGGGATGAGGCCCTGGTAACACAGCAAGTTGTCAGGTGAAATCTCTGGAGGGTTATGCCCTAGGAACAGGAATGACTCAGGAGTAGAATCTTAGCCTTACCAAACTGCAACGTAGACTTGTGTCATCTTGGCCTCTCAGTGGATAAAGGTGATCAGCTCGCATTATGCTGTCCAAAAGAGGAAAGTTTAAATCATTTCTGATTGAATAGAATGTCATCTGGAGCCTGTACAAATTTAAACAAAAGTTCCAAAATTTGATGATAATTATTAAACATCCTAAGTGTTAGGACCAGAGACCCCAAAACAAGGGGAAAATCAAACACTAGAAACTGACATACAGGTGATCAAAATTTTGCAATTAGTAGACAAGGAATTTTTTGATATAACTACTATTGACCCTTGAACAACATTGGTTTGCACTGGGATTTTTTTCAGTAAATACAGTACTACGTGATTTGCAGTTGTCTGAATCCACAGATGAGGAGCACAGGATGTGGAATGCTGATTATGGGACTTGAGCATCCATGTATTTTGGTATCCTCGGCAGGTCCTGGAACCAATCCTGAGGGACACTGTAATATGTTCAATAAAATAATAGTTTAAGAATTTTACCATAAAAATAGAATATATAGAAAGTATACAAAATATAAAATATAGAATATACAATAAAAATAAAATGACTGCCTTAAAATGTCAAATACATGGCTTTAACAGTAAATTAAACAGTGTAAAGTGAGAATGAAAAAGATGTAAAATATAGAAAAGGGGATAAGGGACATATTGGGCACATTAAAAAGTTCTAACATACCAGTAATTTGTTATCTATAAGGAAAGAAGAGAAAATGAGACAGAAACAATATCTGAAGAGATTGTATCTGGAATTTCTCAAAATTGATAAACCCCCAGATTCAAGAATTTCTGAGAACCCCAATAAAGATACATTCAATAAAAATCACACCTAGACATATCAAGATTACACTGACAAAAACCAGAGACAAAAAAATAAAATCTTAAAAGCAGGTTGGAGGGCAAAGGGTACATTACAACCAAAGGAACAATAATATGACTTGGCAACTGGTTTCTCAGTGGAAATGAAAACTAAATGGATGACATATTGAAACTGAAATAAAATACTGGCCAACCTTGAATTCCATACTCAGTGAAAATACTTTTCAAAAATGCAAGTGAAATAAAGGTATTGTCAGATGAACAATAAGTAAGAGATGTTGTCACCAGTACACTTATCCTAAAAAAATGCACAATGAAGTACTTGGGGTAGAAATAAAATTATTCTAGATGGAAACAAAAAAATATGTAATAGAATGAAGAACACATGAAAGGGTAAATATGTGCATAAATTTAAAAACTGAATAGAATTATAATACAAATGTCTTCCATTTAAAATTTGTATAGAATTAAAATACATGACAACAATATTGGAAAATGTGGTAGGGAATAAAGTGGATTAATAGATTGGAAGATTCTAGTATTATTGGGGGAGTAGTGGAAGATATATATATCTTATAAAATTATTTGAGTCATTCAAAAGAAGTTAAGAAGGGAGAGAAAAACAAAACAGGAAGATATAATGAAAAAGAAATAGCAAGATGGTGGGTATAAATAAAAAGGTATGAGTAATTGCATTATATATAATGGATTAAATTCTCCATTAAAAACCTAAAGGTGGAAGGTTAAATATAAAGCAATTATATGCTGTTAATAAATTTTAAAGCAGAAAAATAGAAGAGTGAAGATAATATGCCATGCATATGCTAACTGAAAGAAATCTGGTGTGTCCATAATAATATTACAGAAGACAAGAAGAAGTTTTAGAGATAAAAAAGGGATATTTCAAAATGGTGCTGTGGGGTACAGATATCTTTTCTAGTGTTTCTGGAAACAGAAATCAGATATTCCATGTAAAAGAATGAAGTTTGACTCCTCTCTTGCACCATTAACAAAAAATTAACTCAAATGGATTAAAGACTTAAATGTAAGACTTGAAACCCATGAAACTCCTAGAAGAAAATGAAGGAAAAAAGTTCCTTGACATGGGTCTTGGTAACAATTTTTTGGAAATCACACCTAAAGTACAAGCAGCAAAATAAAAAATAAACAAGTGGGACTATATCAAATTTAAAAGCTTTTGCATAGCAAAAGAATCCATCAACAAAGTGAAGCAACAACCTACAGAATGGGAAAAAATATTTGCAAATCATCTATATGATAAGGGGTTACTATCCAAAATATACGAAGAACTCATACAACTCAATAGCAAAAAAACAAAGAGTCCAATTCAAAAATGAGCAAAGGACCTGAACGCACATTTTTCCAAAGAAGATATTCCAATGGCTAACAGGTACATGAAAAGGTGCTCAATATCACTAGTAATCAGGGGAATGCAAATCAAAACTACAATGAGATGTCACCTCACACCTGTTAGAATGGCTTTCATAAAAAAGACAAGTAATAACAAATGCTGGCATGGATGTGGAGAAAAGGGAACCTTTGTGCACTGTTGGTGAGAATATAAATTGGCTGCAGCCACTGTGGAAAATGGTATGGAGGTTCCTCAAAAAATTAGAAACAGAACTACCATATGATCCAGCAATTCCACTTCTGAGAATATATCTGAAGGAAACAAAAACACTAACTTGAAAAGATATCTGTACCCCCATGTTCATAGCAGCATTATTTACAATAGCTAAATATGGAAACGACCTGTGTCCATTGATAGAAGAATGAATAAAAAAGTTGTGAGAAAGAAAAGAGAAAGAAATTATATATACACATATAATTCACCCATAAAGAACGATGCAATCCTACCATTTGTGACAACATGGATGGATCTTGAAGGCATTATGCTAAGTGAAATAAGACAGAGAAAGACAAATACTATATGCTCTCACTTACATGCAGAATCTGAAAACAAAACAAAACAAAAAAACAAAAAAACCCCACTAAACTCAGAAAAAGATCAGATTTGTGGTCACCAGAGGTGGGGGATGGGGGGTTGGGGAATTGGAGAAAAGAGGTAAAAACCTACAAACTTCCAGTTATAAGGTAAATAAGTACGAGGGACGAAGTATAACATGAAGACTATAGTCAACATAGCTGTATGGTACAATATATAGGAAAAATGTTAAGAGAGTAGGTCTTTAGAGTTCTCATCATGAGGAGAATATTTTTTCTTTTATTTTTATTGTATCTACATGAGATGATGGATGTTAACTAAACCTATTGTGATAATCATTTTGTACCACATTTAAACCAAGCATCATGCTGACAAACTTATACAGTGATGTTTGTCAATTATTTCTCAATAAAACTGGAAAAAAAGGAAATTTTAAAAATGGTAAAATGGTCAATTCACCATAAAAATTCAAATGTATATGCCTCTGATAACATAAATTTAAATACTTATAAAGAAAAAAATTGATAATGCTCAAAAGGAAAGCCAGATATATCTAGTATTGCACTGTAAGATATGAACACACCTTTCACAATAGCCAACAGTATGAGCAGATAGTAAATCAGTAAGAATATGAACAATCTGAACAACAAAATTAACTAATTGAAATATGTATCAGAAAAATAAAAATCCTAATAAACATTAGCAAATCAAGCCCAATGATTTCTTTTAGAAATGCAAGGTAAGTTTAATGTTTGAAAACCAATAAAATTCACTGCAAAAACTCATATGATAATTCTAGATAGATGACTACAATACATTTGACAAAATTCAATACTCAGCCAAGATTTTTAAAAAATCGTAGCAAACTAGGAATATAAGGGAATTTTCTTAATTGGAAAAGGGGTATCTTCAAAAAATATAGTAAGAATCATACTTTAATGAAGTATTGTAAACTTTCCTCTGAATTTGGGAACAAGAGGAGTGTATTTACTATCACCATTCTAGTCAACATTGTATTGGAGGTATTACCTAATGCAAATAAGCCAGACAAAGAAATAAAAGGTATTGATTGAGATTGGAAAAGAATAATGAAACTTGTCTTTATTCTCAGATGATATCATTGAGTATGAAGATAATCCACAAGCTCCTACATAAAAAGTAAATATTAGAAATGAGAAGAGAGATTGGCAATTTCAATGGATACAAGGCCAATGAACAGCTTTTGACTGTATTTCTAAATACTAGCATTAAAGAAATGGAAGGTAAAAGTTTTACAATGTCATTTATAGTACTATTAAAATATCAATTACCTAGGAAGAAATTTAAGGGAAGTTGTGCATTGCACTAAAAACTGTAAAATATTACTGACTGAAATAAAGTCTTAAACAAATAGAGGAATATACTATGCTCCTGGAATAAAAAGCTCACAATTGTAAATATGTGAAATCTCTCCAAGTATTTCATGGATTTAACACAATTCAAATTAACCCCCAGATTTCTTTTTTTCTTCTTCTTTTTAAAAATATTTATTTATTTATTTAGGCTGCACTGTATGGCTTGTGGGATCTTAGTTCCCTGACCAGGGATCAAACCCAGGCCCTCGGCAGTGAAAGCACTGAGTCCTAACCACTGGACCACCAGGGAATTCCAGCCCCCTCCCCAGATTTCTTTTTAAATTGATAAATTGTTTCTCAAAATATGGATATGAAAAGTACAAAGAATATCCAAGTTTGTATTGCAGAAAAGAATAAACCTGGAGGATTTACACTATCAAATTTCAAGATTTACGATGCAAAAAGTAATTAAGACATTTTGACCATATGATCCAGCAATCCCACTACTGGGCATATACCCAGAGAAAACCATAATTCAAAAAGACACATGCACCCCAATGTTCATTGCAGCACTATTTACAATAGCCAGGTCATGGAAGCAACCTAAATGCCCATCAACAGATGAATGGATAAAGAAGATGTGGTACATATATACAATGGAATATTACTCAACCATGAAAAGGAACAAAATTGGGTCATTTGTAGAGACATGGATGGACCTAGAGACTGTCATACAGAGTGAAGTAAGTCAGAAAGAGAAAAACAAATATCATATATTAACGCATATATGTGGAACCTAGAAAAATGGTATAGATGAACTGGTTTGCAGGGCAGAAATAGAGACACAGATGTAGAGAACAAACGTATGGACACCAAGGGGGGAAAGTGGTGGGGGCGATGGTGGTGGTGGGATGAATTGGGAGATTGGGATTGACATATATGCACTAATATGTATAAAATAGATAACTAATTAGAACCTGCTGTATACAAAATAAATAAAATTTAAAAAAAAGACAGTTTGGTATTGGTGCAAAGGTAGCTAATAAATTATGGAATAGAGTCCACAAACTGTGGAGCCCCACACATGATTTTCATCAAAGACTTCACTGCAATTAATAAAAGAAAGAAAATGTACTTTGTAAATTTAATATCTACATGGAAGAAAATAAACTTGATACCATAATTGGAGATTGATCATATATCTAAATATGAGAGCTGAAAGAATAAAACTTCTAGAGGAAAACATAGAAGAATATCTTAATGAACTTGGAATAAGGAAAGAATTCTTTATCAGCACACCAAAATCACTAATTATAAAATTTTTTAATTGCTAAATTTCGCTTCATTAAAAGTTAGAACTTCTGTTTATTGTAAAACACTACTAAGAAGATAAAGGGCAAGCTATGAACTAAGAGACTTTTCAGAATACACAATATTTGCAAAGTTCTCATGTCTAGAAAAAATATAAATAAATGAGAAAAAGGGAAACCCCACTTTAAAAATGGGTAAAGAATTGAAGAGACACTTGACATAAGAGGAAATAAAAATGACAATAAGCAGGTGAAAAGGTGATAAACGTCCTCACTGTTAGGGGTAGTGCAAATGAAAACCACGATGACATACCACTGCGCACATACCAGATGGAAAAGAGGGCCAACAGTACCAACACTTGGCAAGAATTTGGAGCAACAAGAACTCTCTTACAAGTCCATTGATGGAACTGTAAAATAGTACAACTTCTAAAAAAAGGTTAGTACCTATTGTAGCTAATCATAAGCCTACTTTACAATACAGCAATTCCATTCTTGAGTATATATCCAACATAAATGAGTTGATGTCCACCATAAAATATGTGCAAGGATGTTCACAGCAGCTTTATACAAAATAGTCAAAAACTAGAAAAAAAATCCATCAACAGTAAATGGATAAGGATAATGTGCTATATTACTACAGTGGAATAATACCAAAGCAATTAAAAAAAAACCCTAGTGATACATGCAACTATATGGATGGATCTCACAAATGTTGAGTGAAAAAAGTGAGAGGCAAGAATACATTCCATATGATTCTATCTACATGAAGTTTAAAAACAGGCAAAACTAACATGTGATGATAAAAATCAAATAGCAGGGAAAGGAGCATTCTGGCAATAATCTGTTGGAAATAATCTGTATTATAATAAATGTGTGTGCATGTGTATGTGTGTATATATGCATATACACATATATATGCACGCACACATACATGTGTGTGTCTGTCTGAGTGTATTATTAGTATACTGTTATTTTGTTTGGAGTACTTTACTGTATATAATTTACACCTTAAATACAATTTAAGATATACGAGACTATTATAAGTCATTTTATACATTTCTCAGTTTAGATGAAAAGGACAAACTATACTTGGAAGCTGCAGTCAAGTAAAATTGACATAAGAAGAACTAGAAAATCTTAACCATCTTAGATTCCATAAATAAATTGAATCTGTTGTTACAAACCTTCCTACAAATATACTCTGTGCCAGAGAGCCGTGCTGGTGAACTCTTCCAAGTACTTAAACAAATTTACCCAGTATCTCTCAGAGAATAGGAAAAAAGGAACAACTCCGTCACTTTTATGAGGTTAGCATGACTTGATACCCAAACTGATAATAATAATAACAAAAATATTACTGACTTTTATCTCTTGATAACATAGATATTATAAATAAAATAGTAATACATCCAAACCAGTAACATATGGAAAGATAATGCAAAAGGACCAAGAGGGGATTATTTCAGGAAAGGAAAATTGGTTTAGTACTAAAAAATAAATAATTTCATGTAATGTAAAAAAAGACAGAATTACATGATTATTTCAAAATAGATTCAGACAGTAACATTTGATAAAATTCAAGACCTCAAGGACATAACACTGAACTGGTTGTTGGTTGGTTATCAGGATGCATTGAATTTGCGAGAATTCTTTGAGCTATGACTTGTGATTTGTGAACATTTTTCTGTGTTATATTTCAGTAAAAAAAACATTTTTAGTACCTTATATTGCTAAAGGAAAATATAAATTTTTGAGATGATTCTAAGAAAAACAGCATAAAACAGGTACCCCGTATTGAAAATAATCCTTCTGTTGTCATATATCCCAGCCATAGACTTTGAAGCATGTTAAGAAGATAAAAGGTCAATGCATACCAATTTGTCAATCATGAAGTACTACTTATGGGAACATACTCTTACTCCACTGCTAGGTATAAAGGGGTTGGAGAGTTTTTCTAAAGCATTCTTCAAAGTTCAGATGCTTTTCTAATTGCAAGGGGCCTATTATGTTTCTGGAGATATACATTTTAAAATGAGTATCATGGGATGATAGAAATAAATGTGTAAAATTTTATACAGCTCCTAAAATGTAAAACTGGCTTTTAAATGAAGCATAATTGCCTTAAGAAATTCAAATGCAAAGAAAACAAAGCAAAAATTTTTTAAAACCTCCCTAAGTGTAAATGTATAGCAGAGCATTTTATAAATCAATCCTGATACACATAAAGAGAAATATATGTGAGATGCTAAGATTTTACATTATTGAATAAAAATTGATACTCATCCAATCAAATAACATTTGTAAGTAAAGTGAAATATACAGTGTGATGGAGCCATATTACATTATATTTTAGATGAGATTTATTATTTAAATGCTGAGTTTTCTTATTCTTTCAGTTAAAATTGATTGAACATATACTATGTTCCATGTACTTTTCCAGGTTCTGAGGATGCATAAGCAACTTTAGCTCAGAAAAATTCCCTAGACCGTTCACTAGCAAGTAGGAATAAAAACATCATAGCTAAAGCCTGAGTCTCAAATGAAGTTAAGCATTTAAATCATACCTGGCTTTCTTCCATGCAATTTGCTCAGGTTAAAAAGCAATAAGCAAAGTGAGCTCTGAGAGAGACCAGATAACTGAAAACTCAACAGCTAAAAGCAGTTCTTCTCAAATTTTAGACGGCATCCAAATCTCTGACAACCATTATGTAAATGCGTACTCTGGGGCCAGCCAGGAATCTGCATTTTCTCTGGTTTGGTTTGGTTTGGTAAGATCCTGGATAAATTTAGTGCAGCTAGTTGCAGGACCATATTTGAAGATATGCTGACCTCTGCAAAGGAAGCAAGTGTCCAAAGACTGACCAAACTTAAACTCCATTATCTCCATCCATTTTTACTTCTAACTTGTAGGAAAATATGAGTGATTGAAAATTTATTGTGGCTTTTATTTCCATTTGCAGTTAAAAACACACAGGGAACAAATAAGTTTCTCATCTGATAGGATCACAGACAATATTTTAAAGATATTTGCAAAAAATAAAACAGAGAAATAAAATATAGTTTGTATATTTGCCTGAGGCATGTTTTTTTAAGATACTTAAAAAATCATCCTCATTTACCCTCTTAAGAGAAACTAAAGACACATACAAAGAAGGAATGTCTGGGAAAAAAGCCATGACTAGCAATGACCTGTTGGAAAATGAGAAACATTTTGAATTACTACCATGTTTTAGCAAGTTTTCTATATCTCCAAATCCATGGGACCATGACCGGTATTTTATGTTTCAAAAGTATACTTCAATAAATTATTTTAATAAGTTTTTACCTAGATATGATCATAATATTTGTTCTTTGAATGATCCTTCCTTTTTCAACTGTTATTTTCTTGCTACAGTCCTCATCTTTTGAATTTTGAGGTTGTTGAGAAGAGAACTAGTTTAACAGTAAAGTACTACATCATTTTTGTTGCCCTGTTGAGTATGTAAATATTTTCTATATGGATTCAACTCTTATACCTTTAATAGTTTATAAAATATGTCCACTTTGGACAGGCTAAATAAGGATCAACATAAGACCAAAAAAAAGTTTTACATAATCATCTCAAGTCTAAATGCAGTTACATACATAAGCATTCTTATTTTACACTAACTTCCGGCTCCCATTAATAAAATGGGCTTTACAATTTTAATAACTCTACATCTCATTAAAAAATGTCAACTTATTTTTTGGCAAATACGATTCCAGGAAGATGTTGAAAGTACAACTGACATAGAACAGTGAATAACACCTTTATTTAATAGCTAATATAAAACAAACCTAGTAGATAATAGTTACACAATGGGGGCTATTTAATGCTGAGTTGTAGGATATGAAAAAATGTTTTCGATTCACTTGGGGGAGTAAACCACTCCTAGATGTCAGATGTTTGGTGATGCATTGTAGCATGGTGGACAGAAATACCCAGGGAATTCCTATGTAAAGCCATATCTCAAAGCCTGAGTGATGTCACAGTGAGTGATGATAGAAATTTGAGAGATGAGATGCTATATGAATGTATGGACATTTGTAAATGGATTAGTAGTGGCTGCACTACATAGAAGAGTCTTGAAGATAATCTTAGTCTAAGCCAACATTTCCCAAACTTGCCACTGAGATACTATTTAGAGCCTTGAATCAAAACAAGATCCCATTTATTTCAAAGCAGTTACAACTAATACTCAAGGAATAAACTGATCACCTGGTAGGATCTGGTACAATGATTCATAATGCTTTTATTTATTTATTTATTTATTTATGCATTCAGTCATTCATTCATTTGCCAGGCCACGCGGCTTGTGGGATCTTAGTTCCCGGACGTGGGATTGAACCCGGGCCCTCAGCAGTGAGAGCGTGGAGTCCTAACCACTGGACCGCCAGGGAATTCCCCATAATGTTTTTAAATTCGTAGAAATACCAAAACCAAGTGTTGCTAGTGAAAATACCACTTTCCCAATTGCCACACTAGTTTGGGTTTAAAATAGATTTTTCTTCTGGGGATTCAGTCACTTCCTGTTTGTCTCATATTTAAACCAAAACCAAACCAAAACAAAAAACCATAGCAACTACTTTCTGCAGAATGCGAGCATGCATTTATAAAGGGTGAAACTCAATGGAATGTTAGTTCTCTGGGTTACTTCTAATCAAAATTTTCTCAAAAATGGGCCAATAAAAGTGGAAAAAACAAAGCATCTTTTTAGGCCAGGGTGTCAGTGCTACTCTCAGTATTTTACACAATATGATGCTGAACAACAAATTGGGAAATTAATATGGCGAATATCGAATTTGACTGAACTAATATTACTGAAGGTGAGTGGAGATGTGTGTGAACTTCTGGAATTTTTGGAGCAAACAACATGTTACTAGCACCCATAAATTAGAATATACTAAGGAGTATCCCTTCTCTTAATCCAATATACCAACTCTTGAAGGTAAAAAGAATGTTAACAAGAATATCTAGAAGAGTGTATATGAAAAATATCCAATTCCATAATATATATATACAGATGTTACAGTTCTCATTTACAATGAAGTAAGATGCTCCTAACCATCAAGAAAGCCAAATAAATCTCATTTTTACTTAAAAAATCAGAAAATCAATTTGTTCAAAATATATTAGGCATTTATTATGCCATGCACTTTATTGAGGAGTAAAAATTCAAAAAAACATGGTCTTGCAAGATGCTTACAATATTAGAAATATATAAGTAAATCTCTAATGACAGTAAAGTGTGATAAAAATATAAAATTTGGGGATTTAGCACTTCATTCATAATTGGCTTCAAAGAGATCTTTAAAACAGGAAAAAATGCTAGCCATTATAAAATGTTGCAAAATTTGTAAATATAGATGGTAAATCAAAGAGATTAAAAATTTCTTGGCATCCCACCTTTATACATTCCTGTATTTTTTTTCTGATTATAAACACACCAAAAATTTTAAGGGTCTAGAATGAGACTAGATCTTTCCAGATACACAGATTTTTAACATGCCTATTTTAGAATAGTTCCTTTCTGAAATATTCAGTTATTTACTGAGAGGTTAAATAGCTTCTTTTGGTTATGTACTCTGACCTGTAAAACAGACTGGATAGCAAGAGGTAGTTTGTTTCATCTATTATTTAAAACAGATTTTCTAGCAGCACACTCTAACACTGAGTTTAAAATTAGTTTCAGGTGTTGAAACTTTCTATGATGTTTTGCTCCATCAACTGCCACTGAAAGTGGCATATCCTCTATTTATAACTCACTTTATTTCCCAAGACACTCCTAAGAAACTTCAGGCTAAGGTCAATTGTAAGAAACATATCCTTGGGCAGAATATAATTACTAGTTATTTCTAGAATTAATTTTTTACTGTAGGTATTTCCCCTCAAAATATACCAAGGATAGCATTTAAGATATAACTTTTTCCTTACATCTAGTTAGGAACACTAGATGTGTTCAAATAAATAAATTAGAGGTTAAATATATTGAGAATTTTTTTAAAATGATAGTTCAAACTCTAATTTTCAAATTATCCAAGAAAAACATATAAAGAAAACAGATTTTCTATATGTTTGATATATTTCAAAACTTCCTTGCCCATACTTAAATCATCATGATTTCTCCCCACAGTATATGTTCTGTTCCACATGTAGTGTACTAGTAATACTTAAGGATTGGGCTGGAATGTTTGTATCAATCAATTATTGAATTGAAACAAGTTTAAAAACAAGTTTAAAAACAGCCCCTGACACCTCATAGCCCATGAGGATGTCACTGTCAAAAAAACAGAAAATAACAAATGTTGTTGAAGATATAGAGAAATCGGAACACTTGTGTACTGTTGGTGGGAATGTAAAATGGTATAGCCACTATGGAAAACAGAAATCAGAAACAGAATTACCATGAGATTCAGCATTTGCATTTCTGGGTATATATCCAAAATAATTGAAAGCAGAGTCTGGAAGAGATAATTGCACACATATGTTCATAGCAGCATTATTCACAATAGCCAAAAGGTAAAAGCAACCCAAGTGTCCCTCAACAGATGGATGGATAAAAAATGTCATATATACAGACAATGGAATACTATTCAGTATTTAAAAGGAAGAAGTTTTGACATGATACAACATGAATGAACCTTGAGGAACTTACACTAAGTGAATTAAGCTAGTTAAAAAAAGATAAATATTGTATGATTCTATTTATATGAGGTACCTAGAGTAGTCAAACTCAGAGAAAGAAAGTAGAATGGTGGTTGCCAGGGGCTGATGGGGAGGGAGGAATGGAAAATTCTTGTTTAATGTGTGTAGAGTTTCAGTTTTGCGAGATGACAAAGTCATGGAGATTAGTTCCACAGTGTGAGTATACTTGACACTACTGAACTGTACACTTAAAAATGCGTAAGATGGTAAATTGCGTGTGTGTGTTTTACCACAATGGAAAAAAAATTTAAATTAAAAAAAGTCCCCGATCTTTAAGAAGGCAACTAAGGAAACATTTTACATTCTTATTATTTCTGGAGCCACGGTTCGTCTAGCATGATTATGCTGAAACTATCTTTTTAAAAACTGATTCAAATACCCCAAGTTTTTAAAAGGTTAAATTAGTGAGGAAAAACAAAGCATTATTTATCATCCCTTGGGAGTATCCATAAGCCAAACACCTTTGCTTAGGGCAATATTCATAAAGAAAGACCAGAGAAAAAGAAAGAAGAGAGCTCTTTACACATGACATATGAGGATATCGTAGAATTTGCTCTGGCTTGTGATAAATATATACAGAGCAAATCAAATTACAGGATGTCCTATTTTAAGAAATCCCATTTTCTACACAAATGAAATAGGGCTTAATTTATCACATTCTGAAAGTATCCTTTAATATTCTTTGAAATAAGGGATTCCATTACATCACTTAGCTTATATGTGAAGACTAAAGTACTTGTCTCAAGAGGTGGAGGCAGTGGCAACGTGTTAAAAACCACTGTCCATTGGAAATCAATCCATAACAAAGATGACACTTCTAAAATTATAATGTAAATCAATGAGGGAATATATGATTCCATTTTCAAAAATGTGCTTCATGTACAAATGTCCAGGAATGCATCTACTGTGTAAAACAGCATCTAGTTTTAGTCATATATGGCATAATTCAAAAACAAAAACCACACTCAACCCTGTATCTCTGGGTTAGTAAGGCAGGAGGAACAAAAATGAGCCATATCTCAGGTGCTGGGGGATGTTATTTGATGAATTAACTAGGAGCCTAGAGGAAACTAAAGTTGCTGTCCTCTGACTGGAACATTCAAGTTTATCATTTGTGTGTAACATAAAAGGGCAATTTAGATGTTAAAATTTAATCAACATGAAACATTAATGCCTTAGGTTGAAACAGAGAATAGCACAATAATGGCATTAGAAAGGGTGAAAATAGCACCATTACTCTCATTGACATCATCAACGTGTTTGCTTCAGTGAACTGTACCTCCAAAATGGAAAAACAAAAAATTCATTTGTAAGGAAATTATCATCAATACTTAGCTTTCTTCTTGCCCAACTGCAGAATGACCTACATTCTACAAAGGATACAAAAACATCTAACTGAAATATAGATTTTTCTTTATTTACAACAGCAACATTTGGTAGATTTCCCTGACCTTCTTTTGGTTAATATGACTCATTAGGAAAATTTATAATAAAAGTTGATCATTACCAAATGAAAAAATGAAATATTACTTTTGGGTGGTCACTAAGTAGTGTTTAATATTCACTAAACAAACATTCATTTGGTCATCCGCCTACAAGTCATTAATTTCCTACTATGTGCCAGACATATAGTAATGCATATGTATATATCTATGTGCAGACCTATTAAATATAGGTGGGTTTTGGAATGAGAACCAGAAGACCTTGCTTCTGAGATAGTACACCCCTCCCAGCCTCTCCCAAGTACCATTTCTATAGCGATGATTCCTACATCTGTAGCTCTAGCCCTAACTTCTCTTATGAGCCTCAGAATCATATTTCTAACTACCAACCAGACATTTCTATCTAGAAATCCCACAGGCACTTCAAATTTCACAAGGTCAAATTGTAACAGTCCTGTATGTATGCATGTCCGTGCTCATACATGCCAGGCACTCACAATGTACTTTCAAACCAATATTAACTCTGCCCACTCTTATTTTACTTGCCAGACCCAGCTCAAGTATTGACTCTTCTGGGAGCTCTCCATGACCTTTCTAGCAGAATTAATTGTTACTCTCTCCATATTCTCGTTGTACATACTATATACCCTTAATACAATATTTACTTTTTCTTGTCATTAGTGAATTTTTATAATTAATGAATTAGGTATCTTTTGTCTTTGCTACATCATAAACCTTTATGGCAGATGTACTGTTTCATTGTTGCTGTCTCATTTTTGTGTCTGAATGGATTAATTTAAAAACACTCAAATAAAATGGTGTTTTTACAAGGAAATTCTGTTTCAGTAGGTCTGAGCTGAGACTTGAGGGTCATGGCAACGTCCTGTAGCCACACTGCCCTTTCAGTGATACCACACTCCAATGATAGATGTTCCTGGGTTTGCAGCAGTCCAGTAGTGGGAAATACTTTTAGGCAGCCCTTTCAGCAGCTCTTAAAATAACACCCCTTAAAGCAAACACCTATGGCCTATGAAGCCTTTCTTTGACTTTAGTACATGTCGTTCTCACTGAACTGCATCCCTGAGCAGCTCATATGGTGACATGTTTAATGTAGCTGGGTTACCCAAGGCTTGCAGAGATTAGGCAGCTGTCAGTAAAACATTCGGGAGGGCTTTGTGAATTGCTTTCTAAAATCACTCTAAATTAGCAATTAATGGAAAAATTTTGACAACTTGTTCAACACGGAGTACAGTCGGATAAAAATCAACCTCTGGAGAATTCAACACTGTTTATCATTAATGCTAGAGTATATTTAACAGATAAATTTTTTCCAGAGTAGTTATCTCAATTTATTTCAGTGGATATCCTTGATTAGTAAATTCTTTCTCCCCCCTTTAAAGAAAATTTAGAAATTATCTCATCCATATAGTAAAGGGGAGGAACAAACTTGGGGAGGAATATATGAATATGTAGTTAGGGATAAATGGAATTAATCTTTTTTTATGCATTGTTATAAGTAACTAACTTTTTCAGGGAACAGTGATAGGTTATTTGTACTTAGAGACATGTATTCCATTGTTTATCTTAAGTGAACTATATGCATGGGTTCATTGAAATGCTGGCATGGTTACTTTTTCAATTACATTTTCAATTATTTCACACTCACAGGTTACACAATTAATTGTACTTCTGTAGATCACTTTGACCCAGAACTAGAAAATATTTCAAAATAATTAAACTTTACTAATATAAATACGTACAGACTTAGGCTATCCAGTTTTTTAAAAGGCTAGCCATGTGATTTGGCATCAAGGAGATACACCCTAAATTGAGAAAGTTAACAGTGAGTGAGTGATGAAGTTAAGGGCTAAGCCAGAGAACAAATCAGGGTAGAGATGTTCCTTCTATTTCTTGATAATACGTCACGTAGAAAGCGTCACTTCCTCTGAAAATGTTCTCCCAATGTCCCAAAACGATGACAAAGTACCATAAAAATACCCTATAACCTACAAGAAGACAGGCAGTGAATACTTTGGTGAAGTTCTTGGGTAATGTTTGAAAAAGTTTTCAGCAAATACACACACACACACACACACACACACACACACACAAAGTAGAAAGAGAAACTGCCTACAAAAAAGATCTTTCAAAACTAATTTTGTAAAAAACAAAATATTTTAAAGGAGTCTTCAAACTTAAGTATTTGCAGGTGGAAATACTAAATTCCAGTGCCATCTAAAATGTATACATTTTCCTTTATCTTCTGGTATCACATATGGAAAGTTTATAAATGGATAAGCACCATGGCCTGACCTAGAAATGAATTAGGGCAAATTTTATGGTAAAAAGGCAGGAAAACAACAATATTCTATACTATTTAAGAGTAAAATTTTTACTCTTATTTATGCATTTACTTATTTTTTCATAGCCTTGAACTTTAGGTCTCCAGAGGCAAATACATTCATTCAGTAAATATTTACTGATTGCCTATGATTTGTTAGGCATTAGTGGAGAAATGTGAGAATATAAAGATGACACTTACATTCTCTGCTCTTAAGACACTTATAACTGACTTGGAGACACATACATGCACACAAATACATTTTACTGCTATATAACAACAACTATATAAACCTGTTAAAACAATCTCTGTAAACAAAAACTGCTTTTTTTCCCTGTATTTCTTAACTCCCTTTTAGTACCACTCAGTATATTACTCAGTTGGTTCAGATTTGCAATTGAACAGCATGTAGTGGACACCAAGCCAGCATCTGAGTGCCAAAACATTTAAGGAAAAACAGACATGCCACAATACTAATACAAGGTCAGCACAACCTGGCCAGTTGTGAGGAAGGGCCAGTCTCCCCTCTCACTTCCAATATTCTCACATATGGAGAAGTACAACCTGTTTTCCTAACAATCCATGCTTTGTATTTGTCTATGCTCCAAAGTATCGATACTTTTCTTCAACCTAATCCCATTTACTTTTATTTTCCACCCCATCTTCTTGAAATAAACTTCCTGTGTCCTTGATAATCGTATATTATTATATTGAGGGTCATAACATCACTACTATTTTTTAACAATATATTTATTCTACTTTAGGTAAGAATCTTTAAAATTGACAAAATTAAATCTTAATAAATTGGACTTTACAAATTAAGAATCTTATCAGAAGGAGTTGGGACGGGCTCATTTTCCTTTTTTGCAGTTTTTTCCTGTGACTTTAACTGTTAAGCAGAATTAGAAAATTTAAGTATGTTCAAATATAATATTTGGTATTGAAAACAGCAACAGCAAAAATATCCAGTCTATACCCTACATCAGTATACATTCTGCCCAGCCTGCAATACGTTCTACATTTTCACACTTGGAATTCCTGTTTTGAATGATGGCACTGAAACTCTGTGCGAGTTCCTTAACAAACATTCAAATATACTCACAAGTCTTAATAGTACTAAGGCAAGAAGTGAAAAAATACATATTCACTTATGGGTTTTGGAATGAGAAAACTTAAATAAGGGTTTAAGGAGAAAAAGATTGATTTGGTTTTCAAATTAACTCTAAACATTCAATCAGCAGAGCCCCTGCGTTCCTAAAGTGTTCTGACCAAATGAGATTCTGGTACAAAAAACAAGATTGTATAACAACTTTTTTTTCAAAGTGAATGAAGTTTTTAAAAAGCGTGTTTAGCACCAACAACTTACAAACTACAAACATGAAGACTACAATTTACAAATGGAATGCTTCCAAAAGCCGGTAATCTAGAACTTGGAATGCATCCTCCCACTGGAACAATGCTATAAAACGACAGCTAGCTTTCCAGAACAGATGTACAAACTGTTTTTAAGAGTGTTCTTAATATACCATCTATCTGCACTGAAAAATAACCAAAACAGCATCATCGTGATACTAGTAACAAAAAAATAATAAAAGAAAAAGAAAATATACATAATTGTAAAACCATGACTGCCTGGCCTTCAAGAGAGAATATGTAAATGACTCAGAGTGAACAGATCTAAGAATGTCAAAAATTTTTGTATAATTCAAAACAATAGTGTTGGACAGGTGTAGAAAATTATTAAAGCAAAGTTTTGACTGCCTGAAGGACACCTCACTCTCTAGCCCGCCCTCTTTCTTTCTCTCTCTTTGCCTAACACACTGAGCAGAGGTAAGTTGGGCCCTTTCCACCTGGAAGATAAAAGCCACACAGAGTAAAAGCACAAACACAGAGTGAAGGAGGAAATCGAGAGGGGACTGGAAGGTGTATCTGGGCACTTTGAGGACACGGAGGCCATCCTTAGCTCCAGAGGCCGGCATAGTTCCCGTGGAGGCCGGAAGGGAGAGGCCCCCCAGCGACGAAGAGCTTCATCTCGGGCCAGTTGTAGCAGTGCGTGTAGAGCGCGTTGGGGAACTCGCCGATGCCACCGAAGTAGTTCACCCACAGGTCATCGTGGTTGAGCCAGCCTCTGCCACAGGTGAGCTTGAGCTTCCTCCCTGCGGGCCCCGGAGGGAAGTGCGGGCTGGCCGAGGCCCTCTCCTCCAGGAACGTCTGCGCGCGGATGTCATAGAAGAGCAGGCAGCCGTGGCCCGTGCCCACGGTGACGATGTGCTGGTAGAAGCTCAGGGAGCGCACACCCGTGCCGCCCTCTCGGGAGCACAGGGGCCGGATGTTCTGCTGGCGCTGCCGCGGATCCAGGAAGGAGACGTGGGACTGGGAGCCCACCGCGTACAGGGACAACTCGTCGCAGTAGGTCAGGCACACGTTCTCTCGGCAGTAGGGCAGCCTGATGGACAGCAGCCTGGACAGGTTGCTCTGGGCTTTCCACAGGTGGAAGTAGCCGTCCAGGGACACGGCTCCCAGCTCCTGGTTCTTGCCGCTGAAGGCCAGGGCCCGCACCTTGCGGTTACTGGGGTTGGTGCTGGCCCTGGGGATGGTCTCCACGTCCCTGGGACGGATGTGGGCGTACAGGGGGAGGCCCGCGTCGTTGTGCCAGGCGATGCTGCCATGGAACATGTCGGGGTCCATCTTCCAGAGCGCCACGGTGCCGTCGCGGGAGCCACTCACGGCCACCGTGTCGCTCATCCAGGCGATGGCGAAGATCCAGTCCTTGTGGCCGTGGCGGTCGCCCAGGCACACGGGGTCCAGCGTGGGCAGCTGGTAGACGGCCAGGCTGTTGGGGTTCTCGCCCCCGGTGGCCAGAAGCGTCTTGGAGGGATTCAGCTGGATGGCGTGGATGCCGCAGCTCGGCTGGGCGCGGGCCGACGCGGGCCCGCGGTCCCGCATCAGGGGGATGCGCGTGATGTGGCCCGACTGCACGTCCACCACGAAGAGCGTGTTGCACTTGGTGCCGCACACCACCTGCCTGGCGTTCAGCCACTGCGACGCGAACACCTTGTTGAGGGTGCCCAGCGCCAGCTCGCGCTCCCTCAGCAGCTCGGGCAGCTTCCGCACCGCGTAGCCGCGCAGCTTGCCCTCGAAGCCCGGGAGCCCGGCGCGGCCCCGCGCCCCCACCTCGCGGCCCTTCAGGTAGTGCAGCAGCGAGCGCAGCGCCGCCGGCCGCTTGGGCTTCTTGGGAGGCAGCGGCCCGTCCCCACCCGCCGCGAGCGCCGGCGCTTTCCGCTTCCTGCTACCTGTTTGCCTCGCCATGGTGGACGGCGGGCGAGTGGCGGCGGCGGCGGCGGGGGACCGGGGCGGCCGCGCGGCGCGGAGCCAACAGAGTCCGGGGCGCGGCGGCGACGAAGGCGAGGGCGGCCGGACCGGGCGAGGAGAGGTGGCCAGGAGGAGCGGAGCGCAGGCGGCGCGCGGCGGCTAGGTGGCGGCGCGAATCGAAGCGAGGGCGGGAAGCGCCACCGCTGGCGCGGCGGGAGCGAAGTCGGTGTGGGACGAGGACGACGCGGGGGTCGAAGGTGAGGGTTCGGAGGCGGCGGGGGGGAGCGGGCGGGGAGCTGGTGGGAGGGAGGACACGCCGGCTGCGTGGATGGATTTGTTGGGCCTGGGATGTGCTGGGGGCCTCGCTCTAGGACCCCGAGCTGGCCATGTGCTTCTGACCTAGCTCCCCACTAAATGACTGGGGATATTTTGCCACTCTTAGAACAGCAGCCGGGCAGCCCCTCTGCTGGAACCTAAACAGTTTCAACCAAATAGAGGTACATATATTTTTTCTCCTCAAATTGAGGTCTCTGATCTCCTGCAGTGCAGTGGCCTGAAGGATGCCTTCTGAATGCAGATCCCCGGGGCCCCACACTCTGGTCAGGGAAATGTCTGGGACACCTTGATCAGGTACTGCCTTGAGAACATGGCAGGCTGAGCTGACATGGGAGAAAGGGTGTTCCGTGGAGGTGCTCGCTTCCATTGTAACTCAGAGCCCTGAGAAGGTGGAGAGGAAGTGTCAAGGGGAGGGGCAGCTTCCTCCCTGCTCCTAGGTACTGTCCTCAACTCTCAGTCCCAGAGTCTCATGTGCTTGGGCCTAGTCCCTCGGGGCTTTAGGGAGAGGTCCTGAGGGATGGACAAGACTTTCACAAGCAGACATGAAGATAAAGAACCTTCCAGAAGGAGGCAACCACAAGGACAAATGATGAACAAGTATAAGCGTTCAGAGGGAGGGCTTAATCTCCGGAAGTGGGTGTTTCATGCTTTGCTCTGCTGTGTCAGGGCAGCCAGTCCAGTGGCAGGTTCGTAGCCAGGCATGCTCAGTTACACAGTGATAATGTGGCTCTATGAGGCTGGTGGTTGATACCCATTCTGCACACACACCTCTCCTCCTAACAAAAATATACATGATGCTTGGTGGGTGGATGCATGGGAAAATGCATTTACGTTTCTGACCAATCAGGGGAGCCCATGGGAGCTGCTTTGTTGCTGCTTCCTCCTCCCTTCCCCTGCCCTGTTTGCTGATTTTTCTTCCTGCTTCCCTCACCCTTTTTGCAATGTCACCTCAAATTGCACAAATTCCAAGTACAAACCATGGGTCATTTACACCACTCTAGTCCCGGTGCTGCATTCCAGTGTTCCCCAACACTCCCCTGCACCCCAGTTCTGATTCTTCTCCATATCATTCATCTCATAGCAACAGAAGACGGTTGCATGGGCTGGTGGTGATGAAAATGAAATTAGGGATGGCTTCATGGAGACAGCTGCATTTTGCTCCCACAAGTTGGGGTGGGGGGCATGGACAGTTCAGAAAAAGGCAACGATGTGTGAAATGGCACAGAGAGTGTAGAGAAGAGGTTCGCAAACTTTAGTGTATATTAAAATGACAGGGGCAACTTAATAAATATACATGTACCTTGGCTGTATCCCTAAAGAGTTGATGCAGATGGTTGGGGACCACTCTTTGAGAAGCACTGGTCTAGGCTCTTCTCACCCAGCTCAGGGCAGGGTGTGTTGCAGGTAGGAGAGTAACATCTTTGGTGTACTTCAGGGTTACCCTGAAAATGGACCCCTATCCAGGCGAATATTGTGAAAGCCTTAGCAATTAAAGAGGCTATGATCAGCTCGATGCCAAAGCAGCATGGCCTAGGCAGAGAAATTGTACCTAGTAAGTGTATAGAACTTTTACTATATAAGCTTACACCTTTACTTATATTATTATACTATCAAGCATCGTTGCGGCAATTTTACAAATATTATCTTGTTTAATCCACTGTTATAATAGGGTAGCTACTATTTTGTAGATGAGGGAAAACAAGGCTTGGAGAGTTATAATTTTGTCTAAAGTCAATGAAGTAGTAAGTGATGGATGCAGGATTTGAACCCAAATAGTCTGAATCCATATTCCATGCTCTTATCCACCTCTCAGAGATTAGGGATATGTCAGGGATTGAGTGAAAGGTTCTGCTAGTGATAGAGATTTAAGCCTTATTTCTTTGCATCACCAAAAATGGTGGGACACAGCTGTGGACATCTGTGAAGTTGGATGCCATGGGTAAAGATGCTAAGAGCAGCTGTGAAAGATTCTAGAATTCAGCCTATGATCAGTGGCAAGGCTTGCTGAAAGGGGCAGGTCTATAGCTTTTCTGGCACAACAGCCAGACAGATTAACAAGGACCAGTGTAGGTCATCCTGATGTCATCCTGTCATAGAATGAACAATGGGGGTATCCATAGCAAAGAAAAGCTAGAGACTACATCCATCTCTTTTTTCCTGGGACCAAGTATGCATTGAAATCTAATACTATCTCATGGAAAGGGGAAAGAATCCTTGAAATTACTGATGTTGGGCTTTCTACCAGCCAGGTGTATGCAGTTTGGATTCAAATGCAATTTGGTTTAGAAAAACAAGGACATGTGCTATATCTTCCTCCTACGTTTCATGTGAGAAGATAGTACTCATTACCCATACCTCACAAGAACAAGAAGAGGGCTTTGTATGCTCTGGGAAAGTGGTACCACAGACAGTAGAGTGGTAATCCCTTAATCACTTACTATCACCCCCAAGTCATAACGCAATGCCCTTATGTCTGCAGTAGTGGCGGATGAGTATTGTAACTGCAAAACATCATGGAGATACAGGAAGGAAGACTTTCAGTTCTGGCAAAGAGAGAACACCCCTATTCCTTGCAGGCCCTCAACTCTTAGAACTAAAAAGCCCTCGAACATAGCACAGGAAACAAGTAAAGGAAGTCTCTGAAAGATGGAGAGAAGTTGGAAGGACTAAGGTTCTCAGAATTTGAGGAAAGACAGGGTGGTGAGTTCCCTGAGTTTCCTTATTGTGTCCCATATATTCCAGACAAGGAACTGCAGAAGCTCCAACAAGGAACCTTCAATAAGCTCAGAAAATAAGAGTTCCAAGAAAAGCCTGTCCCCTCTAGGCAAAGGATCTGGAGAAGGGAGGCCAAACAACAGAAAACCTTTCTCTCAATACTCACCCTATTTCAGCCAAACGCCAAGAGAAAAACCACCCCACCTCTCCCCACCCTCACTGTTTCAGTGCAGCCAAGTGGGAAGCTGACCTTCCGTTCTCAGTATGGCAGAAGCAGGTGCTATACCTTGATTTCCCTGCAGCGGTAGTGTCAGTGTGGTCCCGGGATGAGCTGTGCCTCCACCCGCATCCACAAACTCGGAGACCTAATGAGATGATTCGATGAGAAGCTAATCACCACTCTGCTTCACCCACCCCCCTCCACTTCACCAGTTCTCAGCAGGGCTCAGTGAGGAGCTGAGCTTCCATCTCCCAACATCAGTAAGACTGAGCACTCCCCGCACCCCTGGAATCAGCAGGGAGTGGAACCTCCACACCCACCCAACAGCAAAGAGCAAGGGACTGGGAAACAGGGTAGTTCTGTTCCCCAAGACACAGTGAAATAAGTACACCTATAGATTCAAGAAACTGTGAACCCAAACAGCATAAGTCCAAATAAGTCCACACCAAGGCACGTGATAGTTAAACTTATGAAAATGGAAAACAAAAAATTTTCAAAGCAAGCAGAGAGAAGTGACACATGACTTGGAGGGGAAAACCAAATTGAACGACAGCAGACTTCTTATCTGAAATGAGGCCAGAGGAAGTGATGAAAGAAAAAATGTGTTGACTGAAAATTCTATATCCAGTAACAAAACAAAACAAAACAAAAACAACTCAGGACTGAAGGGGAAATAAAGATATTCTCAGGTGAAGGAAAACTAAGAGAATTTGTTGGTAGAGAAAACCTACCCTGGAAGGATAGCTAAAGAAAATTTTCTAGGCAGATTGGTAATCATAAAAGAAGACCTGGAAGTTTAGAAAGAATATCAAAATGACTACAAATATGATAAATATATAATAGGCTACCCCAATTCCAAGGAGTTTCTTAAATAAAATTTGATGTTTGAAGCAAAAATTACACTATCTGATGTGGAATTCAATGTATGTAGGGGGAATACTTAAGACAATGATATTTAAAAATAGGTAAGGTAGGATCCTAGAGGGGAAGATGGCAGAAGAGTAAGACGCGGAGATTACCTTCCTCCCCACAGATACACGAGAAATACATCCACACATGGAACAACAACTACAGAACACACTGGCAGAAGACCTCAGACCTCCCAAAAGGCAAGAAGCTCCCCACTACCCGGGTAGGGCAAAAGACAAAAGAATAAACAGAGACAAAAGGATAGGGACGGCACCTGCACCAGTGGGAGGGAGCTGTGAAGGAGGAGAAGTTTCCACACACTAGGAAGCCCCTTCGCAGGCGGAGAATGCGGGTGGCAGAGGGGGGAAGCTTCGGAGCCATGGAGGAGAACGCAGCAACAGGGGTGCGGAGGGCAAAGCGGAGAGATTCCCACACAGGGGATCGGTGCCGACCGGTACTCACCAGCCCGAGAGGCTTGTCTGCTCACCCGCCGGGGCAGGCGGGGCTGGGAGTTGAGGCTTGGGCTTCAGTTGGAGCGCAGGGAGAGGACTGGGGTTGGCGACGTGAACACAGCCTGAAGGGGTTAGTGCACCACAGCTAGCCAGGAGGGAGTCCGCGGAAAAGTCTGGAGCTGCCGAAGAGGCAAGAGACTTTCTTCCCTTTTTGTTTCCTGGTGCGCGAGGACAGGGGATTAAGAGCGCTGCTTAAAGGAGCTCCAGAGACGGGCGCGAGCCGCGGCTAAAAGCATAGGAGCACTCAATACATAAGGCAAATACTAACAGCCATAAAAGGGGAAATTGACGGTAATACATTCATAGTAGGGGACTTTAACACCCCACTTTCACCAGTGGACAGATCATCCAAAATGAAAATAAATAAGGAAACACAAGCTTTAAATGATGCATTAAACAAGATGAACTTAATTGATATTTACAGGACATTCCATCCACAAACAACAGAATACACATTTTTCTCAAGTGCTCATGGAACATTCTCCAGGATAGATCATATCTTAGGTCACAAATCAAGCCTTGGTAAATTTAAGAAAATTGAAATTGTATCAAGTATCTTTTCCGTCCACAAAGCTATGAGACTAGATATCAATTACAGGAAAAGATCTGTAAAAAATACAAACACATGGAGGCTAAACAATACACTACTTAATAACGAAGTGATCACTGAAGAAATCAAAGAGGAAATCAAAAAATACCTAGAAACAAATGACAATGGAGACACGATGACCCAAAACCTATGGGATGCAGCAAAAGCAGTGCTAAGTGGGAACTTTACAGCAATATAAGCCTACCTGAAGAAACAAGAGACATCTGAAATAAACAATCTAAACTTACACCTAAAGCAATTGGAGAAAGAAGAACAGAAACTTCCCAAAGTTACCAGAAAGAATGAAATCATAAAAATCAGATCAGAAATAAATGAAAAAGAAATGAAGGAAATGATAGCAAAGATCAATAAAACTAAAAGCTGGTTCTTTGAGAAGATAAACAACATTGATAAACCATTAGTTAGACGCATCAAGAAAAAAAGGGAGAAGACTCAAATCAATAGAATTAGAAATGAAAAAGGAGAAGTAACAACTGACACTGAGAAATACAAAAGATCATGAGAGATTACTACAAGCTACTCTATGCCAATAAAATGGACAACCTGGAAGAAATGGACATGTTCTTAGAAATGCACAACCTGCCAAGACTGAATCAGGAAGAAATAGAAAATATGAACACACCAATCACAAGCACTGAAATTGAAACTGTGATTAAAAATCTTGCAACAAACAAAAGCCCAGGTCCAGATGGATTCACAGGCAAATTCTATCAAACATTTAGAGAAGAGCTAACACCTATCCTTCTCAAACTCTTCCAAAATATAGCAGAGGGAGGAACACTCCCAAACTCGTTCTACGAGGCCACCATCACCCTGATACCAAAACCAGACAAGGATGTCACAAGGAAAGAAAACTACAGGCCAATATCACTGATGAACATAGATGCAAAAATCCTCAACAAAATACCAGCAAACAGAATCCAACAGCACATTAAAAGGATCATAAACCATGATCAAGTGGGGTTTATTCCAGGAATGCAAGGATTCTTCAATATATGCAAATGAATCAACGTGATACACCCTATTAACTAATTGAAGGAGAAAAACCATACCATCATCTCAATAGATGCAGAGAAAGCATTCGACAAAATTCCACACCCATTTATGATAAAAACCCTGCAGAAAGTAGGCATAGAGGGAACTTTTCTCAACATAATAAAGGCCATATATGACAAACCCACAGCCAACATTGTCCTCAATGGTGGAAAACTGAAAGCATTTCCACTAAGATCAGGAACAAGACAAGGTTGCCCACTCTCACCACTCTTATTCAACATAGTTTTGGAAGTTTTAGCCACAGCAATCAAAGAAAAGGAAATAAAAGGAATCCAAATCGGAAAAGAAGAAGTAAAGCTGTCACTGTTTGCAGATGACATGATACTATACGTAGAGAATCCTGAAGCTGCTACCAGAAAACTACTAGAGCTAATCAGTGAATTTGGTAAAGTAGCAGGATACAAAATTAATGCACAGAAATCTCTGGCATTCCTATACACTAATGAGGAAAAATCTGAAAGTGAAATCAAGAAAACACTCCCATTTTCCATTGCAACAAAAAGAATAAAATATCTAGGAATAAACCTACCTAAGGAGACAAAAGACCTGTATGCAGAAAATTATAAGACACTGATGAAAGAAATTAAAGATGATACAAATAAAAAAAAAAAGATGATACAAATAGATGGAGAGATATACCATGTTCTTGGATTGGAAGAATCAACATTGTGAAAATGACTCTATTACCCGAAGCAATATACAGATTCAGTGCAATCCCTATCAATCTACCACTAGCATTTTTCACAGAACCAGAACAAAAAGTTTCACAATTTGTATGGAAACACAAAAGACCCCGAATAGCCAAAGCAATCCTGAGAATGAAAAATGGAGCTGGAGGAATCAGGCTCCCTAACTTCAGACTATACTACAAAGCTACAGTAATCAAGACAGTATGGTACTGGCACAAAAACAGAAATATAGATCAATGGAACAGGATAGAAAGCCCAGAGATAAACCCACGCACATATGGTCACCTTATCTTTGATAAAGGAGGCAGGAATGTACAGTGGAGAAAGGACAGCCTCTTCAATAAGTTGTGCTGGGAAAACTGGATAGGTACATGTAAAAGTATGAGATTAGATCACTCCCTAACACCATACACAAAAATAAACTCAAAATGGATTAAAGACCTAAATGTAAGGCCAGAAACTCTCAAACTCTTAGAGGAAAACATAGGCAGAACACTCTATGACATAAATCACAGCAAGATCCTTTATGACCCACCTCCTAGAGAAATGGAAATAAGAACAAAAATGAACAAATGGGACCTAATGAAACTTCAAAGCTTTTGCACAGCAAAGGAAACCATAAACAAGAAGAGAAGACAACCCTCAGAATGGGAGAAAATATTTACAAATGAAGTAACTGACAAAGGATTAATCTCCAAAATTTATAAGCAGCTCATGCAGCTCAATAACAGAAAAACAAACAACCCAATCCCAAAATGGGCAGAAGACCTATATAGACATTTCTCCAAAGAAGATATACCGACTGCCAGCAAACACATGAAAGAAGGCTCAACATCATTAATCATTAGAGAAATGCAAATCAAAACTACAATGAGATATCATCTCACACCAGTCAGAATGGCTAGCATCAAAAAATCTAGAAACAAAAAATTCTGGAGAGGGTGTGGAGAAAAGGGAACACTCTTGCACTGATGGTGGGAATGTGAATTGGTACAGCCACTATAGAGAACAATATGGAGGTTCCTTAAAAAACTACAAATAGAACTACCATATGACCCAGCAATCCCCCTACTGGGCATATACCCTGAGAAAACCATATTTCAGAAAAAGTCACGTAGCAAAATGTTCATTGCAGCTCTATTTACAATAGCCCAGAGATGGAAACAACCTAAGTGTCCATCATCAGATGAATGGATAAAGAAGAGGTGGCCCATATATACAATGGAATATTACTCAGCCATAAAAAGAAATGAAATTGAGCTATTTGTAATGAGGTGGATGGACCTAGAGTCTGTTATACAGAGTGAAGTAAGTCAGAAAGAGAAAGACAAATACCGTATGCTAACACATATATATGGAATTTAAGAAAAAAGAAAAAAAAGATGTCATGAAGAACCTAGGGGTAAGACAGGAATAAAGACACAGACCTACTAGAGAATGGACTTAAGGAAATGGGGAGGGGGAAGGGTAAGCTGTGACAAAACGAGAGAGTGGGTTGGACATATATACACTACCAAACGTAAAATAGATAGCTAGTGGGAAGCAGCCGCATAGCACAGGGAGATCAGTTCGGTGCTTTGTGACCACCTAGAGGGGTGAGATAGGGAGGGTAGGAGGGAGGGAGACGCAAGAGGGAAGAGATATAGGAACATATGTATATGTATAAGTGATTCACTTTGTTATAAAGCAGAAACTAACACACCATTGTAAAGCAATTATACTCCAATAAAGATGTAAAAAATACAATAAAATAAAATAAAAGTAGGTAAGGTAAAGGGAACTTAAAGGAAGTGAGGTGTTTTATACTTCACTCAAGGTAGTAAAACATTGATAACAGTATACTATGATAAATGACATATGCATATTGTAATACCTAGAGTTAACTTCTAAGAAACTTTACAAACTGATATATTCAAAAATAGTATAAATAAATGAAGATGGAATCCTACAAAAAGAAAAATGTTCAAATAACCCAAGAGAAGGTGGGAAAGAAGAAACAGAGGAACAAGAAAAAGAGGAAACAACAGAAAACAGGTAAGTGGCAGACTTAAGCCCAAACATATCAATAATTACCTTAAATATAAATGTTGTAAAGACATTAATGGAAAGACAAAGATTGGCAGAGTGGATTAAAAAGTAAACATGATCCGAAAGTATGTTTTCTATAAGTAACTCCCTTTAAATATGACATCGACAGATTGAAAGTAAAAGGATAGAAAAATGATGCAAACATTAATCATAAAAAAATAGAAGTCATATTAATATCAGAAAAAGTGAATTTCAGAGTGAAGAAAATTACTAAAGACAAATAGAGTCATTACATAAAACTAGAAGGATCAATCCACAAAGAAGGCATTACAATTCTAAATTTGTAAGTGCCAAAGAAGAGAGACTGCATGACCAAGTTGGATTTATTCCAGGTGTGCAAGGCTGGTTCAACATTTGAAAATTAGTGTAAATCAACATGTCAAAAGTATAATGAAAGAAATCATATAATCATATCAACTGACAGAAAAAGCAGTTGACAAAATCCAACCCCCATTCATCATAAAAACTCTCAGAAAACTCAGAATAGAGAACTTCCTCAACTTGGTAAAGAACATTTATAAAAGCCTACAGCAAACATCCTATTTAAAGGTGAGAAACTAGATGCTTTACCTCTAAGAAAAGGAACAAGGCAAGGGTTTCTGGTTTCACCACTTTAATCCAGTGTAGTATTAGAATTCCTACCCAGCTTAATAAGGATAGATAAAGAAATAAAAGGCCTAAAAATTGGAAATAAGTAAATAAGTGTGTTCCTATTTGCAGATGAAATGATTGTCTATGTAGAAAATCCCAAGGAATCTACAAGAAGAAATTCCTGGAACTAATAATTTAATTAAGCAAGGTCATAGGATGCTCAGCAATCAGTTACATTTCTATATACCACAAACTAACATTACAGAAACCAAAATCAAGAACACAATACCATTTAAAATCATACAAATAAAATGAAATATTTACATATAAACTTACCAAAATTTTTACAGGATCTGTATGGTGAAAAGGACAAAATACTAATGCATGAAATCAGTTAAGATCTAGGTACATGATACCTTCATATATTTGAAGACACAGCATAGTAAAGATGTCAATACTCTGGAAGTTGATCTGTAGTTTTAATGCAATTTCTATCAAAATATCAGCAAGGTATTTTTGGAGACATAAGCTTGTTCTAAAATTTGTATAGAAAGGCACAGTCTCTAGAATAGCTAAAACAATCTTGAATAAAGAGCAAAGAGGGAGGAATCAATCTATATATCTACAGTAATCAAGATAGTGTGGTATTAGCAGAGTGACAGATACATTAGCAAACAGAACAGAATAAAGAACCCAGAAATAGACCCACCAAATATGCCTACCTGAGTTTTGAGACAGGTACAAAGACAATTTAATAGAGGAAAGATGACTTTTTCAACAAACGATGCTGGAGAAATTGGACATCTATAGGTAAGAAATGAACCTTGACCTAAATCTCACTCCTTATACAACAATTATCTTAAAATGGATCATGGACTTAAATTTAAAACGTAAAATTATAAAACTTTTAGAAAAAAATAGAAGAAAATCTTTGAGATCTAGGGCTAAGCAAAGAATCCTTAGAATTAACATCAAAAGCACAATTCATAAAAGGAAAAATCGATAAATTCAACCTCATCAAAATTACAAGGTTTTACTCTGTGAAAGCCTCTGTTAAGAGGAATAAAAGAAAAACTGCAGACTGGGAGAAAACATTTGAAAACTGTATACCCAACAAAGAACTAGAATCTTGAATGCATAAAGAACACTCAAAACTCAACAGTTAAATAAGAATCCAATTAGAAAATGGGCAAAAGACATGACTAGACATTTAATTGAAGAGGATACACATATGGCAAATGAATACTTAAAAAGATGTTCAATAATACTGCTGGGCTTCCCTGGTGGCGCAGTGGTTGAGAGTCCGCCTGCCGATGCAGGGGACACGGGTTCCTGCCCCGGTCCGGGAAATCCCACATGCCAAGGAGTGGCTGGACCCGTGAGCTATGGCCACTGAGCCCACGCATCCGGAGCCTGTGCTCCGCAACGGGAGAGGCCACAACAGTGAGAGGCCTGCGTACCACCAAAAAAAAAAAAATTAAATAAGGGAGTGGGAGTTGGGAGGGAAGTGGCTGTGGCCGTAAAAGGGCAACAGTAGGTATCACTGTAGTGATGGAAAGGTTCTAAATCGTCACTGAATCAATGCCAATATCCTGGTCCCGATACTTTACTATAGTTTTTCATTGGAGGCAACTGGGTAAAGTGCACACTGAATCTCTCTGCAGTATTTCGTACCATTGCATGTGAATCTCCAATTGTCTCAAAATAAAAATTTAAAAAATCATGGAACATATAAAGACATTGAAAATCTGTCAAGATAGAAAATTTTAAAATGAGAGAAACCATAAGCACCCTTTTGTCAATAGGTCTAACACTAACACATTGGACTCCTTGCCTCTAATTGTGCAGCCTTGCCTCTTGACTTGACAGAAGCCACTGGAACACTTGAGGGTTAGGGCAGGGAAAAACATAGTGAGGTGCCAATTTCTCTCCTTGGCATCCCTCACTCCACTGTACACAACTGTCAGGCACCTAACTGAATCGAGCAGAAAAAGTACATTAGTATTGCAGCCACCCCATAAGTGTACCCAAGGAGGCTGCAACCTAATAACCTCAGTGAGGTCGTGGAATGAGGATTCATTAGGCAGAGAGTGGTCATACTTCTTTCTAACTGTGCAGGTTAGAGGATTGAGGTTAATATACAGTAAGTCCCCTACATATGAACAAGTTCCATTCTGAGAGTGCATTCATAAGTCCAATTTGTTCATAAGTCCCACAAAGTTAGCCTAGGTACCCAACTAACACTATCAGCTATATAGTACTGTACTGTAATAGGTTTATAATACTTTTCACACAAATAATACATAAAAAACAAACAAACATAAAAAAACAAAGAAAACATTTTAAATCTTTTTCAAGGTACAGTACCTTGAAAAGTACGGTAGTGCAGTACGACAGCTGGCATCGAGTGAACAGGCAAGAAGAGTTACTGACTGGAGGAGGGAGAGGAGGTGGGAGATGGTAGAGCTGAAGGATCGTCAGCAGTAGGAGACGGAGGGCAAGCTGCAATGTCACTCATGCCTGACGTTGACGGAACGCACGTTCACATCTTTGAAAGTTCTCAACTTGAAGATTCGTATGTAGGGGACTTACTGTACTGGCCAGCTGCCTCTTTAGTAGGTCCAAATGAAGTGTTTAAAAGAGTGCCTTCACATTGTCACAGAACTCCCAAGAGTAGGCAGAAGACTCCACAGAGTTAAAACAAAAAATCCAAGAAGGCATTCTTGATTTTTGTCTGTTTACTTAAATATGATATACACAAAATACTATACCCATATATTTTATACTTTCTTGAGAAGACACAAAAGAGATTTAATGAATTAATGCAATGCAATGCAGATGCATACTAGGATTCTAACATGAGGTAGAGGTGGGGTATGTTTGCTTGTGGTGGGGAGGGGGAGATGATCTGGGGGAAAGAGAGAGAAAGAGATAGGGATGAGGCAAGCAAAAAGGAAAGACGTATAAATGCCCCCCACACTCAGCATATATGACATGATTACATGTTTACATTTATTTAAAATTTTGTATATGTATAAACATAATTTTTAAATAATAGACAAATTCAGTGTTTAATATTTTCTTCGGTACCTCAGTGGGTAGAATTGTACTCACTGCTTTGGAGATGTCGTCTAGTGGACTGTTATTTATTGAGCGCTTATTAATAAGACAGGTACTATGCTAAGTGCTTTACATCAATTATTTCATTTAATACCTACCACAACGACTGGAGCCCTGGATTATTTCTCCCATTGAACATATCAGGAGTGAAGGTATAGCAAATTTAAGACAACTCAGCAAATTCATACAGCTAGTAAGTGAAAGAGCCTGGATTGAAATGTATCTTGGCTTGCTTCGCAAGACCACGCATAGACTATAGTATGTATTCTGTATTGAACTTTTGTTTATAAAAGCAAGTGATACAGTGAGGTTTTGTTTCATGTCTTTGAAGATTAAGAAATACCGCTTTTATTTTTAAGGTAGAACATAAGAATAAAATGTTAAATGTACAACTCAGCCAAAAAACTTGAATCAACTATTGAGAACGGTTAGGATAAAGTTAAAACATATTGAATTCTTACCCACGTGTCTGGTTCCCCTTGCTGAGAGTTTTTTCGGACATGTCAAATCAGTCTCGGTCATTTCAAAAATCTAAAAGAGAATAATGCACAGTTTCAAATATGTAAGAAGCAAAAGGAAATATGTAATATTTCAGCATTATTTTCCTTATACAGCAGTCTCCCCTTATGCACAGGAGATACATTCCAAGAGTCCCCAGTGGATGCCTGAAACTACCGATAGTACCGAACTCTATATATACTATGTTTTCCTATACATACATACCTATGATAAAGTTTAATTTATAAATTAGGCACAATAAGAGAATATCCGAATTGCCAGCATCACTACTCTTGCACTTTGGGGCCATTATTAAGTAAAATAAGGGTTACTTGAACACAAGCACGGGCAGTACTGTGACAGTTGATCTGATAACCTAGATGGCTACTAAGCAAGAGATGGGATAACAGACAAAGGGCAGGATATGGCTAGATAGCACAAGATTTCATTACACTACTCAGAATGGCATGTGATTTAAAATTTATGAATTATTTCTGGAATTTTCCATTTAATGTTTTTGGACCACAGTTGACCATGGGTAACTGAACCTGTGGAAAGCAAAACAGTGGATAAGTGGGGGACTACTGACTACTGTACTTTCCTTAATTCCTACCTCATAGAATTATAGGACCATACACATCAGCAGAGGGACCATTCCTTTCATTCCTGGTTAATGTTCTCTTAATTATCCTGAAGAGAGGAGTACGAAATGGTGTATGGGCCCTGCCTTCCCACAGCACCTTTAATGGCAACCTGCCTCACCCATAGCTCTTGTTCTAGAAGAAACCTTTTGCTGAGCATGCTTTATATCACATGACCCTGTACTCCTGGTCTCAGCTGATTGGACCAATACATGGTACAATGATGAGGATAAGTCGATCCATAGAAAGACGGGTATTACAGATCAGAGAATGAGCTGGGACAATGAGAATCTCAGTTTCAATAATTTTATGTAATAAATACCAACTACCATGAACTTAATAAACATTTACTATAGTTAGTCTAGAATGGAATTTTGAAAACCCTTATTTGTGGGAAAAAGTGGCAGATGGAGTTGAATTAAGTAACACCGCAGTGTACTGCAATAAATGTACCCAAAGAAACTCAGACTATTGCTGATTGGGAAATGAACAATGAAACTCCTGGTCACTATACTTTTTCTAAAAGCTTGATACATTTATATCCAAATTCTTTAATCTATTATATTTTGGAGGAGCAGACTGGCATTTAGTGTATGTTTCAATTTAGTCACTTTTATTTTCTTGTGAATACATGTACATTTTCCCATCATCACTTGTCTAAATGTCCTCTAAGCATTGTTATTCCACTGAAAAATGAAAGGAGACCCAATCAGTAGTATTTTCTCACATTAACTTTGCAGTTAAGAGAATCTAATTACCTTCATAGCAAAAGGCTGTCCTGTGGAGAAATGAATTGAAAATAATAAACAGGAATCTATCTGGCTATGAATCTATCTATCTATCATCTATCTCTCTCTCCACGCACGCGCACGCACACACACACACACACACACACACACACACACACACAAATTTCATATATATATAAATAGTGATCCAAAAAGGCGTTAGGAGAGAATGAATGCAAATCTGGAAAACATAATAAAGATATCAGGCACAATATACTCTGTGTCTTTCAATAGCAATGTTGCCTACATATGGAAACATGGAAAGTAGTAAGTTACAGGTTCTCCAAAGACAGAATCCTTACCCAATTTACTCATTAAAATTTTTTTCTCACCATGCCTAGCACAAATGCTTTTAACTTGTAAGACTAGGTTTTCAAAAAATGATATTTTAGAAGGAAAGTATGTTGTAGAATAAATGCTTAAATCATGGTTTTATCACTCTATTTAATGTCCAAAAAAGTTAACATTGATATATTTATTTCTTAGAGTTAAGGTACTAGGCTAAATTGTCAGGTAGACCTACCAAAGCAATTAGACAAAGAGGCATAGTTATCCAGATCTGAAAACATTTTCCATAATTCTTATGAAACAAAATGACTAACCAGACATGAATACAGTTTTCCAGCAAAAAAAAAAAAAAAAAAAAAAAAAAAGGTTAGTTGGATTACGAGCATTATTTTCAACAATGACCAGAAGTAGGATACTGTGAGGCCCATCTGGAGGTATTATGAGTACAAAAATTATATTCATCGCTCAGAAATGGTCCTTGGGGTCCAGTGCAAGAAACTTTCTTGGAGTGTTAGAGCTCAATGGAGTGCTTTCTTAATGCATCTAACACATCACATGATCTAGTTGGGCCTGCTAAGCAGCAAATGTTAATTGAAAATCAGTAAGCTCAGAAGAGCAAGCTCTAATCTAGGCTTATCACTAGGTGTTGATCATACTTAAACAGCTGATCTATTACCACACTGGATGCTCCAACTATGCTGGACCCATCTTTAACAGCAACAGATTTTGAGTAATTGCCCTCTCCAAAAGGATCCACAGGGATATGGTCTTTTGACCAGAATTTTCCAGTTTGAGTAGCCTAATTCATAAATTTCAAGATTTTCAATCTCTTTAAACTTTGAGTAAGAGAAACCCATAATAATAGGGAAGAATAACAATCATAATTATGGCTGCCATTTATTTATAGCGTGATATAAGCTATGTATATACAATCCTCACAACAATTCTGCAGGGTGAATATTTTTGTCCCTACTCTACAGATGAGGTGACAGACTTAGAAATAGTGTAGGGCTACCAGTAAGGGTCAGAGATGAACTGAAAATTCAGTTTTGTCTCAATCCCCTCAAATGCACTATCTCAGTCAGTTCAGGCTGTCATAACAAAATAGCAAAATACCATAGCCTGGGTGGCTTGAACAACAGAAATTTATTTCTCACATTCTGGAGTCTGCAAGTATGAGATTAGGGTACCAGCACTGTCAGGTTGTGGTGTAGACTCTCTTTCTGACTCACAGACAGTGGCTTTCTCTCTGTGTTATCATGTGGTAGGAAGAGGAACCTCTCCTATCTCTTCCTCTCCTTATAAGGGCACTAATTCCATCATGGGGGCTCCACCCTCAGGATTTCATCTATACCTAATTACCTCCCAAAGGCTCCACCTCCCCACCTCCTAATACCATTGTATTAGGAGATAGGTCTTCAAAATATAAATTTGGGGGGAACACAAACATTCAGTCCACTAAAAAAAGCATTCAATTTTTCTGTGCAAGAATTTCTAAAGTGTATTATGAACAATCATTTGTGAGATGCTTTGTAAACAAACTGTATACATGTGTCCTATAGTGAAACACATTGCTGTAGTGTATATCTACAGCAAGTAGATATACACTATATTCAATTTGGAGAAATTCACAATGCATGCCGTCTGAGTGAAGTCCCTGACAAGTCTTGCACAATAGAAATCTATTTTACTTTAATCAGTGTTTTCCAAACTTGTTTATTAAACACTTTTCCACAGAACACAGTTTGAGAAATATTAGTTTCTGTCCGTCATGGTCTGGCCTTCCAACATTCTTCCTGGGTAAGATTATGAACATAGGTTTTGGGAATTTAAGTAAAACACATCATGTTACAAGGCTAGCAGGAGTGAACACAAAGAAGCAGAAAGCTTAATTGCATGACATTTGTGGTCCTGCCAGTAGATGAAAAAAAAGCAAAGACAAATGTCAGGGACAGTATGAAACTGTATTATGTATCATACCTAAATTTTATATGTTTAATATTCAATATCTTGCATAGATGAATAATAAAGGTGCTGGTGATAAGAAATTATTATTATTATTATTATATGAGGCAAAGGCTAATTGATTGAAATACTGCTACCTCATTGTATTATTCAGGGTTCTCCCAAGAAACAGCCAATAGTGTGTGTGTGTGTGTGTGTGTGTGTGTGTGTGTGTGTGTGTATGTGTGTGTGGAGAGAGAGAGGGACTTATTACCAAGGAATTGGCTCACATGATTTTGAAGGCTGAGAAGTCCCATGATCTACCATCTGCCATCTGTAAGCTGGAACCCCAGGAAAGCCAGTGGTGTAATTACAATCTGAGCCCAAAGGCCTGAGGATCTGGAGAACTGATGGTGTAAATCCCAGTCCAAGGGCAGGAAGAAGACTAATGTTCTAGCTCAAGTACACAGGCAGGAAAAGAGGTAATCTCCCATTCTTCCCCTTTTTGTTCTATTTAGACACTCAAGAGATTGCACAACCCCACCCACACAGGGAAGAGCAATGCAAAACAGCCTACAAATTCAAATACTCATCTCTTCAGGAAACACCCTCACAAATACACCCAGAAATAATGCCTAACCAAACTTCTGAGCGTACTATGATCCAGTTAAGTTGACACATAATATTAACCATCACACTCATCATAGGTGCCTTTTAAAAATCTAGAAAACTGATCACTGTACACAGTTGACATGACTCTATTCTTGTACTACAGCACATGAAAGTTTTTATGTTGGTGGCTAAAGAAATTTGTTGAGGGCACTCACTCTTTAAAACAAACTTGCATGTAAAAATCAATTGCAAGAGACTCATTTGACTAAAGCTTCTACACATAGTTTCAGAGTAGAAGTGATGAATTTTAAAAAAAGACATACTAAAGCCTTCAAAGTGTGAAATAAATTTCCACAGCCCCGTTTTAAACTGTCATGACAGACCTAGAAACAATTAGGTGAATATAACTAATTAAAACCAAATTACTAAATCGATACTGTAATTTAGCCCAAACTAAAACTCACTCTAGCAGACCTGAAATACTTAGATTGGACAAGCTGAGTACTGGATCTCAATTAGATAATATTATGCTATTGGCCAGGAAACTTGCAGAAAAATCTTTATTTTTAGATGTGAGATTAATAATAAGGTACAACATAATGCTCTCAGAACATATCAATATACCAAAATTCAGAAGTAATCCAGAACATTAGCTCTATTACTATGATTGTACAAAGTCTAGCTAGCCATATTCCATAGGTTGAGAAAGGAACACTATTAAGTGGCACCTGTATTTAAGATATAGCTCCAAATTAATTTTAAATGACTTAATTCTTATGTTTATTTGTATTGTACTGTTTGATTTCTAGGGAAAATTACCCCTGGTGAAAGACTGCTGATAGAACTGGAGAGCTGGGCATATGAGATCCTCTATGGAATTTAGGAGATAGCATAAGATTGTGAGGTCCTTGGAGGCCTGCCAAAGGAAGGAACATAGCATATGGAGAAGTCATTTCTAGAATAAAGTTGGGTGAAATATGGAGAGAGGCTATATGCACATCATTCTTACTTCTGGGCCCAGTTGGTGAACTTCCAACACAGGCATGTTAATAAATGGTACAGTTCATGTGGCAAATTGACTTAGTCTATTTGGTTGTATGAATATAGATACTGGAAAATATGGAAGAATTTGGTAGAATGATGTGGACTGTAGCAGTAATTCACCTGACCTTGATCAAGAGAGAAATATCAATTTTCAAAGAGCCATAATTTCATCAATAATTTTCTTTTCTTCTGTACATGGATAAAACATATAAATCATGAACCGGCTCATGTGCTGGTAAGTTGTGAGTGTTTGTA
The DNA here is from genome assembly GCF_949987515.2 of Delphinus delphis. NCBI lineage: Eukaryota > Metazoa > Chordata > Mammalia > Artiodactyla > Delphinidae > Delphinus > Delphinus delphis. Next base: position 20,912,146 of record NC_082704.1, on the reverse strand, counting down.
GCTATACCTTGTATTTAGGAAAGAGGACAATCACCTAAATGGTGTGATTTCATCTGCCTGTCTCACCGACTCACCAATATTTGATGTTCTTTTAACAGGGAATAAAAACCTTGCATTCAACAATTAGAAAACGATCTTAAATTAACACAGAGATACAAATGACTTATAGTAGATCCTTTCTTAAAGTTTTTATTGTAGTTACTTTAAAAGCATGAAAGTGGTAGGGAAGACATATTAGGCTAAAATGAGTCTGACCTATCAAGGAGCCTGTTGATGTTGATAATGGGCTGATGTTGACAGTGATGCCTTTCAGGTTCAGCAAGATTCAGAAGCATCTTTTGAATAATTAAAGAATAATCAAATCGTCATCAATGTAGTGAAACTTCAAATTTAGATGGAATCTGTCTAAAAATTAATGATTCAGAGGTGACATCAGCCAAACGGTGGACAAGGAAGCTCCAGGTCCTCCACTCCCCTTGGAAACATTAAAAATAAAATAAAAGAAAACAAAACAGAAACTAGCAAACAAAACTAGAGACTGGCTAAAGTAACTTTATAGGAACTCTGTAAAACAATTAAAGATCTATAGCAACCAAGTAAATGCCCAATCAAGAAAAAGTAGAAATCGAATGGTACGAAATGTCCTGACATTTTTACTCACCGTTACCCCACTCCTTCCCTGGTGCTGCAAGGTCTTCATTTGGAAGCAGCAGCAGCCCAGTTTTCAATTCCCTCTTGAACCAAAGGGAACAGAGGGAGTTCCAACTTATCAGGGGTTTGCCTGACACATAAACAGAAAGTAACAAGTGTTGGCCAGGACGTGGAGAAACTGAAACGCTTGTTCATTGTTGGTGGGAATATAAAATGGTTCAGCCACTGTGGAAAAGATTATCATGGCTCCCCAAAAAGTGAAAAGTAGAATTATCACATGACACATCAATTCTACTCCTGGGTATATATCCAGAAGAATTGAAATCAGGGATTTGAACAGATATTTGTATATCCATGTTCATTGCAGCCTTGTTCAAATAGATAAAAGGCGGAAACAACCCAAAAGTCCATCAATGGATAAAATATGGCATAAATATGCAATGCTACAACATAGGATGAACCTTGAGGACATTATGCTAAATGAAATAAGTCAGTCACAAAGGAACAAATACTGTATGATTCTACTTATATGAGGTATCTAAAGCAGTCAAATTCATAGAGACAGAAAGTAGAATAATGGTTGCCAGGGGCTGGGAGGAAAGAAGAGAGTGGAGAGTTCTTATTTATTAAGTACAGAGTTCCAGTTTGAGAAGATTAAAAAAGTTCTGGAGGTGGATGATAACAATGGTTGCACAACAATGTGAATGTACTTAATGTCACTGAATTGTACACTGACAAATGGTTAAAATGCTAAATTTTATATGTATTTTACCACAATAAAAATACAAATTAGAAAATTAATGATTCACATATTAAACACATGGCAACTTTCTTTTAACCAAAATACTTGGTTAACTACAATTATCATAGAGAATGGCTTCTATGAACATATCAGATAAAATAAAGTGTACTATGTTTTGTGTGCGAAGATGAGGGTGATGGTATTTCTTTTAGAAAGACTAGACAGGAATTTTTCCAGTGGTATTATATAGGATGTCTATTAACATTGGCTGAATGTTTATATGACCTTCTGAAAAGTACTAAAAAGCAGAACCTAGGAGCAAATATCCACAGAGGAAAATTTTTTTATTAAAGTGCAAATCAAATCAAAAGACCAACACTAAAGAAAATGTATAAACTACAACTTTGCGCAGCAGCATGGATGAATCTCACAAGTAATTATGTTTAGCAAAGTAAACCAGAAACAAAAGAATATGCATGAAACTATTTACATTAAGTTAAAAATCTGATGATTTGAGTAATTTTTCTTCATATAGATGCCATACTGCAATTAAAAGAAATATTTAGATTATCTATTTCAAAATCTCAGGGAAACATCCCAAATGTCCGTCACTAGGAGGATGGATAAGCAAATTTTGACTTGTTCACACAATGGCATACTATCCCACAATGAAAAGGAAAAGCTACTGATGTACACAGCAATAAGCATGACTCTCATTGACATTATGCTGAAAGAAAGAAGCGGGGAACAAAAAGAACATATAATATGATTTGTTTATATAAAGTTCTAGAAGAGGCAAAAGTAATCTATAGTAAAAAAAAAGAAAAGCTATTGCCTGCATTGTGTGTGGTAAGATTGACTTGGAAGAGACATGTGGGAACTTTCTGGGGTGAGGAAATGTTCTATGTCTTTGTAAGGATATGAGCTGTGTGGGTATATGTATTTGTCAAAACTCTGCATTGTACACTTTGGATTTGTACATTTCACTGTAGGTAATTTTTACATAAAATACCAGATCTATAAACAAAATAAGTGAATGAATGAATGAATGAATGGATGAATGCAAGCTGCTCTAGTTAAAAAAACTGTATATCCTTTGACCCTAAAATTCCACACATAACAAAGTGTTCTGAGGAGATGAGTGAATAGATGTTCAGACATGCATCTGTCTAGATATTTATATATCTATCAGTCTATCATCTATATAGTTATCATATTGTATTTTTATGAAGTTTCTTATACATTATAAAAATTACAATAATCTTCAAGTCTTTTATTTGGGGATCATTTGAATAAAATATGATATGGCCATATAATAGAAAAGTAGGCAGTCATTCCAAATTAGATTGTAGATCTATGTTTACTGACAGGAAAAGATGTCCATGATTTTTTTTTTGAGTACAAAAAGTATTTAAAATAGTAATGTAGTATTACTAATTACATCTAAATATTATTTGTGTATAGTAAGTAGGCAGATAGATACATAAATAGAACATATTCATGAGAGGATAGACACAAAACAGTTAACACTGTTTATTTCTAGGAGCTAGAATTCAAAGTAAATCTTACTTTAATATTTATACATTTTCTATATCAAAACATTTCATAATAAGACTATGTTATTTATATAAGCAAAGAAAATATAAAACTATTTTCATTCTGGAAAATAGAAAGCAAGTTACTTTAAAAAGTAATTTCTTTTGAAATTAATGTGAAGAAATACATAATTTCTTCTCCCAGGTAATTAAATACCATTAAGAAATGATTAATTATGCAGAAAAACAGATTAACAACAATTTCTGTATTCTCTACCATTTATTTTCTGTCAGTAACAAGATTTTTTTTCCATTTCTGGCATTAATTAAAAATTCTTAAAATATACAAAGTAAGTGTATTCTAATTAACTTGTCTTTTCATGGTGTGTATATATGTCTGTGTATAATTTTAGTTTTAAATAGTATTCTCTTATATTCAGTGTTCATATACAGAACAAAAATGGTTGTCAAAGAGACAAGATAAGACATGTTTGTCTACCTTCCAGAAGTGAAGATTTCTAATTAATTTTGCTTTCACTTTACAGATGTCACTTGAGGTAAGCTATCAACTTTCGAATTGGCTGACTAGCTGATGAAATTCAACCAACATCTCCTATTCTTTTTGGCATTCTCACAGGTTGCTTGATGTTATAATAAGCAGGGAAAAAAAAAGTTTAAGCGTTGATTAAATCCTTATTAGTGGAAATGTGCAATGTGCATCCTCAAGAGCCTTTTGTTATAGTACAAGGAAGTTTATTCCAAAATTCCTTTACTCCATGTGCTTAAGGGTAATGAATAATAGGCATGAAGAATTGTGAATAGAGGTAGAGACACTGTATGGTATCATGGATAATGATTATTTTTAATAAATCTTATGCCTAACAGTTGTGAATTACCATAGACAATATGTAATAAATGAAAATGATGATCTTTAGCCTATTTGGAGAAATCTAACCTTACTCTTACATACATGCAAATTTACCCATAGATCTTAGTAGGCATTTAGACACATACGGCAGTACAAAACCCCACTTCATTTACAAACAATTTTAAGCATATTCTGTCACTTATAGAGTGTCTCTACAAATTGTCCACCATTTTTAAGGGATACTTATAAGAAGTAGCTATTATTTATAGTGACTGAGAAAATCAGTTTCTTTCATCCAGTGTTAAGCATCTTCATTGTCTAAAATAACAATGGATTCATTGTTTTTTAATTGTTTTTCAGATTAGAAAGTCATGGTTTGCTGTACTCTGGGAAACTGACTCAGATAGATATTTACATGCAGATCATTATTAGGAAGAACACCTGTGAGTGAATGAAGGAAAGAGGTTGGACAGAGGGAGTAGTTGAACTGTCATGCAATTGCACCAGAGGCAATAACCGACCTCACAGGGAGCTCTGGAGCTGGGATGATCCTAACATTATCCCAAAAGGAGGCAAGGCGGCCCAGCCTTGGTAACCCCTTCATCAACTAGTCATTGGATGCAGGTTACTTCCAGAAAAAAAAGAGTGTAACCTTGGGAAAAGCAGCTCCTTTAAGCTGACTACAATGCAGCTGGGTGAATAATGCTGCAGGCCTAAAGAGGGGGAGACTCTGGATGTTTAACCACAGAATCCACTACAACTAGTAAAAATTGCACACAGTATTAGAAGATGTAAAGAAGAAAGTCAGAAGAACAAAAAAACCCCAAAGTTAGCAGAAGGAAAGAAATCATAAAGACCAGAGCAGAAATAAATGAAATAGAAACAAAGAAAACAATAGCAAAGATCAATACAACTAAAAGCTGGTTCTTTGAGAAGATAAACAAAATTGATAAACCATTAGCCAGACTCATCAAGAAAAAGAGGGAGAGGACTCAACTCAATAAAATTAGAAATGAGAAAGGAGAAGTTACAACAGGCACCGCAGAAATACAACACATCCTAAGAGACTACTACAAGCAACTCTATGCCAAGAAAATGGACAACCTGGAAGAAATGGACAAATTCTTAGAAATGCACAACCTTCCCAGACTGAACCAGGAAAAAATAGAAAATATGAACAGACCAATCACAAGCACTGAAATTGAAACTGTGATTAAAAATCTTCCAACAAGCAAAAGCCCAGGACCAGATGGCTTCACAGGCAAATTCTATCAACCATTTAGAGAAGAGCTAACACCTATCCTTCTCAAACTCTTCCAAAATATAGCAGAGGGAGGAACACTCCCAAACTCATTCTACGAGGACACAATCACACTGATACCCAAACCAGACAAAGATGTCAAAAAGACAGAAAAGTACAGGCCAATATCACTGATGAACACAGATGCAAAAATCCTCAACAAAATACTAGCAAACAGAATCCAAGAGCACATTAAAAGGATCATTCACCATGATCAAGTGGAGTTTATCCGAGGAATGCAAGGATTCTTCAATATACGCAAATCAATCAATGTGATACACCACAGTAGCAAATTGAAGGAGAAAAACCATATGGTGATCTCAATAGATGCAGAGAAAGCTTTCGAAAAAATTCAACACCCATTTATAATAAAAACCCTCCAGAAAGTAGGCATAGAGGGAACTTTCCTCAACATAATAAAGGCCATATATGACAAACCCACAGCCGACATCGTTCTCAATGGTGAAAAACTGAAACCATTTCCACTAAGATCAGGAACAAGACAAGGTTGCCCACGCTCACCACTCTTATTCAACATAGTTTTGGAAGTTTTAGACACAGCAATCAGAGAAGAAAAAGAAATTAAGGGAATACAAATCAGAAAAGAAGAAGTACAGCTGTCACTGTTTGCAGATGCCATGATACCATACATAGAGAATCCTAAAGATGCTACCAGAAAACTACTAGAGCTAATCAAGGAATGTGGTAAAGTAGCAGGATACAAAATGAATGCACAGAAATCTCTTGCATTCCTATACACTAATGATGAAAAATCTGAAAGTGAAATTAAGAAAACACTCCCATTTACCACTGCAACAAAAAGAATAAAATATCTAGGAATAAACGTACCTAAGGAGACAAAAGACCTGTATGCAGAAAATTATAAGACACTGATGAAAGAAATTAAAGATGATACAAATAGATGGAGAGATATACCATGTTCTTGGATTGGAAGAATCAACGTTGTGAAAATGACTATATTACCCAAAGCAATCTACAGACTCAATGCAATCCCTATCAAACTACCACTGGCATTTTTCACAGAACTAGAACAAAAAATTTCACAATTTGCATGGAAACACAAAAGATCCCAAATAGCCAAAGCAATCTTGAGAAAGAAATACGGAGCTGGAGGAATCAGGCTCCTGGACTTCAGACTATACTACAAAGCTACAGTAATCAAGACAGTATGATACGGGCACAGAAACAGAAATATAGATCAATGGAACAGGATAGAAAGGCCAGAGAATAACCCACACACATATGGTCACCTTATCTTTGATAAAGAAGGCAAGAATATACAGTGGAGAAAAGACAGCCTCTTCAATAAGTGGTGCTGGGAAAACTGGACAGCTACATGTAAAAGAATGAAATCAGAACACTCCCTAACACCCTATACAAAAATAAACTCAAAATGGATTAAAGACCTAAATGTAAGGCCAGACACTGTCAAACTCGTAGAGGAAAACATAGGCAGAACACTCTATGACATAAATCACAGCAAGATCCTTTTTGACCCACCTCCTAGAGAAATGGAGATAAAAATAAAAATAAACAAATGGGACCTAATGAAAGTTAAAAGCTTTTGCACAGCAAAGGAAACCACAAAGAAGACAAAGACAGCCCTCAGAATGGGAGAAAATATTTGCAAATGAAGCAACTGACAAAGGATTAATCTCCAAAAGTTACAAGCAGCTCATGCAGCTCAATATCAAAAAAACAAACAACCCAATCCACAAATGGGCAGAAGACCTAAATAGACATTTCTCCACAGAAGATATACAGATTGCCAACAAACACATGAAAGAATGCTCAACATCATTAATCATTAGAGAAATGCAAATCAAAACTACAATGCGATATCATCTCACAGTGGTCAGAATGGCCATCATCAAAAAATCTAGAAACAATAAATGCTGGAGAGGGTGTGGAGAAAAGGGAACCCTCTTGCACTGTTGGTGGGAATGTAAATTGATACAGCCACTGTGGAGAACAGTATGGAGGTTCCTTAAAAAACTACAAATAGATCTACCATATGACCCAGCAATCCCACTCCTGGGCATATACCCTGAGAAAACCATAATTCAAAAAGCGTCATGTACCAAAATGTTCATTGCAGCTCTATTTACAATAGCCCAGAGATGGAAACAACCTAAGTGTCCATCAACAACTGAATGGATAAAGAAGACGTGGCACATATATACACTGGAATATTACTCGGCCATAAAAAGAAACGAAATTGAGCTATTTGTGATGAGGTGGATGGACCTAGATTCTGTTATACAGAGTGAAATAAGTCAGAAAGAGAGAGACAAATACCGTATGCTAACACATATATATGGAATTTAAGGGAAAAAAATGTCATGAAGAACCTAGGGGTAAGACAGGAATAAAGCCACAGACCTACTAGAGAACGGACTTGAGGATATGGTGAGGGGGAAGGGTAAGGTGTGACAAAGCAAGAGAGAGGCATGGACATATATACACTAACAAACGTAAGGTAGATAGCTAGTGGGAAGCAGCCGCACAGCACAGGGAGATCAGCTCGGTGCTTTGTGACAGCCTGGAGGGGTGGGATAGGGAGGGTGGGAGGGAGGGAGATGCAAGATGGAAGAGATATGGGAACACATGTATATATATAACTGATTCATTTTGTTGTAAAGCAAAAAGTAACACACCATTGTAAAGCAATAAAAAAAATGAAAAAGAAAAAAAATTAAGTGTTAGTGAGGATGTGGAGAAATTGGAATTCTCGTGCATTTCTGATGAGAATGTAAAATGGTGCAGCTGTTGTGGAAAACAGTTTGGCAGTTCTTTGAAAAGCTAAACATACAATTACCATATGATTCAGCAATTCCATTCTTTAGTATATACCCAAAAGAATCTTAAGCAAGGAATCTGATACTTGTACACCAATGTTTATTGCAACATTATTCACAATAGCCACAAGTTGGAAACAACCCAGGAGTCCATCAACAGATGAAGAACAAAACTGAGTAGATGCATACAATGGATATTATTCAGCCATCAAAAGGAATGAAGTTCTGATACATGCAACAACATGGATGAACCTTGAAAACATGCTAAGCGAAATAAACCAGACACAAAAAGGCCAAATATTTTATGATTTCACTTATATGAAATATCTAGAATGGGCAAATTTATAGAGACAAGAAGTAGATTAGTGGTTATCAGCGGCTACAGAGGAGGATGAATGGAAAGTTATTGCTTAATAGTTACAGAGTTTCTGTTTGTGGTGATTGAATATTTGGAAATATGATAGTGTTGATGGTGAACCAACATTAATATAATTAATGACACTGAACTGTACACTAAAAGTGGCTAAAATGGCAAATTCGATGATATATAGATTTTTATGGATTATATTTATTTATATATATAATCCATAAAAATTTAATTAGAGTTATGGGGGAGAAGCACATTAGGTAAAAAATCTAAAGAAAATATGGACCCCAGTTAATTTTAATTACTTGTGACAAATGAACAATGCTAATGTTAGATGATAATAATAAGGGAAACTGGATGAAGTGTATATAGGACCTGTCTGAACTATCTTTGCAATTTTTCTGTAAATCTAAAATTGTTGAAAAGTAATAAATTTATTTTTTAAAGAAAGATTAGTACAATGGGAGAGGCTGTGGAAAATCTAAAGCAAAATAATTTTTTACTAGTATAGACACAAAAACACAGATACGTAAAACATAAAGTCCAGAAATAGACCCAATTCCAAATAATAGTGATGCATCTCATAATAAAAATGACCATTGATTAGGTGTCCTTCATATGTCAGACATTTTATTTATATAATTCTCAGTCCTCAACATGACCCTGTAAGTCAAGTATTACAAGGCCACAATTTACAGACAAGGAGGTTGTGGTTCACTGAGGTTAAATAACCTGGACAACATGGCAAAGCTTATAAGTAACAAAACATGAATTTGAAACCAAGTCTATACAATTGTAAAACTTGTGATCTTTAAGGATTTTTAAAATTACTAGTAGGTAACTAGATATTGTAAATATGCTTTGTAAATGCAACAACATATACCCTATATGGATTAGACACAACCCAGCAAATTATAGAAAATCAAACAGAAATTAGATTAGAATATTAATCCTTTTTGTGGAAAACTATTTTATCTTTGAAGTGATAGACATTACAGAAGATAAAACTGCCATGTTTGAATATAAAAATTTTAAATTATAAAATAAAATGTAAATAATATATAAATCAGCTAGAAATTTTGGAAAATATTTGCACTGCTTCCAACACGGTGTTTGCATTTATGATGTATCAAGAATGTATTCGGATTTATAGGAACAACATCAAGTTCTCAATAGAAAAAGAGACCAAAATATTGAATAGATATTTCCCATAATGGAAAATTAATGATTGAACATGCTTGAAAATGTGAATTCTTACTAAGTGTAATCAAACTGGAGTCATCTTGGTATTTTATGAAAGCACAAACACATTCATAATAATAATAAACAGTATTGGTAAGGTGTTACTGTATTTCAACTGGAGTGGCATTACAAATTGGAATAAGCCTTTTAGAAAGAAATATAGCAATGTGAGCTGTGCACCACAAAATATACACATCCTTTGACTCAGTAATTCCACTGCTATGTATTCTTTTCAGAAAAACAGTAGAAAAAATGTTTGCATTAATACCTCCATTGAAATGTTTACCTAGAGAAGAAAACACAGGTCATAATTAATTATTTATCTTTAGTGAAATGACTTAATAAATTTTGGTAGATCAGCATGTCAAAAGACAAAGTACATTAAAATACTAATCATCAAGACTGTGAAAGTATGAAAATAATTATCATATAACACAGAAACTGATATGTAGACTACGAGTTAATTGACGTAAAATTGTGTCAGCATGGAAGACAATCTGCATGAGTGAAAATGGTGTGTTAGGATTTTGTGTTCTTCATTATTATTTTTCTATTTATCTTGAATGCCAAGTTTTATAGGACTAAAACGTTATGTTCCTTTAATTACTCCTACATCAGGTCAGAGGTTAAATTTACAGTTACAGTTGGAGGGTACCCAACTAAGGGTACCATTAGGGGCCAGGATACAATGGACTGAGAAAAGTTGAGACTTGGGACAAGGAATTGCTGAAAGAAGGTTAGAAGAAGAGCTTAACTACCAATGAAATGGAGAACCCCTGAAGTCAAACTTTGACTCCTGTGTCGTTTTTTTCAAAAATGGCCCTTGGCTTGTTCTCAGAAAAGAACTCTGAATGAGTAGAGAAACTATTAAGAATATAACTTGTTTATTGGTCCTGGAAAATCAAGTTGGAAAAATAAGAGCCATGAGGTTAGTTACAGCTTCTTGTCCTAGATCTAGATGTATATGGATTAATCATTTAAAATGTCAGGATCTGAGTGAAAAAGACTACCAAATCGCCGGTGGCTAATGTTTATGGTTTAATGTGATTTCTTGTTTTCTTTTGTTTGGTTCGACTGGGGTTTCACTTTTAAGTTCTCTTTGGTAGCCAGTCTACATTTTAAATGAAGTTCAAATGTATTGGTGCATGAACATTTCTCTGTAGCCTAATGAAAACATGTTACCAGAGTGCCTTGTTGTAGCACTGAAATTTATCTCAGGTAATAAGGAGCACAGAAATGCACCGCTATTTCAGCCCCTGAGGCAAAGCAGGGAACCTGAGCGTCAGAAAAGCCCATTAGGAAATGCATGCTGTAGTATCATAACTTCAGCAATGCTTTGAAATTGTCAAGTTGTATCATGAGGGCGTGTGCTGATCAGAGGTAGCACTGGCAGGCCCAAAATATTAGCTGTGACAATCACGTACTAGTTCATATATCCTAATCAATCAGGCAGAGTTTTAATTAATCCTAATTGTTGTATTATGGTTCCTAGCAAGCAACAACACAGCAGCCAGGAATCCCCAAACAGTTTGACTTAATCAGTTCCTTGACGATCTTTCTTGAGATCTTTAGAGTAAACTAACATTCAACTCAAATAAGTATAAGAAGTTATATACCCTGCAAAAAGTTAACACTTTGATGTCAGAAGTAAAAATTCTCAAATACCACTTGGTAAATAAATAGGTTATTTCTTTAAATGCCAAGGTCTTTCTTTGCATTTAAGTGTTCAACAGTATTTATCAATAGTGTGTCAAAGTTTTGGGGTGAAGAAAAGGAAGAGAAGGGTAATCTAAAAACCTAAAACTTAGGAGCTCTGTCTATCCCTGGATTATAAAAGTTGAGGGAAATCTTTGTTTTCAACCGTAATAAAAATTATTTCAAGAATAGTAAATTTTCAAAAATGGACTTTCTCTCAATTATTTTGGAAAATTTCTTTTGATCAGAAGGAAACATTACATAGCCATTAGATTGTTAATTGTTTTAGCACCTTCATCAATACATTTAGAAAATGTATTGTGATTAGACAGATATTACTTTGAGTGTAATATTCTAGAGGAGAAGCCAACTCGTGAATTTTTCTGAGCTTAATTTTACAAACTTAAAATTCTGTATATTGTATAAACCAATCACTGACAAAATTATAACAAACGTGAACACTAAGGTGGACAATGAATCTGCCAAATTCTTTTCTTAGACAAATTATATTGAGAAGATCATTTCCCTAGGGGCCACTTTTGTGGATGTGGCTGTCTGAATCCAAGAGAAGTATGGGCCAAATTATTTACAAGTATCTTCAAATTATCTCAGAGCTTTGAGGAAAGATACAAGGTAAAATAAATAAAATAGTACATACAAATAAGAATATACAATGTTTGTAACACTTGGAAATACAGTAAAAAATTCAGTATTTGACAAGCATTTTGACTAAGTATCCTATTAGAACCTTTCCCCTTCAGCATTCATTATATAGTTCTTTCATTGACTGTTATCATTTCATAAATTACTATGTTAATTTAGAGCAATAAATCCTACCTTAAATAATATGGCTTCCCCAAACTGTTAAATATTTCTCCAGTGTATATTAGCATACATAATGTGCTACAAACTAAATGATGTATATATAGATAAGGGAAAAAAGAAACTCTTTCTCAGTCTCTATAAAACCAAGTATACACTCAGCCATGAAAAAGATGAAATCTTGCCATTTGCTTCAACATGGATGGAACGTGAGGGTATTATGCTGAGTGAAATAAGTCAAAGAAAGAAAGATAAATACCATATGATTTCACTCATATGGAAAAACAAACCAACAAACCAAACCAAACAAAATCAAACACATAGATACAGAGAACAGTAGTAGTTACCAGAGGGGAAGGGGGTGGGGAGGGCAAAATGGGTCAAGAGGGTCAACACTATGGTGACAGATGGAAACTGAAATTTTGGTGGTGAGCACACTGTAGTGTATACAGAAGTCAAAATATAGTACTGTATATATGAAACATATAATGTTATAAAAACCAATAAAAAAATTAAAAACCCAAGTATAATTTTAGTTGCTTCAAATCTTTTTCTAGTTTTTCAAATTAGGAATTATGGTATGTTTCCAAATATTGGGTTGGCCAAATATTGAGTTGGCTTCTCCTTCTCTAGAATATTACACTCAAAGTAATAATCTGTATTTTAAGTAAAAATAAAAGACATATTTTTCATTTTCACCAAGAACTTTATTGAACAACATATTCACCCTTTTGTTTCACTACCTTCTGCCATTTTTCAGGCAACTTCATAATTCCATCTTCCCAAAACTGTTTATCTTTTTGAGCAAAGAACTATTCCAGGTGCCTTTTACAGACTTCCAAGGAATTAAAATTTTTTCCATTAAGAGAATTTTGTAAAGACCGAAATAAATGGAAATCTGAAGGTGCAATGTCTGATGAATATGGCGGATGAATCAGAACTTCCCAGACTAGCTGTAACTGTTTTTGCCTGGTCATCAAATAAATATGCGGTCTTGCGTTATCCTGATGGAAGATTATGCATTCTCTGTTGACTAATTCCAAACGCTTTTCATCGAGTGCTGCTTTCACTTGGTCTAATTGGGAGCAGTACTTGTTGGAATTAATCGTTTGGTTTTCTGGAAGGAGCTCATAATAGAGGACTCCCCTCCAATCCCACCATATACACAACATCACCTTCTTTGGATGAAGACCGGCCTTTGGTGTGGTTGGTGGTGATTCATTTCGCTTGCCCCACGATCTCTTCCATTCCACATTATTGTACAGTGTCCACTTCTTATCGCCTGTCACAATTTGTTTTAAAAACAAAACTTTTTCATTATGTTTAAGTAGAGAATCGCATGCGGAAATACAGTCAAGGTTTTTTTCTCTTAACTTATGTGGAACCCAAACATCAAAGCGATTCACATAATCAAGCTGATGCAAATGATTTTCAACACTTGATTTGGACACTTTGAGTATGTCGGCTCTCTCCCGCGTGGTATCACATTGATTGTTCTCAATGTTTCGATTTGATCGCTATCAACTTCAACTGGTCTACCCGACCATGGAGCATCGTCCAGCGAGAAATCTCCAGCACGAACCTTCACAAACCACTTTTGACATGTTCGGTCAGTCACAGCACCTTCTCCATACACTGCACAAATCTTTTTTTTGCATTTCAGTTGCGTTTTTACCTTTCTTGAAATAATAAAGCATAATATGCCGAAAATGTTGCTTTTTTTCTTTCATCCTCAATATTAAAATGGCCACACAAAAATTCACCAATTTTGATGTCTTTTTTTAAATGCATGCTGATATGACAGCTGTCACACACAATTTAACAAAATCGTTTTGAATGAAGTTAAAGACAACTAAGTGCTACTAGAGCCATCTTACAGAAAAAACCGAACGGACCTTTTGACCAACCCTGTATAATGCAAAATTATTTATTGAATTTAAGTCTAGGGAAGAGGAAAATTAGGAAGAAATTTGCCCATTTAACAAAATAGCAGTAACAAGGACAGCTATTATTTCCAAATGTTCGCTCTGGCTTTGCAAGCATTATATTGAGTATTTTACATACATAATCTAATCTAATTTTCAAAATAATTCCTTGAGATAAGTCTATTGCCCACATTTACAGAGGACCAAACTCATTTAGCAAATCCTCCTTGTTACATTTTAGATTATCCCCGTGTTCCACCCCCAGTCATTTCCAAAGACTACTTATACAGTCAGATCAGAAAGTTGAGGCACATCTATATTTTAAATAACGACTTAATGAAGTTATTTATGGGTTATAAAAGATAAGAAAGTATCCTTTAGAAATGAAAGTTTTACTTTTTACAATTCAGAGAAGTTAACTTTGATTTATAACTTTTAAAAGCTATTAAGACACAGAGTACTATGAAGTCCTTCTTTTGGAGTTAGAAACACACCTTCTCCCTGTACTCTTCCGAAATTCTCATCTCCCAAATTAAGGGAAACATTTCAGTTCTGCCTGTTCACAAAAGAAAAGTTCTGTAATAATTCTGCTATGATCATACCTTTGAAGCAGGGCAAATGTTTGAGTACAACCACTAGGTATGGCGTTTTGATAATATAAAGATTATAAAGACAGAATTTTACAAAGCTGGCTTTCAAGTTTTGTTTTGTAATATTTGTACTTTTTTCATCATTATTTCTAATCATCCTATTTTAGTTTTGCGTATCAGCATTCAAGACTTTTAGTGCTAGAGCTTATCATTATCCCAGCATGCAAAGTAAAATTCAGAAAAGAAAATCTCAACAAAACGGTGATCATTCAGATTCTAAAATGTATGACGTTATCCATTTATCCAACCTCAAAAAAATATGGCTTTCATTATTAGGTTACAATGGATCAAGATTTGTGTTCACACTAATGTTGCCCTCATTTCCATTTATATTAAACTGGTATTTGTTTTTTAAAGGAGGCACATGAATGAACAGAGCCTTCCCCAATCTCTGTTTGTTCAGCTTGTAACATGCACAATAGCAAATTCAATCTTGTTAAGAGGCTTATTCCTCCATTGTAGAACTTACTCGAATTGCAAGAAAGTTTGAATTTGCATGGGTCATGTATTTGTGTGGAGAATGAATTGAAGCGCTTTAAGGACCTTATTTTTCTTTCTCAATAATAAATTGCTTATTACCGCTTAATTTCAAACATCTTTTGTCCATTGCATTGCTCAGGTGGGGGAAAAAAAATCTTCATTTCAATAATAGAAAAGTCAAGTTCATTTGAAAAAATAACACCTGAAATGTCAATGAAATCACACCTCTTAAATCTCATAGGGACAATTTCTCACTCAGGAGAGTTCCTTAAAGCAAATAATTTTTCTTCGATGAAGCCTAATTATTTTAAGTCAGGGAACAAGGCATTGGACACACAACCATAATGTTCCCTTTGTTAACAAACTGTTTTGATACACATATGAAGTTATTTTACCAAGGACCTTTTCTGTTAAAAGTTCATTACACTCAAAGTAAAGGAAGCTAACTCTCATCAGCCACATGAGAAGAATTCTAATTAAAATCTGGTCATATTGCAAGCATGTAGGTCACATTGTTAACCTATAATCAAATGTGGACAAGTGAGTGACTACTGTTTTTACTGCACTGCATTAGGTGATGGGGTTGGTAAGATACGGTAGCTGACATTGGGCACATAGGTGAGAAACCTGTGGAACACAATCACACACACACACACACACACACACACACACACATCCCAATATATCTCAGCAGAAAAATAGTACTAGAAAGGAGTCAAAAGATAATTCAATCCTGGCCATAGCACTTATCAACTGTGACCTTGGCAAATCACTTAAACATTCTGCTGAGCTTTCAGTTTCTGCCTTCACAAAAAAATGAGAAAATAATCAGAAATAATCTTTTCCATATTAAAGGAAACTAAAAACATATGCAACTAAATGTAATGTATAATCTTTGTGTGGTTCCTGGACATCAGGAGGACAATGGCAACAACGGAACAAGGTGAATGGTAATTTCCAGATTTTCATAATTGTACTATGGTTATAGAAGACAATCCTCTCTCTCTCTCTCCCTCTCTCTCTCTCTGTTTCTCTCTCTCTCTCTCTCTCTCTCTGAGAGGAGTAGGGAGTTATCACTGAAATATTTAAAGGTAAAGGGGCATAATATATTCAATTTACTCCAAAATGTTGCAGAGAGAAGGAGAGAAGAAAGAACCAATGGCTAAGCAAGTATGGTAAAGAATCAGCATTTGAGGAATTTGGGTGAAGGACATAATGCAGTATTTTGTACTATTTAATTATTTTGTTCTTTTCTAATTTTTTAAGGTGGACTCTGAGGTTGTTGATTTGAAACTCTCTTTCTTTCTAATGTAAATATTTAGTGCTACACATTTCCCTTTAAGTACTCCTTTAATTGCAGCCTACAAAACTAGATATATTCTGTTTTCATTGTCATCCAGATAAAAATGATTTCTAATTATTTTATTATTTCTTCTTTGGCCCATGGGTATTTAAAAATGTTATTTAATTTCCAAACAACTGAAAACCTCCTGGAGAAAACAGCACTATTAGTAACTCTGCCAAACTTTTAAGGAAGAAATAATGCTAATTTTACACATACTCTTCTAGAAGAATGAAGAGGAAACATTTCCCAGCTCATGAAGTCACTATTACCTTGACACCAAAGAAGAAAGAAGAGCTTGGCTATTTGGATATCAAGTTACCTGTGTTTTATTCTAAAACGTTTTATCTGTTGATGGTGAGAAATGTGGGCTGTCATGAAATTTCATGAACTGAATATCAAAATCTTACATATAATTTAGAAACAAAAGCAAGAAAAATAAAACAGTATACTTTAATACAAAATCATCCTAATAAAAGAATAAAAAAGAGCAAAATAAGTAGAGGAAGGAAGTGAGGATGGACAGATGAAAAGAAGGGAGAAAATAAAGGAGAGAGAAATCTCATTAGGCTTAGTTGCTAGGCAATTAGGGATCTGTTATACTTAATGAATATAACAAAGTAATACTGAAAAATAAAAAGTGGAAAATTTTACCTTCTCCTCAACTTGATTTTTTAGAAGCAATGAGGAAAACATCCCTAGAAAGCCACTTGCATAACAAACTTAGAAAATGAAATTCTGTCATTCTGAAATGCCACCCTATAATTGCATGTGCTTGAGACTTAATTTAAGCACGAATTGCCTAACTTACTTCCTGTACTAACAACTTATCCAAATGGCAGGATAGGTTGAGCATAAAGTAACAGTAATATAAGTAAACTAGTTAATACAAGCTAGAAATCTTGCTTCCCCTTTTTTCTATATATTTTTAATAAGTCATGATTGTCTTTCCCTTCCTGAAGAGGGTACATATTTCTTTAGTGTGAAATCAGAAAAGTGAGAGTAAAAGGTCATATTTTAGAGGGAAAGTGATATTTCTTTGGAAAAAATAATGACTAGATGTATTTATTCTAAAGAAACTGGAGGTGGCTAATGTCTAAATTTCAGTAATGATGTAGGGGCTTAAGCAAAGACAGTTATTGTAGTCAAAATTGAAATTCTAGCTTGTTAATTCATTAGGACCTGTGAGAACATTTAAAATTTTTGAGCGCAAACAGATTTACAGAATCTCCAGGGTCACTGAGAAAGAAATTGTCTTTCTTTTTAAACTTAGGATGTTTATATACACTCATACAGAAATATCTAAGTAACCTTCCATTTGAGTAGTTACAGTAAGATATAATATTTTCCAACCACCACACATAAGTCACGAAAGTTGGCAGAGCAGCAAAACTTTTAGATATGACTAAATGAAGACTCCTTAATACAGAAAGTATTTATGTTCTCAATGCATACAATTTATGAACATATACACTAAGTAAGGGTTCTTATTTTCTTACTTTAATACATATTCATATCATAAAGCAGCTGCCTTATGTTGGGCAGATTAAACAAAAAAAATACTGTTAGTAGATATATGTAAGCTCAATATATTTCAAAGTGTAAGCTCCTTGAGGACAGAATTTATATATTTCAATAGTATTAATTACCCCTTAGTCTCAAAGTCTAGGATGGCAGAGGCAGTCTGGAACAATTCAGAAAATATGTATTGAATAAATCATTTCATTTGCCTTTAGTCTGAAAGTATGTCTTATAGAAGTGTAGAAAATAAGACTTAATGACATCAAGTATACAGAAGACTATTTGTAAAGACTACATATAAAAAGCTAAGCATAAAAGTAGAAAATATTATTTTTGGAAATTTTCAAACTCAAAGCAGAAGAAATATTAATATTAGATGAAGATGAATTTAAAACAACAAATCACTCAATGGGAAAAACAGATTCATTTTATACAGGTTAAGCATACATAGAACAATGAAGATATGAGACGGGACTGGATAACATGAACACACTTTTTATTATGTGCCAGGTGTTGTGGTATGTCCTTAGCTCATTTAATCTTCACAAGCATTCTATAAAATAGGCAACATTTTAGATGTTAGGCAACGGAAGCAAAGCTAGGTTAAGTACCTTCCCTAAAGTAAAAAAAACAAAAACAAAAGAAAACAAAGCTCCACAAAATACAAGCATCTGACTCCAGAGTTATACTTTCACCTTAGGCCACAAATTTGACAATTTCATTTAAAGAAATGTTTATTTCTGGAAAATATAATTTATCAAAATGCTTCCCCTAACAAATCTAAGGATGACTTAATGTAAAGAAATCTCTCAGTGTGTCATGTTAGTAGGTCAAATTTGGTATGGTAGTATTAGAGACAATTAACAAGTAGTTGATAAATTCCATTCCATATCCAATACTGAAGAAAGAATACTTATAATATTCTATAACAGGTAATAGCTCTTAAGTCAATGGACAGCACCACACTTTCTATGAAACAATAAAGATAATTGTATTACATTAGGAAAAAGAAAAGTTAGTTAATATTGGCTAGGAAACTCTGTCCAATATGATAAGATGCAAACTAAATAAATAAAAGGTAGAACTACTGGAAAGATAAAGTTAAAATACTTACAGGTAGATTATGTACCTAGAAACTCTCTGAGAATAGAAGTAACAATCACTAAAGCGTGCAAGACATTCTAAAAACTTTACATAAATTATTTAACCTCATAATAAAACTATGAAATAGATACTATTATTATCATTCCCAATTTACAAATAAGGAAACTGGGGCACCACAAAGTTAGGTGACTGACTCTCTTCGTGTCACACTAAAGTGGGGTTCTAGAATCTGTATTGTAAGCCCCTACACTGTACAACCTCTATTAACATAATGAAAGAGTTCAGTAATGGAGCAATAGTTTCTTGATATTGTAGCAAATACCAATTAGAAGATGGACTGGAAAACGATATTCTATATTAGAAGAAAAATTACAAAATATCAAGGAATGTAAGTTTAACAAGAAATGAAGAGGACCTATGTGAAGACAAATGTAAATAAACACATCTACCAAGTTTTATATGGGAAAACCCATACATACATGTGCAAAAATGACTATTTTTCCACAATTAAAGTTTAATTAAATTCTAATCAGAGGGCTTCCCTGGTGGCGCAGCAGTTGAGAGTCCGCCTGCCGATGCAGGGGACACGGGTTCATGCCCCGGTCCTGGAAGATCCCACATGCCGCGGAGCAGCTAGGCCCGTGAGCCATGGCCGCTGAGCCTGCGCATCCGGAGCCTGTGCTCCGCAACAAGAGAGGCCATAACAGTGAGAGGCCCGCGTACCGCAAAAAAAAAAAAAAAATTCTAATCAGAATCCCTAGCCATTATGCACTTTTAAAAAATTACTTTAAACCATCAAGTTCAACTGAAGGAATAAAAACATAAGATTAACCAATTTATAAACGAAGGGTATCGGTGAAGGATTATTCATCAGATATCTTTTAAAATAATATAATTTCTATAAATAATTTTTAATAATTTATAGATTATTTCTATAAATAGAAATATTATATTTATATACATAGCTTAGAATAAAATATAAACCTTTAGTGTATAATAAAATTTCTATCACAAAACAGCAGTAAAAGAAAGAATTACTCAGTATAAAATGTTGGGACATCTAATTGGTTATTTGAAAAAGAACGTAAAAAAAATTTTATAGTCATTTACTTAGGGCTTTGTTATCTTCCACAACATTTACAAAATAGAAGCTGCATAATATCAAAACCACAGGAAGTTGACAACATAGACCACAATTAGCTTCCCAGTCTTACTTTAATGAGTGTAATCTTTAAACATCACAATTTATACTCTGTCAAGCACCAAATTAATCATCAAAGTTTATTTTTCACCTCACACCTTCCTAAGCTATAGAAAGAACTGAAAAAATTATTACTACTAAATGTAAAAAGAAGAGAATGAATTAAGTTTATGAATGAGTCCAGCTATGAATAAGTGTTCACAAGACACTGAAAGGCTTTTAGGGGAAAGATGTATACCATAGGACTTTGATGGCTCTTTCCCTGTGTCTATTTTAAATACTGGTTTTATTGTAGGGTATTGAATGTAGAGTTACATAAAAATGAATATCTGTAGAAAGTGGTAATATGACTGTAAGAAATTTGATTCTGAATCCTCCTCATTCATTATTTTTTGCATATCCTCTTGTTGACACATAAGTTAACTACAAATGATTATGCAGTAAGCTGGTATTAGGTAATAGGTACTTGAAAATTATTTTCGGAGCTTTTCTAATTCTGAGGAAAAGCTTATTAGAGGAATGTGTCTACCATTGTCTAATCAAAAGTTGACCCTTTATATTGAGACCTATAGGTCCCAGGATGAACTTCCAGGGATTGGCTAAAGTAGTCTTATTCTCTAGAGATAGTAATGACAGCTAACTAGAGTATGGTGTTTACTCTATGCTAGGTTACCCAGTGTTGTAGGTTCTATGCACATGTTAACTCATCCTGTCAACAACCCTAAGAATAATTTAATGTATTATTTTCTCATTTTATTGGTAACGAAATTGAGGTGCAGAGAAATTCAGTGACTTATCCAAGGTCATATCACTAGTAAATGTGAGAGACAGTGTTATGAATTCAACAGACTGGCTCCAGAGTCCACATACTTGGCCACCATAATTTGCTACCTCTTGTTAAAATGAAAAGCTTCTAAGTACTTGACTGAAACATACTGGTCTCTTCCTCTCTCCCTCCCTTCCTTCTTCTTCCCTCTGAGCTGCTTCACTGTGAGTGACCTTGCTTTTTCCTCCCCTATCTAACATTGTGTGGATCCCCTTATGGCAAGGTAGAGAAGGTCATGAAAACTAGAAACACATTTAAGTATAGCTAGGTGAATAAACTAGGTTTACATAAAGCAATGACTTAGTAAGGGTCTAACAACATATCCTCTGACTTCCTATTTTAATGCCTTGAATAGTCATTGGTGCTTAATAATATATTCGGCTTGCATTTCAAACTGTTAGTCCTTATACATAATCCTTATCCACTTTTCAACAGCTTTATTTAGGTATAATTTATATATCATGAAATTTACCTATAATAAGGATGTGATTCAATTATTTTTAATAAATTTATAAATTTTCAGAGTTGTGCAACCATCACCACAATCCAGTTTTGAATATTTCATCAAGTTCCCTTATTACCACTTAGAGTTAAAATCTGTGTTCATCTCCACCTTTAGGTAACTACTGATCTGCTTTTTATATCTATAAAATTTCCCTGTCTTGACATTTTTTCCTTCTAGTTTTGTTGAGATATAATTAACATACAGCACTGTGAAAGTTTAAGGTGTACAGCATAATGATTTGACTTACATACATCATGAAATGATTACCACAATAAGTTCAGTGAACATCCATGACCTCATATAAATATGAAATTAAAGAAAAAGAAGAAACAAGTTTTTCCTTTTGATGAGAACTCAGACATCAGTGCGTTGACATTTAAAACAAATGGAGTCATTGAATGTGCTCTTTTGCATTGTGCTTCTTTTACTGTTACATGATGTTTTACAGGTCCATCCATGTTATAGCATGTGTCAGCATTTTACCTATTCACCAGATTAAGATTGTGTCCACTTGGGGGCTATTATAAATAATAATGCTATGAAAATGTGCATACATGTTTTTTGCATATACACAGGTTTTAATTTACCTTGGGTAGATATCTAGGTATGGAATTAGGAGGTTATCAGTAAATTTATGTATAACTTTTTAAGGAACTATCAAACTATTTCCAGAAGTGGCTGCACCATTTTACCTTCCCACCAACAATACATGAGAGATCCAGTTTTTCCATATCCTTGCCAACTCTTGAGAGTGTCTATCTTTTTATTATAGCCATTCTAGGGAGTCTGAAATGGTATCTCACTCTGGTTGTATTTTGCTTTTTCTGATAGCTAGTGATGTCAAGCATTTTAAAATATGCTTATTAGCCATTAGTTTATCTTCATAGTAAAATGTCTATTCAAATCATTTGTCAATTTTTGAATTGTATTGTTTGTATTATTATTGAGTGTTAAGGGTTCTTTACGTATTCTGAATATTATCAGAATATATTATCAGATATATTATTTGAAAATTTTTATTATCAGACATATTATTTGAAAAATTTTTAACAAGTTTTTGACTATTATAGGTAAATGGTTTCTTTTGAAGGACAAACATTTTTCATTTTTGTGAAGTCTAATTTACAATTTAAAAAAATTTTTATGGACCATGATTTTGGTGTTGCATCTAAAACATTTTTGGCCAGGCCAAGATTATGAATATTTTGCTTTATGTTACATAGTTTCAGCATTCACATTTAGATGTATTACTCATGTTGAGTTAACTTTTGTGTATAGTGTGAGGTAAGGGTCTAAGTTCACATTTTTATATGTGGTTTTTGTCCTGGCATTATTTGTTAAAAAGCTTATCCTTTTCCCATTTTAATGCTTCAGCACCTTAGTCCAGTATCCATTGTTCATAAATATAAGGATTTGCTTCTGGACTTTCAATTCTGTTGCATGTATGTAATTTTCACAGTACCATATTGTATGTATTATTATAGTTATGGAGGAAGTTTTGAAATAAAAAAGTGTAAATCTTCAAACTTTGCTCTTCTTCAAGGTTGTACCTGCTATTCTGGTTTCTTGCATTTCCACCTGAATTTTAAGATCAGCTTGTCTATAAAAAAGCCTGCTAAGATTTTGAATTTTTGTTGCGTTTCTAGATCAACCTGGACAGAATTGCCCTTCAGATGATCTTGAATCTCTCAATCCATGAAACTGAAATGTTCATGTTAAATTTATTCCTAAGTATTTTATTTTCTTGAGGCTATTGCAAATGGAATTGTTTTCTTAACTAGATTTTATGACTGTTTGTTGCAGGTATATAGAAATGCAATTGATTTTGTAAAGGGATGTTGTATTCTCTGATTTTGTTGAAATTGTCTCTTAGTCCTAGTTTTGGGGGGTTTCCTTGGGACTTCCTACATACAGGATCATGTTATCTATGAATAAAGACAGTTTTATTGCTTATTTTCTAATCTCGATGCTTTTAATTTTTTTTCTTACATTATTTTACTGGCAGGATATTCAATATAATGTAGAATAGAACTGGCAAAAGCATATTTCCTGGTCTCTTTCTCAATTGTAGTGGGAAAGCACTCTGTCTTTCACTATGAGGTATGATGCTAGCTGTGGGTTTTTCATAGATGTCATTTGTCAGGTTGAGGAAATATTCTCCTATTTCTAGTCGTTTGTTTTTATAATGAAAGTATTTTGGACTTTATTAAATGATTTTCTGTGTCTATTGAGATGGTAGTGTATTTTTCGTCCTTTATTCTATTAATATTGTATATTACATTCATTGATTTTGAGATGTTAAATCAACTTTGCCTTCTTCACCTGTTTTTTTTTTTTTTTTTTGGCTGCGTTGGGTCTTCATTGCTGTGCGTGGGCTCTCTCTAGTTGCAGCGAGTGGTGGCTACTCTTCACTGCAGTGCACAGGCTTCTCATTGCGGTGGCTTCTCTTGTTGAGGAGTGCGGGCTCTAGGCATGTGGGCTCAGTAGTTGTGGCTCACAGGCTTAGTTGCTCTGCAGCAAGTGGGATCTTCCCTGACCTGGGATCTAACCTGTGTCTCCTGCATTGGCAAGTGGATTCTTAACCACTGTGCCACTGGGGAAGTCCTTTTTTTTCCTTTTTTTTTTTTTTTTTTTTTTTTTGGCTAAACTTTACCTTCTCGGGATAAATTCCACCTGGTCACAGTGTGCAAACCTTTTTTTTTAATACATTGCTGACTTTGGTTTGCTAAATTTTCTTAAGGATTTTTGTGTCTATAGAATGAGTTATAGAGTGTTTCTTTCTCTGTTTTCTGAAAGAGATTATAGAAAATTGGTTACTTTCCTTCTTTATTTGATAGAATTCACCAGTGAAGCCATCTTGTCCTGGACATTTTTTTTCGGGGAAGATTTTTAATCACGAATTTAATTTTTTTACTTGTTATTAGTCTGATCATATTCTCTATTTCTTCCTGAGTCAGTATTGGTAATTGATGTCTTTCTAGGACTTTTTCCTTGTCGTTTAATTGATATGATTTGTGTGCATAAAGTTGTTGTTTTTTTAAATTTTTAAAAAATATTTCTCTCTCTCCTATCCTACTGGGACTCACATTTTGCTACAATTGATGCTGTCCCCCAGGTCTTGGAGGCTCTATTTTTTTTAAATAATCTTTATCTCCATTTTTCATATTGGATAATATCTATTGATCTATCCTCAATTTCACTAAATTCTCCTTGAGAATTTCTATTTGTAGATTCATTGTTGCCATATTTTCCTTTAATTATTTAAATATGTTTTTAAAGATGTTTTAACATAGTTAACATATTGATAATTGCTGTCTTAAGATACTTGTCTGCTAAATCCAACATCCTGGTACACTCAGAGACAATTTTCTATTGATTGATTTTTTTTTCCTGAATCTGGGGTACATTTTTTTGTTTCTTTGAATGTCTCAAATTTTTTGCTGAGAAGTAGACATTTTAGATAGCATAAGAAATCTGGATCTTGATTTTCCCTCTAAAGATTTTTGTTGTTACCATTTACTTGTTTAATAACTTGCCTATGTTAAATCTATGAAATCTGTATTCCCTGCCATTTATTGATACTGTTGTTCAGCTCAATTTTTAAAATAAACATGTTTATTTATTTACTTATATTCTTGTCTTTATTTTAAATTCTGACTTCCTAGGAGACTTCCTGTATCTGAATAGCTTAGTGGTTAGATAATGATTCTACAGAGGTTATAATGACTACCTTGAAACAGCAAAATTCCATCTTCTGCCAATGACTCTGTGTATGGGTAGGTGAGCACATTCAAAGTTCAGACCATTTCTAAGCCCGCCTGGTCACTTAGATTCCACTGGCTCTTTTGGGTCTCCCATGGGCAGGCTCAAAGTTGACCAGGATTATGTGGGATTATCAGAGAAGTCTGATCTCTATTTCTCATGCATGCATCCTCAGCCAGGAGTACACCTGCTCCACATACTACAGGAATCCCAGCATAGTAGAGCCAGTGATCCTGCTCTGTTCACCTGTCTCTGAAAATATCATTCCTACCCCTACTATCAGAGAAAAGAAAATGCTGGTCCTTATGGCTTGCCCTGTCCTGGCAGAACCCCTGCCTTAACTGAATACAGGTGTGGGCCAGAACACCACAGATTCCCACTGTTCTTACTCAATTTTCATCAGTTTTTCAACCATACATGCTTCTAAAATTGTAAACCACTGGTAGATTTACAAAGCATTGAAATGGTGATTCTGTCAATTTTCTCCAGCTCTGTAGTTGCTTTTTGTAGAGAAGATTTGCAATCTCTCATTAGATGGTAGCTATAAGTATCACCTTGAAATGCTTTTAAAAATTTCAATTAGTAGAGCAAGAGGAAAAAAAAAACACATTTGGCTTATTTTGTGATTAAATCTGTCTTATTGTTCTCCAGGAACTCTTGCTTTATTTTCAGATTTCCTGAAGACGCTAATTTTATTTTACTAGGTTTTTAAAGTAAAATTTAGTGCACTAAATTAGTGCTATGGTACTGTTCCCTGCAGAGGTTTCCAATCTGGGCCCCTGTCCTGTGAGCTGTGATTCTCTGTGTCTTCCTCTGTTTCTCCAGTTTGGGGGGCAACAGTTTGCCCTGTGACCTCAATTCTCAATTCTCTGATGGATCTAAGAAAATTTGTTGATGTTCAGTTTGTTCAGCTTCTTCTTTGTTGTGAAGACAGGAATGTCTTCTAAAATCGTTATCCACTGGACCAGAGGTTGGAAGTCCATCTATACATTTTTTATTTTCCTAACACAAGGATATAAAATC
The DNA here is from genome assembly GCF_949987515.2 of Delphinus delphis. Taxonomy (NCBI): domain Eukaryota; kingdom Metazoa; phylum Chordata; class Mammalia; order Artiodactyla; family Delphinidae; genus Delphinus; species Delphinus delphis. The sequence continues at coordinate 20,885,766 of NC_082704.1, read as the reverse complement.
TATAATATGAAAAATAAATATTAAAATAATTTACTTATTTCTAAACTCTTTTTTTTTTGAATTTTACTATGATACTGTTCACAGAGATCTACCAGTCAACATCTCCAAAGTTTCTTTAAGTACTAGAGAGAGAACATGTGCCTTGACGTGTGATAAGATTTTCTAAAAGGGGATATTGTTTTGTTGCTACCTCATGCCTACCACTTGCCATGTCATAATGTAAAATGTTACTACACCTCATCTATGATGTTCAGCCTATTTTCAAGAATAACATAATTCCTAGTTTTCTGTACTTCCACAGTATGTAATTTGGGGGAATATGTTATCTTTACTTTAGTTAAGACTATTTCTTCCTTTCTTTCATCATATACCAGTAACTGTGCTCTGTTACTGTTTATCCTAATACTAGTTTTTAATTTAGCATCTGCATAAACTTCCTTGTTATCATTTTTCTGTACTTTTTATAAGGACTAGTTTCTTTTCCTTCTCCTACTTTTAAAACCAAATGTATTCATTATAAGTACACGCAAGTAACTTACTCCTTTATTAGACCTTCTAGGTAGTCATGCCTCAGCATTTATATATTAAAATGCATATTATATTTTCAGAAATTAGTTTACTTTTATTTCTCCTTTGTATTACAATTGGGGCACTGCATTTTAAAAGTTATGTGTGAAAGTATGTTACATCATAAGTTCCATTTCAGGATAGTATAAGGGTCATTGTAAAATGTTAGTTCTAGGGGTTGTTGAGTCTGATAGGGTGGAGAATCAGTGTCATGGTGAATTAAATGACATCTTCCTTATTGTAGCCTAATTATCTTAATTTCCTTTACATGCAGTAAAAATGTTAGAAGTCTAATTCAACTGTAGTGCTACTAGGTAGGTAGTGCTACTAAATAAGAAAATTCTGTTCTTTTTAAAATTTACTTAATTTTATTTTTTCTTTTGTTATGTCTAACAAGATATTTAAACCAAATTCTATTATTTACCCGGGTGAATAACAGATGCTATTGGTTAGCTACCTTATAACCATTCCTCACTTTCTTCCTTGATAATAATAACCCAAATTTTAGTTCTAGTGACCACTGGCTTCAGCAAGGCTAACCCCTTCCCTCTCATCAAGACCCATAGGGGATGAAACAATTTTAATATAAATTTATATTTATATCAAATTTATATTTATATCAATACAGCAGAATGCAAAATCATAAGTGTTCAGCTCTGTGAATTTTCACAAACTTACTGCATTTGTGTAACTAACTGTTGACTACTCCCTCCCTGCACCTTTCTCTTCCCATAATGTCATGCACTCTTCTCTAACACCTTGGGCTATTTTCTACACTCCTTCTATTATTTCTTATCATCTCTACCCATTTCTTTAAATAAGGATATTTTATAGGGATTTCTCTTAACCCATTTGTCATTTTTACAAAATCTCACTATCTGATCTCACCCACGTATATGATTTTAGCTGTCACTTAAAAGGTGATGACACCTACGTTCTTTATCTCTATACCTAACCTCTTCCATGATCTTCAGACTCTTACAGTCCAATTATGTATTAACTATATCCAATTAAATTTTAAACTCACTATATATCTGAAATGGCATTGATTATTTTCACCTTAAGGCTACCCTTCCTTATGTATTCCGTACCTTGGTCACTGGCCCTTCTAGCTTCCCTGTGTTTCAAGAGAAAGAATCTGGAGTCATCCTTAGTACCAATCTGTCTTTACTCCTCAATGCATTCAATCAATTACAACTTTTTGTTGATTTTCCCTCTAAATATTTCTCAAATCTGCCCTCTCCTTCCCACCTTCACTACTGTATCATTAATTCACAATTTAATCATCTTTGTTATACTGCAAAAGCCTCCTAAGCAATCTTCCCTCTAATCTCAATTTCTTGGATTTATCTTCTACACTACTGCCAGAGTGTTCTTTTGTTTTTCAATTAATTTTTATTAGTGTGTATTTGCTTTACAATGTTGTGTTAATTTCTACTGTACAGCAAAGTGAATCAGCTATACATATACCTATATCCCCTCTTTTTTGGATTTCCTTCCCATTTAGGTCACCACAAAGCACTGAGTAGAGTTCCCTGAGCTATACAGTAGGTTCTCATTAGTTATCTATTTTATACATAGTATTGGGTTGGCCAAAAAGTTCGTTTGGGTTTTTCCATAAGATGTTAAGGAAAAATCCAAATGAACTTTTTGGCCAATCTAATATCAATGGTGTATATATGTCAATCCCACTCTCCCAATTCATCTCACCCCCCCCTCCCCTTTGGTGTCCATACATTTATTCTCTATGTCTTTGTCTCTATTTCTGTTTTGCAAATAAAATCATCTATACCATTTTTCTAGAGTCCACATATATGCGTTAATATACGATATTTGTTTTCCTCTTTCTGACTTACTTCACTCTGTATGACAGTCTTTTTCTTTATAACTTGAAAATCTGACAAAATAATTTCCTTCATTTAACAGTTTTAGTGGACTTCCATGTTCACATTCTCCAAGCTTCCCATTGAATAAGTAATAAAGGTATGGTAAGTGATGCAAAATATCAACAGATCTGAAATGCTAGTCAAAGTTCTGTCACACAATAGGAGTAGTTTCTAATTAAGGAAAGTTTAAATGAGGCGCTGAGGCAGAGAATGATGGAAATTTAACTGCCCTTAAAAAGGGAAAACATCCTCTATTTCACAGTAGCTTCTTTCTAGGGAGGTCATAGATAATGTATCCAACAGCAACCATACTCCATTCTCTAATTCTTATCTATCCTGAGCTCTAATATATGTAATGTGACTTTAGTAAAGGAGCTAGGAGGTGGTACTTTGTATCTGAGAATGTTAAATAAACACAGGAGAAGGCTAAGCATGGAAGAGCTATAAGAGTAGTGCACCCTGGGCATTATAGTTTTTAGATTAATTATTTCCAACAATTTGACACCTATAGACTGATTTAGAGTATTTAAGTGTGCCAAGGCACTTTATTTGAATTTTTTTTCCTGGTATTTCATCCATTTTTTTTCCGCTACCACACTTACTCTATTCAAACCTTTATTTACGGGCTTGCCGCTTCAGGTGACAAGTGAAAATTAATTTGTTCAACACATATTTTTGAGTACTTTGTATGCACCAGTCATTGTTCTAGATTTTGCAAATATAGCCATCAAAAAAGAAAGGTGAAATGGGGGAAGATGGACAATTAATAAATTAATAGATAATTAATAGAAATTCAGGCAATGATAAGAGCTATGGAATAATGAGGTTAACGGGTAGAGAATGATAAAGGCATAGAGAAGATCTTGCTGAGGAGGTGACATTTAAGTGGACATATGAATAAAGTGAGGGAGTGAACATGCAAGTATCTGGGGAATGAGCATTGTAGAGGAAGGAAGAGCAAGTTTAAAGGCCCTGATTACTATTATATTACCACACTTGTTTTAAGAGCTCAGCTGATATTCACCCAGGGGTGTTTCTTTCCTAGTTCAACATCGGCCAAGATTTCACCCAATAACCTTTAGAAGGAGTTTAGCAGACAAAGGCTTGAACCCCCCCTGTGAGTTGGGACAGTGAAATGAATTATTCGGTACTTAAGAATAACAGGCAATGGATTTAAGAGATTCCTCCTCTGTAAATCTACTTCTGGTTTGTATTTCTGGGTTGTTGTTTCTGGTTTGTAAAATTCTGTAAGAAATGCACCACATGTATGATGGGATGAAATTGGGTTAGTTTGACATGAAGCTGGAGCTGCCTAAGAGGTAGAAAAAAATTTTTAAATACCGGATGAGATAAGTAAATAATCAGGAAAATAGAGAAGAAAGATGATATTCCAGAAGGGAGAAGAAAAGATACATATGAAAGTAATTAACAAGTAGGTGACCTCAAAAAATAATATATCATTTATGGCATTGATAATTAAATACTGATAGGTTCAAGTAAGTTTTAAAATGATCAATGTTTACCATGAATATAAATAAAAACAGAATGCATACTTTTCAGATGATAAAGGAATAGAATACAAAGCAAATATTTTCTAGTAAAAAATAGATATGAGAGAAAGCATAAAATGGTAAAATAAGAACAAGCTTTTCAGTTCCAAAAATAAGTTTTAAATGAATCACCTTATTAAAAAGACTCTCAGATTGAATTGAGATAAATTCATCTATATGGTATTTATAAGATACATTTCTAAAGTAAACAGTATGAGAAAGTTAAAATTAGATGTTAGGCACAGATATATCAGCCATATATAATAATAAGAGATTCACAATATTATTATTTAAAAAATAGAATTCAAGGTAAAAAGATGAACCCAGACAATGAATATATTTTAAACTCTTAGACAAAGGATACAATCCACAATGAAGCTATAATAGTCATAAATTTTCATTCTCTAAATAACATACCATCAAAATATAAAAATAAAATGCTCTTTGAAATACAACTCATCTGGGACTGCTTCAAAGGCGAAGTGAAATAAGAGAGAAGCATTCAACTTTCAAGGCAGATACTAATGCTTCAGGGAAAGAAGTAGTAAAAAGGATGCTTTCTTCCATTCTGTTTCACAAGTTACACAAAACCTAGAAAATTCTCAAGCAAAGGAAAAGCAAAGTTTCAAGGAACAAATGGCAGAGGACATATTCATTATTTCTTAGCCCATGAGAATACAGGTTTGGAAGCATCAACAGGAACACCTATTTAGAAAATTCCTGAGGGGGATTGCCCAGCTGAGAGAAATATCTTGAAGTAGGGGAAGACTCATCAAGGAGATAGAATACATAAACCAAGGTGGCACAGGACTAAAAATGCCCTGATAGGATTCTGGAGATGGAAAAATATAAAGAAAGGAAGAGATCTTTTATGGAGAAAGGAAGGCAAGAAATTTTGAGTATTAAAATATCCTTTATTTTACAAAATGGTAATATGCCCATTAGGATTATATTTCATCATTAGTAACAGAAACCCAGAAAATAATGGTTTAAAAAGTAGGAAGTATTTTTCTCTCATGAGAAGACCTGCGGTGGGAAATCCAAATCTGATAAGGTGGCTCCACAATGCCATTAGGAACCCAGGCTCCTTTTCATCTTCTCCTCATCCTCTGACTTCCTTAGCATATAACGTTTATTCTTATGTCTATTGCATGGTTACAAGATGGCTGGCTGCCCCACCCCCAGACTCATGTCCAAGTAAGGAAAAAAAAAAAAAGGCAGAAGAAAAACAAGGAAGAATCAGTGGCCCCTATAACAGGAATGCAGAAGTCTTCCAGAAATCCCAGGAGACTCCCCTTTATGTCTCATCGCTCAGAATTGTGTCTTATGACTCTTCCTAGGTACAAAGGAGACTGTTAAATGTAGTATTTTAGCTGAGTGTGTTGCTTCCCTGAGCAAAATTGAGATTCTATGGATGAGGAAGAAAAGGAAATGGGTATTGGGTAGGCATCTGCCATAGATGGTGATGATAACTGATAATTCTTCATGTGTTTATTTGTGGGGTTTTATTGTAACTTTACATAGTGAAGTAAAAAGTTGGGACCACATGTTAGTCAGTCACACTATTTTTTTATGTTACTATTTCTTGAAACCTGAAAGTTTTAGAATCACTGGGTTAATTAATTTTCTTAAACTCATTCACTCTGTAAATGACAGGGTCAAGATTTGAATCCGTATCTTTCGAACCCCAAAGCCCATTCTCTTTCCAAGAAATCAGTTGCCTCTCACAGATTACTGAAAACTCACTCAGTTACTCCTCTGGCTTGAAAACCTTAATGCCTCTCCAAGCAAGGTGCATACTCAGTGGCCAATATATGGCCCAAGTTTGTTTGGTGTGTTGGTTTCCCCCTGCAACTGCCCAAATGAAATTACATAGCACATCACACATTCCACATTCAGGAAAGCAAATTAGTACAAAGCCTCAATAAGATAAACAGTCTCTCCTCTGGCTGTTCAAATAAAATGACATCTGATAATAAGTTACTGTTTTGACTTTTATTATATGTGTAAATACAGAGCTGCACCATGTGTTTCATCAATCAAAAGGTTTCACTTTGATGACATTAGCATAGGCAGACACAGAATTCCTCTTCATGTGAGACACAAAGATAGATTTTCATTCTTTGATTCTCTTTAAAAACACATTTATTCTTTCTTTCTTGGAACTTGGTAATAAGTGAAATTTAGTTCAGGGAATCATGTCACTTTCTCTCTTGGTCACCATCTGACTGCCAGCACCTTTTCAATCTTTGTGGAAGTCAATTCCTCCCATTAGTAAAACAGGGAGAATCAGAGTTGGTAAAGAGAAGAAGAATAGAGCATAGCACCCAGAGTTCTCAAAAAGAAAAAAAAAAAAAAGACACGAATAACATATGTCTTTCTGAGGCAATTAAATCATTTTAAATTAATTGTTTCTTAAGCACACATTATTCACTTCAGAATTATTTCTTATATCCTACCTTAGAATATAAGCAGTTTTATATAGAGAGAGATACAGAGATATAGATGATATAGATGTAGATATGCCACAGAAAATGTGACTGCTAAACTGATTTGCATTTGAAGTGATTATTTAGTTCAGAAAAGGAAGAGAGGAAAGGGATGGATTAGTTTTGTCTGGATATATGCCCAGTAGTGGGATTGTGGGGTCATATGGTAGTTCTATTTTTCGTTTTTTAAAGAACACCCATACTGATCTCCATAGTGGCTGTATCAATTTACATTCCCACCAACAGTGCAAGAGGGTTCCCTTTTCTCCACACCCTCTCCAGCATTTATTATTTGTAGATTTTCTGATGATGCCCATTCTCACTGGTGTGAGGTGATACCTCATTGTGGTTTTGATTTGCATTTCTCTAATGGCATTAGTGATGTTGAGCAGCTTTTCATGTGCCTCTTGGCCATCTGTATGTCTTCTTTGGAGAAATGTCTATTTAGGTCTTCTGCCCATTTTTTGATTGGGTTGTTTGGTTTTTTTGATATTGAACTGCATGAGCTGTTTGTATATTTTGGAGATTAAGCCTTTGTCAGTTGCTTTGTTTGCAAATATTTTCTCCCATTCTGAGGGTTGTCTTTTCGTCTTGTTTATGGTTTCCTTTGCTGTGCAAAAGCTTTTAAGTTTAATTAGGTCCCTACAGAACTGCAGTAATCAAGACAGTATGGTACTGGCACCAAAACAGAAATATAGATCAATGGAATAGGATAGAAAGCCCAGAGATTACCCCATGCACCTATGGTCACCAAATCTATGACAAAGGAGGCCAGAATATACAATGGAGCAAAGACAGCCTCTTCAGTAAGTGGTGCTGGGAAAACTGGACAGCTACATGTAAAAGAATGAAATTAGAACACTCCCTAACACTATATACAAAAATAAACTCAAAATGGATTAAAGACCTAAATGTAAGGCCAGACACTATAAAACTCTTAGAGGAAGACATAAGAACACTCTTTGACATAAACTGCAGCAACATCTTTTTTGACCCACCTTAACCACAACTTATTATGTTAAAACAAAATGAAAGAAAAGAACAACACAACAAGGGCCTGCTGCTTGAAGGGTTATCAGGCAAATGAACCCATTAGCCATATTAGAGAGCAAAACCGTACACTCAAAATCTTCCCAGTATTCAATAATGAACACATCAAAATCCAATTCATATTAGGGGGTAATCTTCCAGGAGCACACAGCTTACCATTAAATACCCATTTGCTGGTGCAAAAACAAAAATAAACAAAAAAGACAAGCTCACCATGGCATTCTCTGGAATTGAAGATAGAGATGCCTCACCTTTGCATTCACCGCCAACACCCCAATCAGTCTTTTCATGGCTCTTCTCTCTCAGCCACCAAGATTGATCTCAGTCTAAGATACCCTATTGGCCAACTTATTTGGCCTGCAAGTACCTTTGGACTTAAATTTATCTTAATCTTTTTTCTCTTCTACCTGAATCAGTTGAATATACTTGAATTAGTAGTAAAATTCCTGAAAGGAGTCTCAGGATGTTCATAAAACCTGAGGCTACAGTGCTCTTTTCTACATTCTTCCATAATAATGTCCACCATCTTATTGCATATTAAGAGGTCTTTTCCCATAACTCCTGCTGGGTTGTCAAAAAAGTAATAAGCACTTCCTTGGAGTTCTCTACATTGTCAAAGATTTATTCTAAGACAATAAAACAATTTACCAAAAAAGAGTATACACGTTTACACTAATACCACCTAGAGGGTATGTTGTTTCAAACATTCTGTGACCCTTCTTCATTTCTCAAATTGTGAAGAATTCCATTCCTGGCACACCCCCTTAATGTCATCAAGTTATAGTTTAAACTTCTCTGGAAACACTCCTCATCCTCTATATCTAATAGTTGTGTCAACCACAGGTCATACTGTCTTCCCCTGCTGTCTATCATAGACCATCAATCTAAGATACAGAAATAGCTACCAGCCTGTCTGTGCTTGCCTGGGTCTCTAAATCAATCTCAACATCTTGGAAAAAGATTTGACTTTTCTATCAAGGACTGATCTGAATTTCTTAAAACAAACAGACAAAAAAAACCCAAAATTATTTGTCAGAATATGAGTGATCACAAATGCTTATGGTCTGCCTTCTTCTGAAGAAAGGAATTGGCCTGAGAAATGTAGGTGATACTATAAAATCCCAGACTTCTACATGGAATATCTACTCTCAAATGGTGCAGCTCAGAGCTCCAGTTCTACTGCCAATGTGAGGGTTCTTTTTTACCATATCCCCCTTACTATGAGAGGTAATACAAGCACCTTTATTGTTTTGGGTGGGTCCATTTTGTCTTCTGGCAGCATGCTGATAAGAGTTTGGTGACCAGGGTGGGAGGTACTCCTGGCACACTTCTAGGGTATCATTTGGTTCAGAATTAGCCAGGAAGTGTGCCAAAGTTCACAGATAGTACAAGAGCTACCACAAATTTAACCAATGTGATAAGTTCTTCTGTTTTGTCACATAAGGTGTCTAAGCTATCTTTATCTAACCTTGAAGCCAGGATTGGGAGGAGCTGTTGTCTAACAGGGATGTTGTTTGAAGATAGATACACTTATCACCCTCCAGTACACAATGATGCTGTTTCTGATACCTGCCAGTGACTGCGGCAGAGAGGGAAGCAGGCCCCTTTGCTTCCTCTTCCAAATACACAGACCCTTGGTAAAAAGAAAGATTATATTCAAACTATACAGAGAAAAGGGGATGGAAATGTGGGTATTATACATCTAGTGTAGCCACCTCTTCCCTTTGTATCAGGCGAAAATGCTTGAGACCTTACTGCCTGGATATTAGGGGTATCCCACATGGCCACCGTCTCCTTCCTCATGTTAGCCCTTTGTCTTTTTTCCTGTAGTCCCTGTCTTTTTAAAACATTTTTATTGGAGTATAGTTGATTTACAATGTTGTGTTAGTTTCTGCTGTACAGCGAAGTGAATCAGTTATACATATACCTATATCCACCTTTTAGACCCTTTTCCCATATAGGCCATTACAGAGTATGGAGTAGAGTTCCCTGTGCTATACAGTAGGTCCTTACTAGTTATCTATTTTATATATCCAGAGAAAACCATAATTCGAAAACATGCATGCACCCCAATGCTCATTGCAGCACTATTTACAATAGCCAGGACAAGAAAGCAACCTAAATGCCCATCAACAGATGAATGGATAAAGATGTGGTGCATATATACAATGGAATACTACTCAGCCATAAAAAAGAACTAAATAATGCCATTTGCAGCAACATGGATGGACCTAGAGATTGTCATACAGTAGTCCCCATCTTGATGAATGTCTTCTTTGAAAAAGTCCCTTCTCCTGCCTTTTTTCCCCAGGATATGCTACTTCTTCCTCAAGAAACAAGTCCCAAGTTTCTTTATATGTCTTCTAGAATGCACACTTTCAGATATCTACTGTGAGTCAAAAGTATATTCTCCTCAACAAGGTTTCTGCTGCTAGCTAGATGAAAGGAGTAAACCATGGGAGTAAGAGAAGTTCTCACATTTCAGATTGCAATTTGCATCTCCCCAAGTACCTAAAAATTTAGACACATTTCACATTATGAGGATTAATTTCTTGCCAAAATCCCTCAACAGCTCTATATCAGAGGCACATAATCTGGTCAATATAACATTAAGCCTATAATGCTGGAGGAATACCTTCCTTCCTCACGACGCAGGGCTACATTACAAAGCCATATTCCATTAGCTTCACCCTGAAGGATGCTGAGTCCAAAATTCTCTTCCCTAATTTCTGGATCTCTTCTTTCCTCCTTAGAAGTTATTAAAAGTGTCCTGCCATCAACAGAAAGTTATAAACCCCTTGCCAAGTGTAACTTTATTTAACATTTCATCCAAAGCCTTCTATGATCTTCCATCACTCTGGTTTATATTCCCTGTGTTCCAGAAACTGGGATGGCTTTTATTTTCCCCAATACCATCTTTGCTTTCCTGTTTCTGCTACTTTGATCATGCCATTTTTGCTACGCAAACGACACTTTCTATCCCATTCTGTGTCCAAAAAACTTTACTTACTTTTCTGGTTCCACTTCTCACATTATTTTTCCATGAAGCATTCCTTGATCTGCCCTTAAGTACCAACTACCTCTAACTACTTAGCTTCAATAGCACTATGTACTTCCTTTATTCATCTTATATGATCTTTATTGTAGCAATTTCTTGATAAAAAATTTAAATTGTATTTGTTTCAGTATTTAGCAGAGTAGGTACTTGGGGACATAACCAGTTCTCTATAAACATTTTCTGATTGAACAAATAAATACACCAATACTTTATAACAGAAAGGTAAATGGAATGACTCTTGAGAGTGTCCAGAGGTTGTTTGAAGTCCTAATGTTTACTTATTTGAAGGCACGTGAAGTGCGGTCAATATACGTACACACAGGCTCAAATGTGTGCATGCTTGTGCGTGCGCGCGCGCACACACACACACACACACACACACACACACACACACACAGAGGAACCACCACTTTACCAACCTATGTCTAGCCTCTTTTCAAAAAGATGTTCTACCAGTATACTCCCAGATAGGCCTCACTCCACTGGGTTTATATCTTTTGCTATGACAATGCTGTATAGTATAACAGACCTGGGTTTTAGATTAAGAATGAACTGAGAGTGAATTCTGACTCAATTTCTAGCTGCATGAAATTGAGCAAGACATTTAACTTCTCTGAGTCTTATCTTCCACAATTGTAAAAATGGAGAAAGCGGTATTATTTTGAAGCTTACATGAGATAGTATACATAAGACATCTGGCATGGTGGCTGTCAAATTATAAACATTCAATAAATGTAATTTCCCTTCCCACTTTGGAATCATGTTTTGGGTATTTTCATATATAAATACTTGCGATTGTTCCCCACCGATTTCCTATATGTTCATTTTCTCCTTCCCAACTAGACTGTGATCTCAATGTAAAAACATTGTTTATTTTCTTTTTTCTCTTTCTCTACATTAGATTTAATATTGTTACATACACAGTAGACACTTAAGAAATGTTTATTAAAGTTACACATTCAAGAACTCATCAGGTAAATATACTAAAAATAATCGAATGTATACTTTAAACGGGTGAACTTTATGATGTGTAGATTCTAACTCAAAAAAGTTCTTTAAGAATAAAAATAACTTGTCCTACACTGATATATGACCCTCCTATGAGAAAGGAGGCTGAGACAGATATCAAAATTTTGTGGTAGACATTTCTACTGTTTACTAATACCTGATTATTATCTACTTCCAGGTGTGTGGGGAGATTCCACTTCCCTTCTCTCTTGAAGTTAGGCAGAGCCATTTGACTCTCACTGGCTGATAAAATGTGAGAGGAAGTGACATATATCACTTCAGTCTGGAAATAGTTAATTGCTGGTTCTTATCTCTCCAGTGCTTCTTCCCCTTCTAAGGCAGTTGAGGAAGAAATGTCATGTAGATGTAGCAGTGCCAAAAGATTGAAGCAGTCAGGACTGTTAACTATGAAGGATGGCTGCCCTGGAGAGTCACACATAACTGCAACAGACTTGGAGGAAGCAAAAAAATCACCATTTGTCATGATAAACTGTTTAGCAGAATTCTAAACTGGCTCTCAATAATCTTGCTCCCTAGTGTACATGCCCTGTTTAATCCTGTCCCTGGAGTGTGAGAGGACCTATGACTATGACGGGATAGTCACTACTTTGATTAGTTGCCTTATATGGCAAAGGTGATGGGATAGTTACATTTATTACATTACACAGACACCCCAATAGCAGTCTGGAGTGAAATTTTCCTACTGGCATTGAGGAAACAAGATACTATGTTGTTAGAGGGCCACATGCTAGGACCTGAAGGTAACCTCTAGGAGTTCAGAGTACTAACTGGCAGCCAGTAAGAAAATTGAGACCTCAGATTAACAATGCTAGGAACTGAATTCAGCCAACGATTTGAATGAGCCTGGAAAATGATTTCAAGTCTCAGATGAGATCACAGACACAGCTGACACCTTGATTTCAACCTGGTGAGACCCTGGTGAAACCAGCTACATTATACCAGAACTTCTGATCCATAGAAACAGTGAGATAATAAATGGGAATTGTTTAAATCTCCAAGTTTGGGGTAATTTGTTTGCAGGGATAGAAAACTAATATATAAGCCATTTAGATTTTGGTGCTGCTTGTTTCTTTGGCATCACCTACCCTATCTTGACTGACATAACATTCCAAGCAGATATTTTAAAGACTCTGCCCTTAAGAAGAACATGAAAGAAGAGCCTTTCTTATTGGCTAGACGTCCATTTGTAAATAAGGGTGGTCTGCTGAATTTTAAAGTCTAATGTTTAAGAATTTCCATGCTACTTGTTCACTTTGCATTTTACTGCATCATGACAATGGAACAATCATAAAAATAATCTAAATGGAATATTCTAAGTGGAATGATTTTCATCAGTAAAGCAAATGAGCATTCTTGAAATACTATGGTATATTGAATATTTTTGCATTTACATATTGAACCAAATATCATTATGCTTTCCCTTTAAGCTAACAGGACTAGTACTATTATATTTTGACTCCTGGAGGAGTTGATCATAATTTTATGCAAAAGAAATTCTATAATAAAACTCTTCCTAGTAAGTAAACACATAATCTTGCATTCAATGACTCTGAAGTACAAATCATTGAATGCAAATGTTATTAAGATGAAAAAGGTACTGACTTTATAATCTCTACAAAGAATGTACACTATAACATCATTAGGGCATGGCTTAATTATTATAAAAATTTAGATAAATTCGGGCTTCCCTGGTGGCTCAGTGGTTGAGAGTCCGCCTGCCGATGCAGGGGACACGGGTTCGTGTCCCGGTCCAGGAAGATCCCACATGCCGTGGAGCAGCTAGGCCCGTGAGCCATGGCCGCTGAGCCTGCGCGTCCGGAGCCTGTGCTCCGCAACGGGAGAGGCCACAACAGTGAGAGGCCCGCGTACCACAAAAAAAAAAAAAAAAAATTTAGATAAATTAGAGGAATAACTGCTCAGAATAATTGAAAAACCATCACAGCACTACATATGAAGGAAAACCTGCATTATAAAGTACTATTCTACCTCATAGCCAGGTTTTCATATTAAAGAATGGTCAACTGCATTCACTGTAAGATTAATGGGCTCCCTGAAGTCTTCCCACTCCAATGATGTTCCTCACCCACCTGCACCCAGATGCCCATATCTACTATTAGAGAAGAATTTACTCACACCGTACTCCTCGTCTTCTGCTACGGGGCAAAAATCTTTGGGAGGGATGTCACTTTAATTCTCATTATACATTTATATTTTTAGTACAAATGCTTTATCATGTCCTTTCTAGGAAAGATATTTTAATAAGAAAATAAATAAATATTCTTGAGTCCTATAGGAAAGTACCAATATGTTGAGAACGTGAGGTGAGGGAAACACTGGACGGAAAGGAAGGATCAGAAAAGGGAAGTCGTGGTTTCCAGAAAAAAAAAAAAAAAACTTCAATAATTTAAAATTTTTCCTATGTTTGGCACAATTTCACTGCATTTCAAAATGTACTTTTTAAGGTTAGGTTAGAAATGAAACAAAGAAATGAGTACTGGAAATATGTTTCAGGATTGTACAGAGCAAGGGTAGTTAACTGGTGTCCTTGGATGAATTTTCAGAGTAGGTAAACCTCCGGAAATTGTATGCAAATTTTTGCAGGTATGTGCATTTTGGGGGGAGAGAATCCATAGCTTTGAACAGATTCTTAAATAGGTTCATGACCCAAATGATGATAAGAACCACTGGCATACAGAATTAAATGTTTCTTATATAAGCAGCTAAAGGTTGCAAGAGTAAAAAGTATCCCACAGCCCATGTGTGATGTTACCCACATCACTGAGGGCCCACTGCTTATCTGTCACAAGCCAGCATCTTAACCTATTACTGGGTGCTATTTTCGACTTGCCATATTAACTGAAAACAAAGGCAAAGAGAAAAGGTAGCTGAGAAAGAGCTTCTTTTCCATTCTACAAAGAGTCTCAAACGGCAAAATAAATGTTTCTCTAATAAAGGGTCAACGACATGGATAAGTGCTGTCTTTCATGAGATGAATATAAGAAATCACCAAAAGAAAAAAGGGGAAATATTTACATATCAGTTACATAAGGAAGACAAAATAAAAACTTTCCTGAAAATTTGATTTTTTTAAAAACTGTTTGCATAAAGTCTTGATATGAAGCCATGGCATATCTCACCCAAAACTAATAAATGTCAGTTGAATTTTTTTAATCATGTTTTTAATACACCAGGAGAGCTCACTAAATGAAGGAAAATATACTTTTAATTAAATTAAATGCATGTGGAAAAATAATTCAAAACGTAATGAGGGGTTTAAAATATGCACTTGGATTTGTTCATTTGCATGTAAAAGAAAATTTAAAGTAACAGTCACTGAAACAAGATAGAAATTTATTTCTTTCTCTTGTAAACCAAATCTGGAGGTTAGTAGTTCAGGGATGGTTAGGCTGTCTCTACGTTTTCAAGTACCTAGGCCCTTTTCTATCTGGTTGCTCTGCCAAGTGTGACTTCCATTACCACCTCATCTAGAGCTGTAGACACCATGTTTGTATTCTGTCGTAGAGGAGGAAGGAAATGCTGAAGAAAAGCACTTACCTCCACGTCCCATTTAAAGACTTGTGAAAAATCACATTATTAGTTAATGTATACACTAAATTCATATGTTGAAGTCCTAAGCCCAGGACCTCAGAATGTGACCTTATTTGGAAATAGGGTATTTGCAGATGTATTAGTTAAGATGAGGTCCTTAACGTACCCCTAATTCAAAATGGCCAGTGTCCTCATATAAAGGGGAAATTTGGACAAGAGACTTACATGCACACAGGGAGAACGTGGTCCTCTATAAGCCAAGGAGAGAGATTTGGAACAGATACTTCTCCTGCTTTCCTCAAAAGGAATGAACCTAAAAAAAAATAAATAAATAAAAATAAATAAAATAAAATTTAAAAAAAGGAACGAACCCTGCTAACACTTTGACTTTGGGCTTCTCGCCTCTAGAACTGTGAGACAGAAAATTTCTATTGTTTGAGCAACTCAGTTTGTGGCACTTTGTAATGGCAGCCCTAACAAACTAGCAAATTACACAAAACCCTTCTGCTTACATCATATAGGTAGATGAAACCCAGTCCCATGGCCAAATCTAGCTTCAAGGAGGCTGAGAAATGGAGTCTTTAGTCCGGACTGCTATGTGTCCAGCTAAAATTGTGGGACAGTGTTACTGAAGAGAAGAATGGCTTTTGGGGAGACAAGAAAGCAGTGTTTGACACAAAGTGAAAAGGGAAAGTCTCAAGTCCCTGCCCTAGATCCTCTAGAGAGAATGCAAACACAGTGTAATTTTTTGTGTGTACACCTCCAGATATATATATATTTTTGCACAGTTGTTTGAAAGTGTCCCAAGTGATTCTAACATGTGCCCCCACTCCTTATTTGAACACTATTGATCAAAATCATGTTTTACAGTGGAGTTAATAAAACCTATCTATGTACCTTCTAGGGTTAGTAAAACTCATTGATCATTTAGCACATAAGATATTTAGCACAGCCTCTGACATATGTCTTAAATTCATGTTATTGGCTGCTATAAAACAGGCAGGCTTATACACCTATATTTTCTTTATCATCTGACTTAAATGGTATTTCCTCTATAAAGTGTTCCTTTACTCTTCCAGGCAGAATTAATCACTCTTTTCTGTTCCCATTGAACTTTTTTCTACTTGTACATCTTCATAAGTCATGTGAAGTTGCTATTTTCTCAATCTCTCAGTATAGATTAGGGAAACTAACAGATCACTAGTAAGCATGAGGGAAATGGGATGTTAATCCAATCCATTCAACAAAAAATTATATGCCATTTAGACTAAATATTATGTATGGTAATTACTCACTGAGGTAGACAGAATTTGGGCCCCCATGATCTCCACTGCCTGGTGCTACTCCCCTGAATATGGTAAGTTACATGGGAAAAGGGACTTTGCAGACGTAATTATTACTAATCATCTGACTTTAACATAGGTAGATTATCCTGAGTCCATTATTATCAGTATGGGTCCAATATAATCACATTAGGTCTTAAAAACAGAAAAGAAAAGTAGAAGGGGAACTCAGAGAGATTCCAGGAATGAGAAAGACTCAACACATCATTGCTGGTTTGCAGATGGAACTTGAAAGCAAGATTCTTTTTCAGAGCTTGCAGATAAAAGCCCAATCTGGTTGACTACCTTGACTTTGGCCTTGTAAGACCCTAAGGAGGCAACCCAGCTTAGCCACACTGTGCCTGTACTTCTGAACCACAGAAATTATGAGGAAAAAAAGGATGTTGTTTAAAGCTTTTAAATTTGTGGCAATTTGCCATGGCAGCAAAAGATAACTAGTACATCTATTTACTTGTATCCTGCACTAAATTAGGAGTTACTAAAATGTTGCTATTCATTTTTACCACCCCACCCCAAACCAAACCACAGCATATGGCATACATTACTAGCAGTCACTAGTAGTAGTCAATATATTAGTGGCTAGCATTTATTCAGCATTTTCTGTGCCAGATATTACACTTCTTACACATAAGAACACATTTTTAATCCTCACATTATGAAGTAGGTAAATTTCTAGCCCCATTTTACAGAGAAGGAAACTGAGGTTTAAGTAACGAAGGCGAAGTCAAACAGCTAGTAAGTGGCAGTGCCAGAATTTTGAATCCAGGAAGTTTAGTTCCAGAATCTGTGCAACACTGAGAACCACTATGCTGCATGGTCTATTGAATAAACACTCAGTAAAAGTATATTAAATCATTTGTTGAATTAGCTTCAAGGAAACTACTTCCTCCTTTAGGAGGAAGGTCAGGTATTCAAAATAAAGGTCTGTTTAGGCAATTGTTTTGAGCAGTGTCTCAAATTTGCTCCAGGCTCCTTACCTAGATATTTGGATTGAGTAGGCTTGGGATGGGACTGGGAAGTCTGCATCTTTAAAGCCCCAGGTGCTTTTTATGATAAGGCCAGGCTGGGAAATACTTGGTTTATATCATCCAAGTACTGATTTGGTTTTAATATTCATCTAAACAAATTAACAAAGTAAAGAAGGCCGATGGTGAAGTTGAAGACTTTATTGCTCCTTGTAGGTTCCCCCTAAATAAGAGAAAAAGTCATGGAAGCTATGATTTTTGAAGTACTGCTGTTTATCAATAAAGACCATCATAACCAAAGTAATATTAAGTATCAATTCAGAAATACGTTGGTGACTTCCAAACATTCATATGATCTTAAAATGTAAGGCTTTCTAGTCTTTTGAGTTAAAAAAAGGTCATGATAAAGGGATAAGTATCAGACTCAGGTTTCCTTACAGTTATTTAAATCGCTGTTGACAATTTACGTGACTTGTTATTAAAGTAAAGGGGCCTTTTAAACAGTGCTAAGGTATATTTATGTATATTGTACACTGAATATTTTATCACAAGCTTTCAATGAATTGTTTTATTGTACTGAATTTATCATAACAAGTTATTTATTACATGTTCTCTTATTCTTGTTGTTACCCTGCTCAGTGAAAAATAATTTATATTTTCATGACATTTACTTGTTGATAGTAGTTTTTATAACCTTGCATTTTGGTTCTACTATTCATTCTTATCCATGATGATTTGTGATTTAAAGATTTTACAACAGCCTTCTGAGTTTTATGCATAGTGAATCATAATACTGGCAAACTGTCTCCTTGTGTATGAGGTCAATAGTAGAATGAAAATATGTTATTATTACAATATTTTAGAATTAAATTATAAATGATGAAAAGTACAGACAAATCTTAATTCAGTAAGGAATACATGTATACCTATTCATTTGACGTAAATTATCTTTTCATTGTTTCATAGCCATGAGGACAGAAACCCAGTATTCAGATGACAAATTATGATGGATTATGCTCAGTAAATTTTGTTCCTATTCATTTGGCTGTGTCTCATGAACCAAATAAAACTGTCTAAATTGAGAAAATCCAACTGGAATGCTCTATTTTGGGAGAACTTATATTAATAATTATAGCCTGAAAGATATACACTATACTGAAGTGTTCCCTCAAGCCAACAAGGGAAGATTACATTATGCCCAGCCCATAGTCTGTACTAAATCTATTTTATTTGTATTCTAATTCTATGAATAATATATGTATGGTCTATAATAAATATCTACTAGGCAGACTTTCGATTCCTCAAAACACTTCATTCCCTCACATTGTTGGATAACAATTTATCAAACTACACTCTTAGACATTCTCCCACTTTCTTCCTAAATTAAATCTTAATGTTAGCTGCAACTGCCAGATGTCCTTCATTCTGAAAAATGTAGCAGAGGAGTTGGAGATTTTTTGAAGTGCCTAGCCAAGCCCCAATGAACCTACTTCTTACTGCAAGGTGAGTGGGGAGGATTGGGGGAGAAGGCCAATTCAGTAGATAAAGGACTCTGGTGCCCCCTTCAGACTTTCCCTGTATGCACTAAAATGTGCCATCAATTAGTGCTCTGTTTAAGGATCTACTCCTGTAGAGGAAGATCAACTGTATGGGCTTCAATTTTTGTGCTTTTTTTGTTGTTGTTTCTTGAGGCCTATCTGGAGTTACTTAGCTGCTGAGGGATGTTTGCTATCATCACATACTCCAATATAAAAGTTTAAAAATAAACAAATTAATTTTAAAAAGTTGTTGATTCTGCTATCTCTCTCTTCTCCCTTCTCATTGCTCAGTCTATCAACCTCTTCTAATACACCTTCTCATTAGCTGCAGCTTCATATATACTACAGTATCAGCTGTCATAAAGCAGCCAACAAAAATAATTATCAGCAAACATACTTTTAAGAATAATGCTAAGTCAATTGGCTGTTCCATGACGGCTTGAAAGAGGTGTTTTGGATCAAGTTCATGACGTTTTTCAGTGCTCAGTGGATTGTTTTGTTTATTCTGATTCCTGGGAAACACATAGCTGAAATGTGAAAACTCATAAATGGAAGTGTTAACTCATTAGATTTGGGCCATTAATATAATAAGTCAACAACAGAATCTTAATATTATAGGTTTCTTGCCATTCCAATGTCCCAGGTATAAAAAAGTTAATAATCACTGCTTCCACTGCTAATACCACAAAGCAAACTGCAATAATAAGCTATTGTTGCTTCCAGAGCATAAAATTAAACAATGCTGAGGAAGTAATCCACACATATATAAAACAGTATACTTATATTTTACACAATAATAGCAATTACCTAAGGCATGAATCAGCACCAAGGTATAGGTTTTTACCCTCTCTTCCTTGATATGGGTTCTTTGAGGATGAAAATGCACTTATTCAACTTTCCATCCTTTCATTTCCAGCCTCACACAGTGCATTTTCTCTAATATACTAGACATCAGTGAATATTTGTTAAATGACTATCTAGATTATCCATACCTTGTAATTTAGCTATGTAATCAGTTACTGAACTGTTCAGAAGATGATATTTTCTTTGAAGACAGGCCTTGTCTAATTCATCTTTATTTTTCTTAAGACCTCACACAGTTTGTTGAACATGCCTGCATCCAATAAAACATTCTTGAATTGAACTGAATGACACTGAGAAAGGTATTAATGTGACCAAGGCAATTTGTCCCATCTTTGAGCCATGCAGTTTGGATTCACACACACTGTATTCATGGGCTGGTTCTCTAAACATTATTTATGTCAACGTCCTGGAAAAAGTGTGCTATTGATTTTAAAAGGAATGGGTGAGAAAATGTTCATGGTTTAAAGCAGTGTTTTTCAAACCGTGCTCAGGAAAACCTAGGGTTATGCAGAGTGTCCTTGAGAAGGAAAATTAAACCAGAAAGTAACCCTTCCTGGAAAGATCTGCTTTTATCTCTTGAACATAATACACTTACAAGATTTTATTTCTATAAAGTGTTCCTGAGAGTTAAAAAAAGTTGGAAACCACTGGTCTAGACGGACTTATCCCTATGATTGTTAAAATAACAAAATAACTGGAAATAAAACCCTCTGAAGAATAAACAGAATAGACTAGAGTTTGCCATCTAACACTAAGGTGCATAGCAACACAAAGGGGGAGACTTTTACTTGATTTTTTGGGGTTCCCTCACTATGAGAAGTATTTCATTCAGCTTTTACCAGACAGATGAGGAAAATGAAAGTGTAGATTTCTTTTTTCCTTCAGTTTATTGAGATATAATTGACACATAGCACTGTTTAAGTTTAAGACGTACAGCATAATGATTTGACTCTATATATTGTAAAAAGATCATCACAATAAGTCTAGTTAACATGCATCATTTCATATAGACACACAAAAAAAGAAAAAAAACGTTTTTTTCCTTGTCAAGAGAGCTATTAGGATTTACTCTTTTAATTTTCAAATATACCATACAGCAGTGTTAACTATAGTCATCTTGTTGTACATTACATCCCTAGTACTTATTTATCTTACAACTGGAATTTTGTAACTTTTGACCCCCTTCATCCAAGTCCCTCTCCCCCATCTGTGAAAATATGAATTTCTTATGGATTTTTAGAACAGTCATAGAAAGTACATCCTATTATGTATTGAAGCTTTAAGAGTTAAAACTATCATATCAAAAAGGATTTAACTCAATCAGATTGAGGTCATAATCAGTGCTCTTTCATTTTATTAAATGGTATTAAAATTAAAGACTATTTGACTCCATTAAACAAATATGTCTTTCTTTTCCCCTGAGAATCTCATTGGGTAAGGAGGTCAAAATGGTCAATTCTTCCCAAATATGAAAACTGACTTAGTGAAAAAATTAACCTTTTTCTCTCCTATATCTTTTCTCAATATCCATTTGGAACTAATAAGCAACACTTGAAAACTTTCTTTTCATGGATAGTCGTACATTGGGAAGAAATGAGCTGTCCTTGGTAAAACATCCCTTTATCGCAAAAGGTTTCAAACTGTGCTCTCATGAGCACTTGTGCTGCTATCTTACTGGCCAAGGTCACCATTGGCCACATGTGGCTACTGAGCACTTGAAATGTAGCAAGTCCAAAATGTATTTGAAGATTTAGTTCAAAATGTAAATATTAATCATTTTTATATATTGAAGCTAACATTTTTTATGTAGTGAGTTAATTAAATATATCACTGCACCTCTTTCTTCTGACGTTTTTAACGTGGCTACTAGAAAATTTAAAATCGTTTATGTTTCTCACACTTGTAGCTCATGTTACATTTCCACAGGACAGCACTGCTCTAAAGGTTTCTCCAAAATAGAGGATAGATTGTTGAGAGGAAACAAAAAGGCAGATCTTTGAGTCCTACTTTCCTACGTCAACAAGAACAGCTCTGATTTAATTTGTTCCACATAGTTGCCTTCTGCTTAAGACTGTGTGTGGGGAAAAAGTTTGATAAAGAAAACAAAGAAAGCTTTCTTATTCACTACGTAAAGTTTTTCATATTGATGAATGAGAGAAACTGTCTCAAATGTTGTGAACCACCTATGGTCATCTCTCTCTCTCTCTCTTTTTTTGTCTTTTCTCTCACCTCTGCCTGGGATCTGATTAAATGACCATATCTCATCTTGGTTTCACTGGGAGAGTTTGAAAACCTGTTGTCTCATTTAATTATTATCATTGCCCCCTTTTCACTCTCATAAGTGTTCCAATGTGGACTCTAAGTTATATGGTCACCTTGGCTCTGACCAACTTTTGACAGATGCAGCCTCAGAGTCTCTGGCATCCTGCCCTCACAGCATGCCTCTTGCCTCCTGCCCCAGGGTTTCCTGTTAACACTGCCATAAACACTGCCATGGGATCAGTGCCCTTGCCCATGTATGACCAACTTAGAAATACTGAGGAATTAAAGCCCCATGAGTAAACCTGTGACCAATGGGAGGAGCAAGGAAACAAATTATCCCTTCTGCTTTCTCCCCACTCCCTTCTCCTGCAGAGACAGTCTATACATAGTCTGTGTAACTTAGAGTGGCCCAGGTAATCAGTTCTAAGAATCCGACAGTCACATTTAGCAGTGGTCAGCTCAATACCTTCTCATATTAGCTCTTCCTCTTTCCCTGATTTTCTCTCCTTGTCCCTCACTCCTGCTCCCTGACTTTGGACTCTCTAATAAAACGATAGCATGGAAGCTTTCTGCAGCAGATCTGTTTTCTGCTGAACACGGCCCAAAATAGAGCCTCACCCTAGAAAGCTTAAATCTGTCAGGCTCTGCCAGGTTCCCTGTATCAACAGCCATCATGTATATCTCTTGGTCCTTGGTCAAAAACTCACAGATATGAACTAACCCTGAATTTGAGCAAAAAAGATTTAGGGAGCTCTATTTCAGTATGAATCAGTATCAAATGATCCTACGCTAATTCAAGCCTGGTTTTGATAACTGGGCTTCTGCCTTCCTTTATTTTCAACTTCATTTCTAGAAACCAGATTTGTTGCCATGCCCCTTTCATCTACACCTCAGATTCTCCATGCGGACAAATACTAATACCACATATAGTCTATCATCATTCTCTCTAGACACTATGTTCTGTATGTAGATCAGCTTTTAGGTCTTGCCCTTTTTCTTCTGCAATTTCAACAATTCCCATTCCTATCAATGCCATAAGAGGTAGAAAACAAACTGGGTCAAGACCATAATTGAGAAAACTCAAGAGATATTCAGGATCAAATGCCATTCTCTTGGATCCTAGCCCATTGTTTATTGTACTTGAACAGTGGGAAATAAAACCTGCTTGAAGGTGCAGGTACACATATACATACACACAGAGAGAACTAATCTTTCCATAAATCACTGTAACATGAACCTATTGAAGATATCAAAACACAAAAGTATACATCATAAGAAACTTAAAATAAATAAACCTCTAATAATATGTCATTTGACTTCCAGGCATACAGTGAAAAGGAAAAATAAAACTAAAATAGCCTCCATTATTAACAAGCATGTTCTTTCAGCCAGGAAGCACGAGAATTCCCAAGTTCTGTCTATGAAATACTTCTAGGCCAAGAGTTTACGCAACTTTAGTGTACATAAGGCATATTTGTGGATCATGGTAAAATGTAGCTCCCCAAATTCGATTCAACAAAGACCCAGATGCTGTAGGTCTTGGATAAGGCCTAGGAATATGCACAAACACTGAATACCGAAATACCAAGTCTGAAACAAAATACCTATAAAAGTACAAGTAAGTTTTTGAGGAAACTAAGTTAACACCAAAAGTAAGACTGAAAGTTAACCTAATTTTATAGTCTAGAAGTATGTTTCACAAAAATGTAACCTGGAACTGAATTAAAAACACTGTCGATGGCCCATGTATGCTTTGACACTTAAATGAGAACAAAATTAAAAACAAATTTATTAAGCCAGTAATAAAGTAGGGAACACCTTAGGACTTCTCCTAGAGTCAATAAGAAGGAGAAAACTGGGCAGCATGTTTTTAACTACCAATATTAAGGAGATACTCATTTCTTAAAGAAGCACAAGAACTGTACTCCCCATACCTTCATCAATACATCTCCCAACTATACCTTTTTGGAGACTATGATTCCCAGAAAACAACTGGGAGAGACATGTGATAGGATGGTCGCTGGTGAGTTCTGTATGTATAGGGTTGGCAATAGTGTGATAGGAAATTGCTCTTCTTATAAGAAGAACCTGTAGCTCAGGGCAGAGATGGAAAGAGCACAGATAGTATGGCAAGGTGGATAATAGGTGTATGTAGTAGGTTTAAGAATCTGATCATTTGCCTTTCTAACGAGTCCACAGGTGATGCTGATGCTGTTGGTCCAGAGTTCATACTTTGAATACTGGTAGTTTGGATTGCCAAAGTGTCAAGCCATTAGGGGTAGGAAATAATCACAAGTGAGTAGAATAGAACTGAACTAAGGGAAAGCTTGCTAGTCGCCAGAAATTAGAGGAGGCTATATACCATTCATTTACTTTCCAGCAACACAAGTGAGAAGTGATTTCACTCATCCTTATATGGGAAGCTTGCAGGACAAAGGGCAATCCATGTGTGTTGTCTGTTGGTAAACAATGAATTTGGGCAAACTTTCCTTACTTAAGAAAGGAAAAAGAGTAATTTAATTTGGAAATGATTAAACAATAGTTTAGCTCATGTAAAATAACATTTGGGAGTTGCAGAAGAGCAGACTTTTAAAGTAATTTCTTAAAGAAACCAGAAAAATATATTAGAATAATGTTTGGTATCATTAATGGGTTAATATGGTATATAATGATGAGATATAAGTCATTAGGGAGTATAAGAATGTGATATTTTTTAAAAAGGGTTGCAGAGACAGGTATATATAAAAAGAATGCCAGCCAAAGTAAGTTTTTCAAGAATATTAAAATTGCAACAGCAGAATTAAAAACTGCCATAGCAGGTAATAAATAACAGAGGTTCATTGTATTCTGTAGCTCATAAAATATTTTACTAGCCAAAGAACAGATATGAAGATCAGTGGAATACATTAGAAATAAACACACATAGTTAAGTACCTACAACTCATAAAGGCACCATTTCAAATAAGAAGGTAAAAGATTTATTAGTCAACAAATGGTCTTCATGAAATTGGTTCACAATTGGAAAAGTTAACTCATTTTCTCACACAATACCCCAAAATAAATTTTTCCTGAATGGAAAAAATATGTAAAAAATTAAACTACTCAAAGAGAAAGAAATATAGGTGAAAGATTTGATCTTGGTGTAGTGAAGTTTTCCATGGATGGCAGGAAAGGAATGTTTCTTAAAAAAAGACAGGAAAAGAGCCATAGTTTTGAATATACTTAGATACTAAAATTAGAATTTCTGGGACTTCCCTGGTGGTCCAGTGGTTAAGACTCTGTGCTTCCAATGCAGGAGGCACGGGTTTGATCCCTGGTCGGGGAACTAAGATCCTACATGCTGTGCAGCCAAAAATATTAAAAGAAAAAAGAAAAAAAGAAAGAAACAATTGTAAGAACTATATACAATTAGAGAAAAAATTAAAAATAAATTAAAAATAAAATAAAATTTAAATTTCTATATGTCAATATACACAATAAAAATGAACAAGGATATAAACCAGGAGGTTAGATAAATGTTTTCAATATACTTTAATATCCATTATGTATAAAGTGTCCTTAAAAATCAATATAGGAAATGGATGGAGTCCCCGGTACTTGTTGGCCCCTGTGGAACCAGGATCCAGGTCTGCCCATACAGACTCAGGTCCCAGGCCCATCACCATAGACCAAAATGCCAGGCCTACCCCAGTGAACCTAGGCTGCCATCATGAATCTAGGCACCAGGTTGATTCCTGTGTACACAAATACCAGGCCTGCCCACCTGTTTACCCAGGCACCAGACCTGCGCACCCATGGACTCCAACAGCAAGCCTGCCCACTGACACCACCAGATGGCCCAGCCAGAATCTCTGGACAGGCTGACTGGTGAAGACTTTGCCTGCCAAAGCCAGTCTTCAAAGACTGGAAGAGGTGCCTACTTCCTCAAATGCACAGGCATTAACACAAAGCCACAAGGATTATAAATAATCAAGGAAACATGACTCCACCTAAAGGAACTAATAAAACTCTAATGACTGACCATAAAAAAAAAAATGGAGCTCTGTGAACACTCTGACAAAGAATTCAGAATTATCCTCTTAAGGAAATTCAGTGATTTATAAGAAAAGACAAATAGATAACAAATGAAATTAGGAAAACAATGCATGAACAAAATAAGTTCAACAAAGAAACAGAAAACATTTTTTAAAAAATCAGAAATCCTGGAGTTAAAGAATATATTGATTGAACTGAAAAATTAATAAAGAGTTTCAACTGTAGATTTGACCAATCAGCAGAAAGAATTAGTGAACTTCAGGATAGGTCATTTATAATCATTCATTCAGAGAAGCATGAAGAAAAAAGAATTTAAGAAAAGAGTGAAGAAAGCCTAAGTGAATTATGAAACAATATTAAAAGAAACAATATATGCACTTTTGGAGTCCTGGAAGGGAAAAGGGGATAATGAGCTGAAAGCTTATTTAAAGAAATAATGGCTAAGAATTCCCCAAATCTGGGGTGCAATTTAGACATCCAGGTTAATGAAGCTAATAGATTACTACAAAATGTCAACCCCAAATAATATTTTTCAAAGGCACATTGTAATAAAACTGTATAAAATCAAAGACAAGAAGAGAATTTTAAAAGAAACAGAAAAATAATTCTCAAATAAAAGGGAATCCTCATAAGGCTATTAGTGGATATTTCAGTGGACACCTTGCAAGCCTGGAAAGAGTGGGATGATATACTCAAAGTGCTAAAAAAAAAATGCCAATTAAGAATACTTTACCCAGAAAAGTTATCTTTCAGAAATGGAGAGATAAAGAATTTTGCAAACAAGCATAGCACAGGAAGATAGGCTCGGTGCTTTGTGATGACCTAGAGGAGTGGGATAGGGAGGATGGGAGGGAAGCTCAAGGAGAGTGGATATGGGGACAAGTGTATGCATGTGGCTGCTTCACTTTGTTGTGCAACAGAAATTAACATGGTATTCTGAAGCAGTTATACTCCAATAAAGATCTATTAAAAAAATAAGTTATACAAAAAAAAAAGAATTTTGCAAACAAACAAAAGCTGAAGGAGATTGTAACCACTACACCTGACTTACAAGGAATGCTGAAAAGAATTCCTGAAGCTGAAATAAAAGGGCACTAATTAGTAACATGAAAATGTATGAAAACATAAAACATACTGGTAAAGTTAAGTACATAGTCAAATTCAGAATACTCTAATACTGTAATATGGTAGAGTGTTAATCACCTAACTCTAGGATAAAGGGTGAAAGAAAAAATATTAAAAATACTATAGCTACAATAATTTGTTAAAGGATATACAATTTAAAAAGCTATAAATTGAGACACCAAAAACATAAAAGAGGGGAAAAGTAAAAAGATAAATTATCAATGTAAAATAGTTAGCTATATCATGTGATGTTTTGTGCAAGCCTCATGGTAACCACAAAGCAAAAACCTACAGTGGATACACAAAAGATGAAGAGAAGAGAATCAGGGACTTCCCTGGTAGCACAGTGGTTAAGAATCCGCCTGCCAATGCAGGGGAAATGGGTTCATGCCCTGGTCCAGGAAGATCCCACATGTCACGGAGCAACTAAGCCCATGTGCCACAACTACTGAGCCTGCACTCTAGAGCTCGTGAGCCACAACTACTGAGCCCATGTGCCACAACTACTGAAGCCTGCATGTCTAGAGCCCATGCTCTGAAACAAGTGAAGCCATTTCAATGAGAAGCTCACACACCACAATGAAGAGTAGCACCCACTCACCACACGAGAGAGCCCGTGCACAGCAACAAAGACCCAACACAGCCAAAAATAAGTAAATAAATTTTAAAAAAATAAAGAGAAAAGAATCAAAACACACCACTATGTTAAATCAATTCAATGAGAAAGACAGCAAAAGTGAAAGAAAGAAACAAGGGAACTACAAACAAGCAGAAAACAATAAGTTGGTGCTCTTACCTATCAACAATCACTTTAAATGTAAATAGATTAAATTTTCCAATCCAAAGGCATAGAGTGGCTGAATGGATTAAAAAAAACAGGACCTAACTATGTGCTACCTTCAAGAAACTCACTTCAGCTTTAAGGACACACATAGAGCCAAAGTGAAGGGATGTAAAAAGATATTTCATGCAAAAGGAAAACAAAAGAGAGTGTGGGCACCTATACTTATATTAGATGAAATAGACTTTAAGTAAAAAACTATCGCAAGAGACAAAGAAGGCCATTATATAATGATAAAGGGGTCAATCCAGCCAGAGAATATAACAATTGTAAATGTATAAACACCCCACATATGAGCACCTCTAAACACACTAAGCAGATACTAACAGGTATGAAGGGAGAAATAGACAACAGTATGATAGTAGTAAGGGATTTCAATATCCCACTTTCAACAATGGATAGATCATCCAGACAGAAAATCATTAAGGAAACACTGGATGTGGACCTAACAGACATATACAGAACATTTCACCCAACAGCAGCAAAATACATTCTTCTCAAGCATACATGCAACATTCTCTAAGATAGGTCATATATTAGATCACAAAACAGCCTTAGGAAATGTAAGAAGATAAAAATCACACCAAGTATCTTTTCAGACCACAATAGTATGAAACTAGAAATCAGTAACAAGGAAAACTGAAAAATTCACAAATGAGTGGAAATTAAACACATTCCTGAGCAACCAATGGGACAAAGAAGAAATCAAAATTGAAATTTAAAAATATCTTAAAACAAATGAAAATGGAAAAACAATATACTAAAACTTAAAAGGATGCAGCAAAAGCAGTTCTAAGAGGGAAGTGTATAGCAGTAAAAATCTACATTAAGAAAAAAGAAAGATAACAAATAAACTACCTTTACACCTCAAGGAACCAGAAAATAAAGAATAAACAAAGCCCAAAGTTAGCAGAAGGAAGGAAAAAATAAATTTATAAATGAAAAAGGAAATATTGCAACTGAAACTACACATATGCAAAGTATCGTAAGAGATTACTATGAACAATTACAAGCCAACAAATTGGATAGCCTAGAAGAAATACATTTCAGACCAAGACTGAATCATGAAGAAATATAAAATTTAAATAGACCAGTAATAAGTCAGGATATTGAAACAGTAATCAAAAACCTCCCAACAATGAAAAGCCCAGGATCAGATGATTTCACTGGTGAATTCTACCAAATATTTAAAGAAGAATTAATGCCACTCCTTCTCAAATATTTCCAAAAAATTGAAAAGGAGACAGCACTTCCAAACTCATTTTACAAGGCCAACATTACCATGATACCACAGCCAGATAAGGACACTACAAGAAAATAAAACTGCCGGTCAGTATCCCTGATGAATATAGATGCAAAATTCTCAACAAAATACTGGCAAACAGAATTCAAAATTATATTAAAAGAGTAATACACCAAGATCATGTGGGATTTATCCCTGGGATACAAGGATGGCTCAACATACACAAATCAATAAATGTGATACACCACATTAAATAGAACAACAAATAAAAATCATACGACCATCTCAATAGATGCAGAAAAAAAGCATTTGAAAAATTCAACATCCCTTCATAATAGAAACTCTTAACAAACTGGTTAGGCGGAGTGTTCCTCAACATAATAAAGGCCATATATATGAAAATCCCACAGCTAACCTCATACCTGATGGTGAAAAGCTGAAAGCGTTCATGTTAAAATCAGGAACAAGACAAGGGTGCCCACTCCTTCTTATTCAACATAGAAATGGAAATCCTTGCCAGAGCAGCTAGGCAAGAAATGAAAATAAAAGCATCCAAACTGGAAAGGAAGGTGTAAACTTTCTGTTTGCCAATTTTGTGATTGTATGTATAGAAAACTCTAAAACCTCCACCAAAACTCTCTTAGAATTAATATATCTGTATATCTCTATCTGTCTATCTATCTATCTATCTATCTACCTATCGTATTTATTTCTGACTCCAAATCTAGTGCTCTTCCCACTGGCTATCATTATTTATAGATTAAGACTATTACAATATCAAAAAAAAGTAGAAGGGTGTTACCTAGAAAAAATGATATATAATGAAAATATAATACATTTTCATGACCAGTGTGGTTGATTCCCCAATATCTATTCCAACTCTAAAATATTACTCTAAGCCTGGTAGGGTAATCCCACTCTTCTTGCTAATTACTGATTTAAAAATCAACATTCAACCCAATTCTATCCAATAATATATGAGGAAGATTCTTTTGGAGGACTTCGATGAAAAGTCTTTACTCCTAAGAAACAGGCTCAAGAATCTACAGTCTTTTTCCTTTTGGATATTTCACTGTCTGGATGTGGCAACCCGAACTGCTATAGCCATCTTATTTCAAGCCAAGTTCAAGGACAATGCCAGAAAAATTGGTCCTTAATGATATTATTATACCATGACTGGATTTTGTCTGCCCTACCTCTAATTTTTCATTTATGTGAAAAATGAAAATATTTTAAAAATAGCCTTATTTTTAAATCTCAACTTGAGCTGAGTTTTCTATTACTTGCTTCCTAAGTGAAACATCTATAATAAACTAACTGCCAATGTTATACTTAACATAGAAACAGGAAACACGAAGTGAGAGAGTGGCATGGACATATATACGCTACCAAATGTAAAATAGATAGCTAGTGGGAAGCAGCCGCATAGCACATGGAGATCAGCTCGGTGCTTTGTGACCACCTAGAGGGGTGGTATAGGGAAGGTGGGAGGGAGACACAAGAGGGAGGAGATATGGGGATATATGTGTATGTATAGCTGATTCACTTTGTTATAAAGCAGAAACTAACACACCATTGTAAAGCAACTATACTCCAATAAAGATGTTAAAAAAAGAAACAGGAAACAAATTCCCATTAAAACCAGCTTTCCTATGTATCAGCAATAGAGGTGCTTTGTATCACTCATTATTTGATATGATTCCAGACACTCTAGCTAAGAATTAATAGATACAACTTTTGGAAATGAAGCAACGAACATATTTTTTTACAGATAAAATAATTTTATGCCTTGAAAACCGAATAAGATAACTAAAAATCTCCTGGAATTATGAATATTCTAAAACGTGGCCAGAAAAAAATGATATATTTACCAAAAAATCATTATAATTCATGCATACCAACAATAAGCATTTGGAAGCCATAATGGGGGTAAAGTTTCATTAATAATAGCAGCAATATTAAATTTATTGAAAAAAACCTTAACACGAAATGTGTGCAAATATATAAAAACAAACATCTATACAATGTTAAAGAAGGTTTTTAGTAGCCCATTTAAACTTCCAGTGTGATTCTTTGCTCTCTCCCTTCCCCACACCTCCGTGGAGAAATAATGTACTATGTCAGGTGATGGATATGTTAATTAACTTGATTGTCACAATGTAGACGTATATCAAATCATCATGCTGTACACTTAAATATATATAATTTTATTTGTCAATTATACCTCAGTAAAGCTGTGGAAAAAATAATTAATCAAGTGCAAGGACATTACTGGAGCACAATGCTGGCAATTAGAGCTTTTGGTATAATGAGTGAACAGTTTAAAAGCTCAGGCTTCTTTGTAGCCTACTCTATATTGCTTTCTTTACTTACCTTTTTGGTTCCTATTTTAGAATCATGCTCTATGAGCTGCCACAATGAATCAGGCCTGATTACTTCCATGTTCGGTGCCATTCACTTTCCCTGTACAGGCCAAACTGAAACCAGGGTGAATTCAAGGTGTTAAGAGGCATCTTCTAGGCCTCTTAGCACTGCTCTGTCTAGGAAAAGGAGTCTTCAACAGCTATCATGTGTTGCAACTAACTGCAGCCCTGGGATATATGTAGGGGGAAAGGTCCAAAGCATTAGAGCAATTTTAGTCAATATACTATACTAATATTGACATTTCTTCCTTCCTGAGCCTTGGGCCAATTTCTCTAGTTTGGCTGCAGCCATTATAGACAGCTAATAAAGGATTCATGTATAACAGTGACCTTGAACAAAACAGAAAATCTCAAATCTTGGCTATATACCAATGTAATATTTTGTGTTTGTGTATTTTTGATCACAGGAGCAAAACCACACCCTGAGGAGTGAGCCGCTCTTTTCCTTTAAAAAGGATAGGCTAATCCTGGAGGATGAAATGAAATAGGCCTTTCAACTTATTGACTGGACCTCCTCACCTCTCAGAACCTAGACTTCAAGGTAGCTGCCTCTGATCATGTGCAGTCATGGAAGATATAGATGTCATTCCCAAGCCCAGACTTTCTGATAGGAGTGTCAATGGAAGCAGCAAAATCAGTGGCAGCACCAACAGTATAAGGACATGGACAGTTTCTGGGGTAGCCAATATCTTGGGAAGCAGTTGTGGAGAAATCTAGCTTCAAGGAGTTACATCTGAGTTCTGACCATACTTGCAAGCTGTAAGAGATACCAGAGCTTATCTTAGACATGAAGATAAATACGCCCTCTCGATAAGGCTGATGTTAGCATCAGTAGTGGTCACTTGTAATGATATCTGTGTCCAGTAAAATAAAGATATTTGGGGTTCAGACAAGTAGAAGCTTCAGGGAAGAGCAAGATAAGAAGACAGGGCAGAAATACCTGAAAAACGTATTCTGGAATACACAGGTGTAAACTCTTATTAGTAAATGGTTTGAGATGGTGGGATTGAGGAGGATGCTGTGGACTGAACTGTGTCCACCCCCCACCCCCCCGCCCCCAATTCATATGCTGAAACTCAGCTCCTAATGTGATTTTATTTGGAGACAGGGACTCTAAGGAAGTAATTAAGGTTAAATGAAGTAATAAGGGTGGGGTCCTGATATGGAAAGACCACTGGAAAGCGCTCTCCCCGCCACCTCCGCTCTCTCTCGCTCTCTCCCATGTAAGGACACAAAAAGAAGGCAGCATCAACAAGCCAAGAAGAGAACTTTCACCAGAAACCAAATTAGCCAGCACCTTGTTCTTGGACTTCCCAGCCTCCAGAACTGTGAGAAACAAATTTCTGTTGTTTAAGCCACCCAGTCTGTGGTACTTTGTTATGTCACCCCAAGCAGACTAATATAGATTTTGGTACTGAGAAGTGGTGTGCTGGAGTGCTGTTGTAACAAATACTTAAAAATGTGGAAATGGTGTAGAAATTGAATAATGAGTGGAGAGTGGAGGAATTTTAAGGTGTGTGCTAGAAAAAGCCTAGATTGCCATGAAGGGACTGTTGGTAGAAATATCGACATTAAAGGCAATTCTGGTGAGAGCTCAGAAAGAAAAGAGGAGAGATGTAGAGAAAGTCTTCCTCTTCTTAGAAAACGTAAAATCATGAAAAGATTGTTGCGAGAAATATGGACATTAAATGTCATTCTGATGAAATCTCAGATGGAAATGAAGAATAAGTTATTAGAAACTGGAGCAAAGGCAATCCTTGTTATAAGTGACAAAGAACTTGGCTGAATTGTGTTCTAGTGTTTGGTGGAAGATAGAGATTTTGAGTGATGAAATTAGATATTTAATTGAGGAGATTCCTAAGCAAAGTGTTAAAGATGTGGCCTTGCTGCTTTTTTTACTACCTATAATAAAATGCAGGAGGAGATAAATAAATTGAAAGAGTTGTTAAGCAAAAAGGCACAGAACTTGAAGATTTGGAAAATTCTCAGCCTATCCGTATGGCAAAAATGAGAAAGCTTGTTCTGAGAAGAACAGTAAGGATGTGACTGAACAACCATTTGATAAGGATATTAGTATGGGTATGCACCAATTTAATCAGTCACCACAACAGAAGCCAGCAACAGAATGGGATTATACCAGCAGAAATACTGCCAGGTGGGTCTAAAAGAAAAAAGAGAAAATGAGACCAAATGAAGGAAGTCTGCTAACATGAGCTATCCTTCAAGAAAAGGGAGGAATCACCCCAAAGGCGATTCACAGATCAGCAGGGCTGCCACTCAGGCTGCCACTCACATCACAGGCCTACAGTCCAAGGCTTCAATTTCAGAGGGTGGGACCTTTGAAGAGAGACCCAAAGCAGCAAGGATGCCCTCTAAGCTGAATAGGCGGGGCCACCCTGAAAAGCCCTGTGGGTGGCATTGCCACTCCTGTGGGCTTGAAGGGCAGAGCAAAAAGACAAACAGGATTATTCTCAAACTTTAAAATTTAATAGAATTTGCCTTGCTAGGTTTTGAGCTTACTTGGGATCCATTGCCCCTCCCTTCTTTCCTATTTCTCCCTTTTGGAATGGGAATGTCTATTTTATGCCTGTCTCACAATTGTATTCTGGAAGCACATAACTTGTTTGGTTTCTCGGGTTCACAGATGGAGAGGAATTTTGCCTTAATATGAATCATATCTTGAATCTTACCCATATTTGATTTAGATGATATTTAGGTGGGACTTTGGACTTCAGACGTTAGAGTTGATGCTGGAATGAGTTAAGACCTTTGGGGCTATTGGGGTGGAATGAATGTATTTTGCATATGAGAAGGACATGCACTTTGGAGGGTCAGGAGTGGGATGCTACAAACTGAATTACAGCTCCCTCAAAATTCTCATGTTGAAGTCAACCCCCTAATGTAACTGTATTTGGAGATAGCGTCTATAAAAGGTTATTAAGGTTAAATGAGGTCATAAAGGTGGAGCCCTGATCCTGTAGGATTAGTGTCTTTATAAGTCTTATAAGACATGAGCTCGTGCTCTCTCTCTCTCTCTCTCTCTCTCTCATATGTGTGTGTATATATCTATATCTATATATAGATATAGATATATCCCCACCATGTGAGGACATAGTGAGAAGGAATTTCTCTACAAGCAATCAAACCAGCTAGTTCCATGATCTTGGACTTCCCAGCCTACAGAGCTGTGAGAAATAAATTTCTGTTGTTTAAGCCACCCAGCACATAGTATTTTGTTATGGCAGCCCAAGCTGACTAATACAGGGGGATGACAAGCACATAGAAGGGTTAGGGCTATCACTTCCTTAGATTTGAGATACACAAAAATTCAAATTTCCACCACAATTAGTATTCAATGGATAAACACTAGGATTTGGAGTATCATGTTCTGCCTGGAAAAAACAAAACAAAACATACACTTCTACACTGGAGAATAATTCAATTTAGATTAAAGAGTTACTATTTAAAACCGAAAACACATCTTATAGGTGCTGTAAGTAACTTCTCACATGGAGCCAGAAAATCTGAAGGCCAGGGTGAATTCATTTGTGACTTCCAACTGTTAGTGAAGTTGCATTTTTGTAGATAAAGTCCCATATGGGGATCAAGGCTCCTGCGATGGGAAAACATTTTTGATCAGTGATTCTTGTTAGTTATATTCTGATTTCTGGC
Source organism: Delphinus delphis (assembly GCF_949987515.2). NCBI lineage: Eukaryota > Metazoa > Chordata > Mammalia > Artiodactyla > Delphinidae > Delphinus > Delphinus delphis. Next base: position 20,850,277 of record NC_082704.1, on the reverse strand, counting down.
AGAATGTATATCATTTTGAATGGCTCCCTAAAGGCAAAAGCTTGTGAAGCATAAGCAGAGGGGCAGCACGGGGCTCATGAAAGCCTTGGGAGCTCTACAGGATAACAAAAATACAAAGAGCAGAGGATTGGAAACTTGGGAAATTCAGGGCCATGAACTTTTGCCTTTTACAAATGTCAGGCACCCTGATCATAATATAGAAATGTAGGATATATGATGAGTTTTAAAAATTTACTTTTGTTTTTCTAAATTCTATAGATGAGTATCTGGTGATATGATATCCTTATGTATATTGGGGTATACATTTGACCTTAGAAAAAATGAGATTTGAGAGAGATTTATGCTTTTTAATACAGCGTTGGGAGTAGGAAATTAGAAGCCAATTCTGGCAACTACCTTTAAAGCATAAGCACTTAGAAGGGAATGGGTCAAAATATTGTCAGTAGTTTTCTATGGCTATTGGATAAAATTAGTAGTAGTGTAGTGGTGAAGAGTGTGGACTCAAGCTAGACTGCTTGGGTTTGAATCTTGACTTACACTTACAAGTGTGGCACCTTAGGGAAAAGATTTAAGTTCTCTGTACCTTTGCTGCTTCATTTGTAAAAAGGAAATAACGGTAATATCTTCTGCTTCTGGTTGTCACGAACATTAAACAAAATAATCCATGGAAAATATTATCAGAGTATCTGATCCATAATAAGTGCCCAGCCCCTGTTACACTGTTAGCTATTATTTTCTTTAAAAATTTCAGAATTTTCTACAATAAACCTATATTCCTTTATTTTTAGGAAAATATATTAAAAATATACAACACTATTAAATTATATATCTGTATATATATACTTTATTTTGTATATCTTGCAATTTTGGATTTGGATAAGTTTGAGATGAGAACATACTATTAGCCATTTATTTTGTAATCCAGTGAAATCAATCTGGATTCTAGACAAAGAATGTATATACAATCTACATTTTAATGTCCATAGCCCTTTCATTATATTTCTGACAGTGACCAACTGTGGGAGTCTATACATGTTATTTAATCTCTCTGTGTAAAATGAGGATAATAATACTGAACTTGTATGGTTATGGTGATGATTGGATTAGATAAACATGGAAGGCTCCTCCCTGCCTAGTGGATGGCATACAATAGGCAATCAATTAATATTAGTTACCATCACCCTAACTCACCTTTAACAAGTTAGACCAAGTAGTCTGACATGTACTACCTTCCAGTACAGTTGTGATTTAATATAGGAATCAGGTCCAGGCCACTAAATACATCTTCTTGCCAATGTTTTCATATAGACAATTCCCAGATATACTTAGGTTGTGTGGCCAAAACACAATTGTATCAAAATTTTTTTGCAATAACCATGGGACAATCTGTAAGATATACCTTCAATGTCAATTTTCTATATGGTGCACAAATGACTTGATTATCTCAGGAGGTTCCTCTAAGGGACATCCACTCTTTGCTGAACTTAAAATCATGTCCAGTCCAAAATTCCATTATGTGTGAGTTATCCTAAAGATGTGAGTTAGGGAGTTCTTTTACCACCAGTGCTTCTAGAGAGATGACATATGATCATCTGAGTTGTGAAATGGCAGATGACTATTCAAAACATAGCAATTTATTTTTGCCTAAAATGCTGGGGTACTGCCACTATGGTGGCATAATTAACATTACAGGCTTACCCTGTGAAGAATCTCAAAAGAGACTTGAATTAATATAATTGTGAACACACAGCAATTAAGGACATTAGAATGTCTTGCAATTTATAATGATAGGAAGGACTCCTTTTGTCAATTTCTGTTTGTTTCTATTCTGTGCATGGAATTCCCCTTGAGTAGTTAGTAATCAGTGCTTCAATGCCATCTGGCACTTTGTGGATAGGTAGGCACATCTCCAAAATCATAAGGTGAAATATCAACTGTAAAAAAACAGAGGTTTATATTCTCTGTAATGTACTAGCACAGGCTTGAAGTCAATAACTGTTTGCTAGTCTCAAAAAGAACTTAAAACTGGAAATTCAATACCATAGAATGTCAGGCCTACTTCCACCATCCAAGCAGGGAATGCAACTCAGCAGAGGTTGCCTTTTGTGAAATAAAAGTTGATACATTGAACAATGCCAGCATCCCCTTGAGGCCTTCCAATTCCTAAAGACAGCTTGAAGACCTGTTTTGATTTTGGAGTAGGTATCTTGTGAATTCTATTAAGTGAACGTTAGCAGCATGGATGCAAGAGACAAAATTATTCAAATCCTGAGTCTTTTTCTCCTCTAAACCTAAATTCTTGATACGCAGTGATTAAGGGCAGGAATCTTTGATGTCAGGGAGACCCTAGTTTTGATCCTTCCTCTTTCAATTTCTTGTGACATTTAATGAATTGCTTAATCTCTCTGAGCCTCAATTTTCTCATCTGTTAAATGGTAATAGTCCCCAGGTTTGTTACAAGGATTAAATGTATTCACATCATCATCTCTAATTTACTAGTCAATCTATTTCAATATTCTGCACTCAGAACTTCACTAAAACAACAACTGTCAAGGTTATCAATGACTTCCACATTGCCCTGTCAGCAGCATTCAACCCAGCTGACCATGCCCTCCAGAAGCATTCTCCTCTCTTAACTTCCGGGACACCACATTTTCTTGACTATCTATTAAGCGCCTTGACACTTCTCAGGCTTCTTTGAGAGCTCAACCTTCTCTGTGTAATCTTGAACCTTGGTGTGGTTCGAATACTTCTCTTTCGTTTTCCTCTCTTTCCTCTCTTCTTTTTCCTCTTTAATTGCTTTCTAGGTACTTCAAATCTAGCATTATGGCTTTAAATAGTATTAGTATTTTGATGATTTCGAATTTCTATCTAAAACCCAGACCTTTATCCTGAATCCAGATTTGTATACTACAGCTTCCTTGACATCACCACTTAGATATTTAATAGCCATCCAAAACTAATATGTCAAAAAAAGGTCTCTTGATTTTCATCCAAAAACAACAATAACAACTTTTTGCTCACTGTTACCCACAGTTTACTAAATATACCACCATAAACTTCAGTTCCTCGAGCTGAAAACCTAGAATTCATCATCAATACTGTTACCAAATGCAAGTTTGTGTGCCTGACACAGAGTGAGGCCAAATAACACTGAAATGTCATAGTCTGGAGTGCAGAAAGATTTATTCCAGGGCCATGCTAGGAGATGGGTGAGTCATGCCCCAAAACCCTGAACTCCTCGAAGGGTTTCAGCAAGGCACTTTTAAAGGCAAAGTGAGGAAGGGGCGTGGTTAGTTGTTGCAAACTTCTTGGTGTAGGAATCCTTTGTTCTTATATCTATCCATGTAGGTCAGGTCATGATGTTCCTGTAAACCTCCAACAAGATAAATGTTATTCTGTGTTGTGCAACTTTTTATCTCTATATGAATGGATTCTTATAGGTCTGAGTCTTGAAAATAGGCTATCCTGTATATTTCAGGCCAGCGGTCCCCAACCTTTTTGGTACCAGGGACGAGTTTTGTGGAAGACAATTTTTCCCCAGACCGGGACTGGAAGGGAGGGTGGTTTCGGGATGATTCAAGTGCATTACATTTATTGTGCACTTTATTTCTATTATTATTACATTGTAATATATGATGAAATAATTATACAACTCACCATAATGCAGAATCAGTGGGAGCCCTGAGCTTGTTTTCACTTGCCACTCGCTGACAGGGTTTTGATATGAGTCTGCAAGCAACTGATTTATTATGGTCTCTGTGCAGACAAACCTCTCTGCTGATGATAATCTGTATTTGCAGCCGCTCCCCAGCACTAGCATCACTGCCTCAGCTCTACCTCAAATCATCAGGCATTAGATTCTCATAAGGAGCACACAACCTAGGTCCCTCACATGCACAGTTCACAGTAGGTTCTTATGAAAATCTAATGGCGCTGCTGATCTGACAGGAGGTGGAGCTCAGGCGGTAAGGTGAGCAATGGGGAGTAGCTGTAAATACAGGTGAAGCTTAGCTCGCTTGCCCGCCACTCACTTCCTGCTGTGCAGCCCGGTTCTTAACAGGCCACGGACCAGTACCAGTCCGTGGCCTGGGGGTTGGGGACCCGTTTCAGGCTATAGGCAACATTCTTTGCAAAAAGTATAGAGCCATCATGGCTAAGCACAGGCAACAGGGCACAAAGGTTAAAGTAAAAGAAACAGATCTAATATGGAATCAAATTTGTCCTTCTCTATTAAAATATCTTGCTTTCCTTTATTCTCCTCATCCCATGCAGTACCAAATCCTGTGGCTTTAGCTCCAAAACAAGTCTCAATCAGTTCACTTCTCAATATCTCTAGTACTAATACCATCGTAATCCAATACAGCACTCTGAACGAATTCAACAGCCTCCTAATAGGTCTCCCTGATTCCATTCTTGACCGTCACCATCCATTCTCCCCACAAATTTTAAAATGCAAACCAGATCACATCTCCTCCCTACAAAGAATACTTCAATGGAGTCCCTTTGCTGTGAGGATCATTTCTTACTTCAGCTTACAGGATTACTAAATGATCAAGGTCCTGACTACATCTCCATCATCTCATGTCATTCTTCCTCAGTGAGCTCTAACCAAACAGGCCTCCCTCTCTAACAACCTAAACTCCATTGTACCTTATGCCTGGAATGCTTTGACCCCAGATTTTTGTATGTTTTTTTTTTTTCATCTCAGTCCAAACGTCACTTCCTCAAGATCGTCTTTCTTAACTTCTCCCCTAGGTATACTACCTCATCACCCTGTTTACATCCTTTACAGCATCTAATAGAATCTATAATTATCTTGTTCCTTTACATGTTTATCCCTCTCCTCAAGTACAGTGTAAGCTCTATGAAAGCAAGGATGTTTCCTAGAAAAGATTCTGTGTCTTAAAGGTGCTCAATATGTATTTGTGGAATCAATGAAGAATACCTATAAACAGAACAAAGTCTATGTTCAAAAAAAGGTAGCTATAGTTACTATAAAATGAAGAAAATGAAGATGAAAAGGAGGAGGGAAGAGGAAAAGGAGGATGGGGAGGGATAAAGAAAAATAGAGGGAGGGCATGGGAAGAAGAAGGTGAGGAATAACAAGTATTTCAGTAAATTTATATGTTGTTGATTCAATGATAAGGACACAATACATTGAATTCTAAAAGAATTATTTCCACTAATCTACGGAACATTACAGGGGGAAAATTAATTTTGAATTGACAGATAACATCAAATAACCCTCTCAATAGGAGGGGTGTTTGGACTCATTTATAGCACCATTTCTCATATTGTTAACAGGGCACCAAATTTCTCAACCAAATATTGCACAATCAGTAAGATTTCCTGCAAGAGCCCATTTGGGTTCTTCAAACTCTCAATTTTTCTTCTTCTTTGGAGAAACTGGCATATCTCTTATTTACAAGTGAGTAGACAAACTTTGTTGGAATGATGCTAATTCTGCCTTATATTTCCATTCCCAAAGAATACATTGGAAATCTGTAACTAGATATTTTTATGAATTTATTAGACCATGATTCCAAGAGTTACAAACCATTTTCTACCCAAAATGTTTCTAATTTAAGACCTTATATCTCTAAATGCAAGCTGCTCTGAGCAGGACAACTCTGTATGTATATGCACAAGAATATTAATCTTCCAGAGCATTAATCTTGATTGGTACCATGGTTTATGGAGTGAATTATTCTGCAAATTTTTTGAATCTTACTTTCCTGTGTTATGCTAACATGTTGTCAAGGGCTCTCTGTCCTCATGTCCTTCTTTTATAATAGAAATTATGTTGCTTGAATTTAATGACATACATTTTCTTATACACCTAGGAAAGTTAAATCTGGTTTAATCACATAGAACCATCATTGAAGGGTCATTGCATGAACTGTGCAAAATTAATCTCATGCATTCTCCCTCTTTGTCTCTCTGTGTCTCTGTTTCTCTCTTTATCCTCCCTCCTCACTACCCTTTCCTCCTTCCCTTATTTCCTCCCTTTCTTTCTTCATATATTCAGGAATGAATATTTACTCTGTCTGAGGTTTCATCCTCTAAACAATACTTCTGACTGTAGTGCTGAAGAAGATAGTACAGTCCTAAGCCATTAAGAGGAGCATCTTCACTTGTGTAACTTAACATCTCTGAACAATGAGTGATGATACTGGGGAGCTATGGTTTTAATGAGCAAATTTTCATCCATTATCTTAATTTATTTGCAGCAAGGATGGTGTGCAAGGCCTTATTATTACATATATTAGCATCCCGGAAAGTAGCTATGGCTAGACTTTTTGGTTTCAAGATAAAGTTAAATTTCTGGTATATGAGCCCCACTAGGCAGATTGACTGATATCAAACTCTTCAACATGCCAAAAAGCAGTCATTTAAAATACCCTGTGACCTCAGTTTCCACGGTGGACTTCCTATCCAACTGTTTGCTAGGAGCATTGAAAGTAGACATAGTCTTCTGTTATACTATCTTCTTGTTAAAGAAATCTTATACATCTTAACATACATCAAAAGCAATAACTTAACTAAACAATCTATCATTTTGATGACACACTACTCTCTGCTAAACATAACCAAAACTACAGCAGCTGAAAACTACAGAGATCTAAAGAAAATGAAACACTAACCAGAACTCAAGGACAGCACAAGTAGAGACTTTTTCAAAAGCACAGTTCCAGAGACCTTCAAGATGGCAGAAGAGTAAGACATGGAGATCACCTTCCTCCCCACAAATACATCAGAAATACATCTACACGTGGAACAACTCCTACAGAACACCTACTGAAGGCTGGCAGAAGACCTCAGACCTCCCAAAGGCAAGAAACTCCCCACGTACCTGGGTAGGGCAAAAGAAAAAAGAAAAAACAGAGACAAAAGAATTGGGATGGGACCTGCACCTCTGGGAGGGAGCTGTGAAGGACGAAAAGCTTCCACACACTAGGAAGCCCCTTCACTGGTGGGCATGGGGTTGGCAGAGGGGAAGCTTCGGAGCCACGGGGGAGAGCACAGCAATAGGCACACAGAGGGCAAAGCAGAGAGATTCCCGCACAGAGGATCGGTGCCGACCAGCACTAACCAGCCTGAGAGGCTTGTCTGCTCACCCTCCAGCCAGGACTGGTGGGGGCTGGGAGCTGAGGCTCCGGCCTCAGATGTCAGATCCCAGGGAGAGGACTGGGGTTGGCTGCATGAACACAGCCTGAAGGGGCTAGTGTGCCACAGCTAGCCGGGAGGGAGTCTGGGAAAAACTCTGGATCTGCCTAAGAGGCAAGAGACCATTGTTTTGGGATGCGCGAGGAGAGGGGATTAAGAGCAACGCCTAAAGAAGCTCCAGAGATGGGAGTGAGCTACGGCTATCAGCTCAGACACCAGAGACAGGCATGAGACGCTAAGGCTGCTGCTGCTGCCACCAAGAAGCCTGTGTGCAAGCACAGGTCACTATCCACACCTCCCCTCCTGGGAGCCTGTGCAGCCCGCCACTGCCAGGGTCCCGTGATCCAGGGACAACTTCCCCGGAAGAATGCACGGTGTGCCTCAGGCTGTTGCAACATCGTGTTGGCCTCTGCCGCCACAGGCTCGCCTCACATTCCATACCGCTCCCTTCCCCCCGCCACGCTCTCAGGTGACTTACACACAGAGGCGGGGCCAAATCCAAAGCTGAACCCCAGAAGCTGTGTGAACAAAAAAGAGAAAGGAAAATCTCTCCCAGCAGCCTCAGGAACAGCGGATTAAATCTCCACAGTCAACTTGATGTACCCTGCATCTCTGGAATACCTGAACAGACAATGAATCATCCCAAAATTGAGGTGGTGGACTTTGGGAGCAATGATATATATTTTTTTCTACTTTTTCTCTTTTTGTGAGTGTATATTTGTATACTTCTTTGTGTGATTTTGTCTATATAGCTTTGCTTTTACCATTTGTCCTAGGGTTCTGTCTGTACTTTTTTGTTTGTTTGTTTTTTTAGTATAGATTTTAGTGCTTGTTACCACTGGTGGATTTGTTTACAGGTTTGGTTGCTCTCTTATTTCTTTCTTTTTCTTTTCTTTTTTTATTACTTTTTAATTTTTTAAATTTTTAATAATTATTTTTTTAATTATTTTATATTATTCTCTTCTTCTTTCTTTTTTGTCTCCCTTTTCTTCCGAGCCTTGTGGATGACAGGGTCTTGGTGCTCCAGCCAGAAGTCAGGCCTGTGCCTCTGGGGTGAGAGAGCTGAGTTCAGAAAATTGGTCCGCCAGAGACCTCCCGGCTCCATGTAACATCAAACAGTGAAAACTCTCCCAGAGATCTCCATCTCAATGCTAAGACCCAGCTCCACTCAATGACTAGCAAGCTACAGCGATGGACACCCTATGCCAAACAACTAGCAGGAGAGGAACACAACTCGACCCATTAGCAGACAGGCTGCCTAAACTCATAATAAGGTCACAGACACCCCAAAACACACCACCAGATGCAGTCCTGCCCACCATAAGAAAAGATCCAGCCTCATCCACCAGAACACACGCACTAGTCCCCTCCACCAGGAGTCCTGCACAACCCACTGAACCAAACTTAGCCACTGGGGACAGACACCAAAAACAATGGGAACTAGAAACATGCAGCCAGTGAAAAGAAGACTCCAAACACAGTAAGTTAAGCAAAATGAGAAGACAGAGAAACACACAGCAGATGAAGGCACAAGGAAAAACCCCACCAGACCAAACAAATGAAGAGGAAACAGGCAATCTATGTGAAAAAGAATTCAGAATAATGATAGCAATGATGATCCAAAATTTTGGTAACAGAATGGAGAAAATACAAGAAATGTTTAACAAGGAAGCAGAAGAACTAAAGAGCAAACAAACAATGATGAACAACACAATAAATGAAATTAAAAATTCTCTAGAAGGAATCAATAGCAGAATAACTGAGGCAGAAGAACAGATAAGTGACCTGGAAGATAAAATAGTGGAAATAACTACTGAAGAGCAGAAGAAAGAAAAAAGAATGAAGAGAATGGAGGACAGTCTCAGAGACCTCTGGGCCAACATTAAATGCACCAACATTCAAATTATAGGGGTCCCAGAAAAAGAAGAGAAAAAGAAAGGGACTGTGAAAATATTTAAAGAGACTATAGGTGAAAACTTCCCTAATACAGGAAAGGAAATAGTTAATCAAGTCTAGGAAGCACAGAGAGTCCCATACAGGATAAATCCAAGGAGAAAGATGCCAAGACACATATTAATCAAACTATCAAAAATTAAATACAAAGAAAACATATTAAAAGCAGCAAGGGAAAAACAACAAATAAAACACAAGGGAACCCCCATAAGGTTAACAGCTCATCTTTCAGCAGAAATTCTGCAAGCCAGAAGGGAGTGGCAGGACATATTTAAAGTGATTCAGGAGAAAAACCTACAACCAAGATTACTCTATCCAGCAAGGATCTCATTCAGATTTGACGGAGAAATTAAAACTTTTACAGACAAGCAAAAGCTAAGAGAACTCAGCACCACCAAACCAGCATTACAACAACTGCTAAAGGAACTTCCCTAGAAAGGAAACACAGAGAAGGAAAAGACCTACAATAACAAACCCAAAACAATTAAGAAAACGGTAATAGGAACATACATATCGATAATTACCTTAAATGTAAATGGATTAAATGCTCCAACCAAAAGACATAGACTGGCTGAACGGATACAAAAAGAAGACCCGTATATATGCTGTCTACAAGAGATCCACTTCAGACCTAAGGACACATAAAGACTGAAAGTGAGGGGATGGAAAAAGATATTCCATGCAAATGGAAATCAAAAGAAAGCTGGAGTAGCAATTCTCATATCAGACAAAATAGACTTTAAAATAAAGACTATTAAAGGGACAAAAAAGGACACTACATAATGATCAAGAGATCAATCCAAGAAGAAGATATAACAATTGTAAGTATTTATGCACCCAACATAGTAGCACCTCAATACATAAGGCAAATGCTAACAGCCATAAAAGGAGAAATCGACGGTAACACAGTCAGAGTAGGGGACTTTAACACCCCACTTTCACCAATGGAAAGGTCAACCAAAATGAAAATAAATAAGTCAACACAAGCTTTAAATGATACATTAAACAAGATGGACTTAATTGATATTTATAGGACATTCCATCCAAAAACATCAGAATACACTTTTTTCTCAAGTGCTCTTGGAACTTTCTACAGGAGAGATCATATCTTGGGTCACAAATCAAGCCTTGGTAAATTCAAGAGAATTGAAATCGTATCAAGTATCTTTTCCGACCACAACGCTATGAGACTAGATATCAACTACAGGAAAAATATCTGTAAAAAATACAAACACATGGAGACTAAACAATACACGACTTAATAACCAAGAGATCACTGAAGAAATCAAAAAATACCTAGAGACAAATGACAATGAAAACAGAACAGCTGAAAACCTATGGGACGAAGCAAAAGTAGTTCTGAGGGAAGTTTATAGCAATACAAACCTACCTCAAGAAACAAGAAACATCTCAAATAAACAACCTATCCTTATGCCTAAAGCAATTAGAGGAAGAAGAACTAAAAAACCCCAAAGTTAGCAGAAGGAAAGAAATCATAAAGGTCAGATCAGAAATAAATGAACAAGAAATGAAGGAAATGATATAGCAAAGATCAATAAAATTAAAAGCTGGTTCTTTGAGAAGGTAAACAAATTTGATAAACCTTTAGCCAGACTCATCAAGAAACAAAGGGAGAAGGCTCAGATCAATAGAATTAGAACTGAAAAAGGAGAAGTAACAACTGACACTGCAGAAACACACAGGATCATGAGAGATCACTGAAGCAACTATATGCCAATAAAATGGACAACCTGGAAGAAATGGACAGATACTTAGAAAAGCAAAACCTTCGGAGACTGAAACAGGAAGAAATAGAAAATATAGACACACCAGTCATAGCACTGAAATTGAGACTGTGACTAAAAATCTTCCAACAAAAGAAAGCCCAGGACCAGATGGCTTCACAGGCGAATTCTATCAAACATTGAGAGAAGAGCTAACACCTATCCTTCCCAAAATCTTCCAAAATATAGCACAAGGAGGAATACTCCCAAACTCATTCTACGAGGCCACCATCGCCCTGATAACAAAACCAGACAAAGATGTCACAAAGAAAGAAAACTACAGGCCAATATCACTGATGAACATAGACGTAAAAATCCTCAACAAAATACTAGCAAACAGAATCCAACAGCACATTAAAAGGATCACACAACATGATCAAGTAGGGTTTATCCCAGGAATGCAAGGATTCTTCAATATACACAAATCAAAGTGATAAACCATAGTAACAAATTGAAGGAGAAAATCCATATGATCATCTGAATAGATGCATAAAAAGCTTTCGACAAAATTCAACACCAATTTATGATGAAAAGCCCCGAGAAAGTAGGCATAGAGAGAACTTTCCTCAACATAACAAAGGCCATATATGAAAAACCCACATCCAACATTGTCCTCAAAGGTAAAAAAGTGAAACCATTTCCACTAAGATCAGTCAAGACAAGGTTGTCCACTCTCAACACTACTATTCAACATAGTTTTGGAAGTTTTAGCCACAGCAATCAGAGAAGAAAAAGAAATAAACGGAATACAAATCAGAAAAGAAGAAGTAAAGCAGTCACTGTTTCCAGATGACATGATACTATATACAGAGGATCCTAAAGATGCTACCAGAAAACTACTAGAGCTAACCAATGAATTTGGTAAAGTAGCAGGATACAAAATGAATGCACAGAAATCTCTTGCATTCCTATACACTAATGATGAAACTCTGAAAGAGAAATTAAGGAAATACTCCCATTTACCATTACAACAAAAAGAATAAAATACCTAGGAATAAACCTACCTAAGGAGACAAAAGACCTGTATGCAGAAAACTGTAAGACACTGATGAAGGAAATTAAAGATGATCCAAGCAGTTGGAGAGATATACAACGTTCTTGGACTGTAAGAATCAGCATTGTGGAAATGATTATACTACCCAAAGCAATCTACAGATTCAATGCAATCCCTATGAAACTACCACTGGCATTTTTCACAGATCTAGAACAAAAAATTTCACAATTTGTATGGAAACACAAAAGACCCCAAATAGCCAAAGCAATCTTGAGAAAGAAAAATGGAACTGGAGGAATCAGGCTCCCGGACTTCAGACTATACTACAGTCATCAAGACAGTACGGTACTGGCACAAGAAGAGAAATATAGATCAATGGAACAGGATAGGAAGCCCAGAGATAAACCCACGCACATATTGTCACCTTATTTTTGATAAAGGAGGCAAGCATATACAATAGAGAAAAGACAGCCTCTTCAATAAGTGGTGCTGGGTAAACTGGACAGCTACATGTTAAAGAATGAAATTAGAACACTCCCTAACACCATTCACAAAAATAAACTCAAAATGGATTAAAGACCTAAATATAAGCCCAGACACTATTAAACTCTTAGAGGAAAACATAGGCAAAACACTCTATGACATAAATCACAGCAAGATCCTTTTTGACCCACCTCCTAGAGAAATGGAAATAAAAACATAAATAAACAAATGGGACCTAATGAAACTTAAAAGCTTTTGCACAGCAAAGGAAACCATAAACAAGGCAAAAGGCAACCCTCAGAATGGGAGAAAATATTTGCAAATGAAGCAACTGACAAAGGATTAATCTCCAAAATTTACAAGCAGCTCATGCAGCTCCATAACAAAAAAACAAACAACCCAATCCAAAAATGGGCAGAAGACCTAAATAGACATTTCTCCAAAGAAGATAAACAGATTGCCAACAAACACATTAAAGGATATTCATCATCACTAATCCTTAGAGAAATGCAACAAAACTACAATGAGGTATCACCTCACACCAGTCAGAATGGCCATCATCAAAAAATCTACCAACAATAAATGCCAGCGAGGGTGTGAAGAAAAGAGAACCCACTTGCACTGTTGGTGGGAATGTAAATTGATACAGCCAATATGGAGAACAGTATGGAGGTTCCTTAAAAAAGTAAAAATAGAACTACCATATGACCCAGCAATCCCACTACTGGACATATACCCTGAGAAAACCGTAATTCAAAAAGAGTCATATACCACAATGTTCATTGCAGCTCTGTTTACAATAGCCAGGAGATGGAAGCAACCTAAGTGTCCATCGACAGATGAATGGATAAATAAGATGTGGCACATATACACAATGGAATATTACTGAGCCATAAAAAGAAACAAAATTGAGTTATTTCTAGTGAGGTGGATGGACCTAGAGACTGTCATACAGAGTGAAGTAATTCAGAAAGAGAAAAACAAATACCGTATGCTAACACATATATATGGAATCTAAAATAAAAATGGTTATGAAGAACCTAGGGGCAGGACAGGAATAAAGATGCTGACGTAGAGAATGGACTTGAGGACATGGGGAAAGGGAAGGGTAAGCTGCGACAAAGTGAGAGAGTGGCATGGACATATATACACTACCAAATGTAAAAATAGATAGCAAGTGGGAAGCAGCCACGTAGCACAGGGAGATCAGCTCTGCTTTGTGTCCACCTAGAGGGGTGGTATAGGGAGGGCTGGAGGGAGATGCAAGAGGGAGGAGATATGGGGATATATGTATATGTATAGCTGATTCACTTTATTTATAAAGCAGAAAGTAACACACCATTGTAAAGCAATTATACTCCATTAAAGATGTTAAAAAAAAAGCAGTTTCCTTTGCTACACAAAACAGACTTAGAAATACGAATTCTAAGTAAACATTCTCCATCTTCTTCCTCCTACAGTTTTTCAGTTTCATGAGCTTTTGCCTGGATGTTTCTAATTTGCTAGAAATATAACATTCTAGAGACCCAGTCTCTTTGGAAATGAGTCCCACCAGGGAGCCATCTAATTTTGCAGAACTGAAAACTTTAATCATTTTACTTCCAACTCTTCTTCAAGAGCTTTAAGCTGCATGAATATAGTAAAAGTGTTAACACCTGTTAGCCATAAAATGGGCAATGCAAAAGATAATCTGTTAACTTCAAGGTATGAATTAAAGTGTTGTGCACATTATGTTTTTTGAATGAAACTTTCAAGCTGGAGACTATCACAGCGTTAGTAAATCTCTTAGGTAGGTTTTTTTCTTTAATTGTTTATATAAGGCCATGTTTCCCAGAAGTATTCTCTTGTGGAACACTTGTTCTGTGAGATGCTATGCAGAAAACAATGTCTACTGAAATTCTACTTAGAGGATCCTGCACTGAACATACATCTCTAGGAGATTCAGTGCTACTATATATTAAAGACAGGGCCACAAGCAGCAGTAATAAGACACTTAATCTTGCTGAATCCAGAGATCTACAAATATATTTCCTTAACCTAATATTCCTCCCACCCACCCCATGTGACTACTATGAAGAACTTGCTATAGAAAATATCAATAAAACAATTTCTTTCCTGAACCAGATAGGAGGCCATTGTCCATTTCAAAGACTCAGTCCTTTCCATATTCCCCAACTAATTTATTCTTCAGATAATTTTTCTTAAGAACAGTGATATTATAGAAATGCTGTCTCCCTTCAATACTGAACACTTATGTCAATGCAATAAAACATAAAGTGATACTACAACAGTCAACAGCTGGTTCCCTCTTCCCAGTTCACCAATTAATAGTCAATTCTTTCATTTACTCTGGAAATCCTTCTCTTGACTCAATTTCTATCCTCAAAACAAGGTTTTATCTCTCACTTTCCTTTCACTGCCAAAGTGCTAACTGGTTGCTAGTCCCATCAAATCTTCTCAAAGGATCCACTTGTATCTACTCAAACATGATATGTATTTTCACCTCTGTGCCTCTTCTATTCACTCCAGAAAGAAATGATCTTCTTCCATCTTTTCACTTGTTGAATTAACAAACTACTTATTTTTCAGTTTCATACATAACTGCTCTTGAATGTCTTTACTAGTCTCTACTTTCATAATGAATTCCTCATTTCCTTGCATTTTTCATAGAAAATTGCTTATGCAACTAATCCTGTTTAAACCTATATTTAATTTTACTTCATATTAAGATTGTTTTTTCCTATGTTTACAGACCGTAAACCTCTTGAGAGCAGAAGGCCATGAATTATTCTCCTCTGTATTATTTAGAACAGTGCCTTATACAAACTGGCATTAAATACACATTTGCTAATTGAGTCAGTAAATGTCAATAAATTTAAGTTTGAAGAGAGCTTTATTTACTTCCATGGAGAGAAACACATTTAAATTCTAGAATTTTGTAATAATAAAACACTGAATTTACTCAGAGCCTGAGTAAATTCTTTCTTTAGGTTGTACACCCTTCTTTCTTTTATTTTTTTAATTCTCACAACCCCAAGTGTTTATTCTAGAGTAGGAGAATATATTTCATTTTCAAACTTTCCATGAATGATCTTTCACTTGAATTATATTTTGAATTAAATAGCACTGAATATTTTTTGTCTGAGTTATGTGATTAGCTTCTGTGATTTCACCAGCTTAAGTTAATACAGGGACATATAGGAGATATAGGGGATAAATGCAAAATGAAAACTTGACCCATAATGATTAAACAGTAATAACCATATGCTCTTCATCACTCTGTCTCTTCTCTCCCCACCCCCAACTCTGGAGTTCAGAATGCTACATAATTAAATGTAATATCAAAAGAGAAAAATAATATCATAAAATACAAGTTCAAATACTCAGGAAAAGCCCCAGTAGGCATCATCTTCTTTATTTTGTCAAAAGTGCTAACAGCAAGAACAACATCAATAAGAGAAACCCAAAAAGATCAGCTGAAGGCAGTGCTGACAATAATGAAAAGAAAGAACACAACGTTCAGGGAGTGGTATTAAGGACCCTAGGTATTTATGGGTTTGGGGATGAAGAAAAATGATAAATGCAAAATTCTTAAAGGGATAAGGGATGTAAAGCCAAAGTTCCCCTAGGTCATTTTGTCCTTCTTCAACTGTCCCATGAAAAGAATTCAATTATGAACATAAAGAGCAATAAACCATAGTCATTCCTTCAACTCAAATCTGAAAAGAATCCAATCAAAAATTAACTGTATTAGATAGCATCATCCAACAGAGTGCAGACAGAAGAAGCAAGAAGAACTACAATCCTGCAGCCTGTGGAACAAAAACCACATTCACAGAAAGATAGACAAGATGAAAAGGCAGAGGGCTATATACAAGATGAAGGAACAAGATAAAACCCCAGAAAAACAACTAAATGAAGTAAAGATAGGCAAACTTCCAGGAAAATAATTCAGAATAATGATAGTGAAGATGATCCAGGACCTCGGGAAAAGAATGGTGGCAAAGATCGAGAAGATGCAAGAAATGTTTAACAAAGACCTAGAAGAATTAAAGAACAAACAAACAGAGATAAGCAATACAATACTGAAATGAAAACTACACTAGAAGGAATCAAGAGCAGAATAACTGAGGCAGAAGAACGGATAAGTGACCTGGAAGACAGAATGGTGGAATTCACTGCTGCGGAACACACTAAAGAAAAAAGAATGGAAAGAAATGAATACAGCCTAAGAGACCTCTGGGACAACATTAAACACAACAACATTCGCATTATGGTGGTACAAGAAGGAGAAGAGAGAGAGAAAGGACCAGAGAAAACATTTGAAGAGATTACAGTTGAAAACTTCCCGAACATGGGAAAGGAAATAGCCACCCAAGTCCAGGAAGTGCAGCAAGTCCCATACAGGATAAACCCAAGGAGAAACATTCCGAGACACATAGTAATCAAATTGGCAAAAATTAAAGACAAAGAAAGATTATTGAAAGCAGCAAGGGAAAAATGACACGTAACATAAGAGGGAACTCCCATAAGGTTAACAGCTGATTTCTCAGCAGAAACTCTACAAGCCAGAAGGGAGTGGCATGATATACTTAAAGTGATGAAAGGGAAGAACCTACAACCAAGATTACTCTACCCTGCAAGGATCTCATTCAGATTCAATGGAGAAATCAAAAGCTTTACAGACAAGCAAAAGCTAAGAGAATTCAGCACCACCAAACCAGCTCTACAACAAATGTAAAGGAACTTCTCTAAGTGGGAAACACAAGACAAGAAAAGGACCTACAAAAACAAACCCAAAACTATTAAGAAAATGGTCATAGGAACATACATATCGATAATTACCGTAAACGTGAATGGATTAAATGCTCCAACCAAAAAACACAAGCATGCTGAATAGATTCAAAAACAAGACCCATAGGGCTTTCCTGGTGGCGCAGTGGTTGAGAGTCCGCCTGTCGATACAGAGGACGCGGGTTCGTGCCCCGGTCTGGAAAGATCCCACATGCCGTGGAGCGGCTGGGCCCGTGAGCCATGGCCGCTGAGCCTGCCCGTCCGGAACCTGTGCTCCGCAACGGGAGAGGCCACAACAGTGAGAGGCCTGCGTACTGCCAAAAAAAAAAAAAAAACAAGACCCATATATATGCTGTCTACAAGAGACT
Organism: Delphinus delphis; assembly: GCF_949987515.2. NCBI lineage: Eukaryota > Metazoa > Chordata > Mammalia > Artiodactyla > Delphinidae > Delphinus > Delphinus delphis. The sequence continues at coordinate 20,832,731 of NC_082704.1, read as the reverse complement.
CACTTCAGACCTAGGGACACATACAGACTGAAAGTGAGGGGATGGAAAAAGATATTCCATGCAAATGGAAATCAAAAGAAGGCTGGAGTAGCTATACTCATATCAGATAAAATAGACTTTAAAATAAAGAATGTTACAAGAGACAAGGAAGGACACTACATGATGATCAAGGGATCAATCCTAGAAGAATATATAGCAGTTATAAATATATATGCACCCAACATAGGAGTACCTCAATACATAAGGCAACTGCTAACAGCTATAAAAGAGGAAATCGACAGTAACACAATAATAGTGGGGGACTTTAACACCTCACGTACACCAATGGACAGATGATCCAAAGAGAAAATTAATAAGGAAAGAGAAGCTTTAAATGACACAATAGACCAGATAGATTTAATTGATATTTATAGGATATTCCATCCCGAAAAAGCAGATTACACTTTCTTCTCAAGTGCACACGGAACATTCTAGAGGATAGATCACATCTTGGGTCACAAATCAGGCCTCGGTAAACTTAAGAAAATTGAAATCATATCAAGCATCTTTTCTGACCACAATGATATAAGATTAGAAGTGAATTACAGGGAAAAAAACATAAAAAACACAAACACATGGAGGCTAAACAATACGTTATTAAATAAACAAGAGATCACTGAAAAATCAAAGAGGAAATAAAAAAATACCTGGAGACAAATGACAATGAAAACACGATGATCCAAAAGCTATGGGATGCAGCAAAAGTAGTTCTAAGAGGGAAGTTTATAGCTATACAAGCCTACTTCAAGAAACAAGAAAAATCTCACATAAACAATGTAACCTTACACCTAAAGGAACTAGAGAACGAAGAACAAACAAAACCCAAAGTAGGCAGAAGGAAAGAAATCATAAAGATCAGAGCAGAAATAAATGAAATAGAAACAAAGAAAACAATAGCAAAGATCAATAAATCTAAAAGCTGGTTCTTTGAGAAGATAAACAAAATTGATAAACCATTAGCCAGATTCATCAAGAAAAAGTGGGAGAGGACTCAGCTCAATAAAATTAGAAATCAGAAAGGAGAAGTTACAACAGACATCGCAGAAATACAACACATCCTAAGAGACTACTACAAGCAACTCTATGCCAAGAAAATGGACAACCTGGAAGAAATGGACAAATTCTTAGAAAGGAATAACCTTCCAAGAGTGAACCAGGAAGAAACAGAAAATATGAACAGGCCAATCACAAGCAATGAAGTTGAAACTGTGATAAAAAATCTTCCAACAAACAAAAGTCCAGGAACAGATGGCTTCTCAGGTGAATTCTATCAAACATTTAGAGAAGAGCTAACACCTATCCTTCTCAAACTCTTCCAAAAAATTGCAGAGGAAGGAACACTCCCAAACTCATTCTATGAGGCCACCATCACCCTGATACCGAAACTAGATAGAGATACTACAAAAAAAGAAAAGTACAGACCAATATCACTGATAAATATAGATGCAAAAATCCTCAACAAAATACTAGCAAACAGAATCCAACAACACACTGAAAGGATCATACACCACAATCAAGTGGGATTTATCCCAGGGATGCAAGGTTTCTTTAATATAAGCAAACCGATCAATTGCGCAAACCATATTAACAAATTGAAGAATAAAAACCATATGATCATCTCAATAGATGCAGAAAAAGCTTTTGACAAAATTCAACACCCATTTATGATAAAAACTCTCCAGAAAGTGGGCATAGAGGGAACCTAACTCAACACAATAAAGGCCATATATGACAAACACACAGCAAACATCATTCTCAATGGTGAAAGACTGAAAGCATTTCCTCTAAGATCAGGAACAAGACAAGGATGTCCACTCTCACCACTATTATTCACCATAGTTTTGGAAGTTCTAGCCATGGCAATCAGAGAAGAAAAAAAATAAAAGGAATACAAATTGGAAAAGAAGAAGTAAAACTGCCACTGTTTGCAGATGACATGATACTATACATAGAGAATCGTAAAAATGCCACCAGAAAACTACTAGAGCTAATCAATGAATTTGGTAAAGTTGTAGGATACAAAATTAATGAACAGAAATCTCTTGCATTCCTATACACTAATGATGAAAAATCTGAGAGAGAAATTATGGAAACACTCCCATTTACCACTGCAACAAAAAGAATAAAATCCCTAGGAATCAACCTACCTAGGGAGACAAAAAACCTATATGCAGAAAACTATAAGACACTGATGAAGGAAATTAAAGATGATACCAACAGATGGAGAGATATACCATGTTCTTGGATTGGAAGAATCAATACTGTGAAAATGACTCTACTACCCAAAGCAATCTACAGATTCAATGCAATCCCTATCAAATTACCAATGGCATTTTTTACGGAACTAGAACAAATCATCTTAAAATTTGTATGGAGACACAAAAGACCCCGAATAGCCAAAGCAGTCTTGAGGAAAAACAATGGAGCTGGAGGAATCAGATTCCCTGACTTCAGACTATACTACAAAGCTACAATAATCAAGACAATATGGTACTGGCACAAAAACAGAAACACAGATCAATGGAACAAGACAGAAAGCCTAGAGATAAACCCACGCACCTATGGTCAACTAATCTATGACAAAGGAGGCAAAGATATACAATGGAGAAAAGACAGCCTCTTCAATAAGTGGTGCTGGGGAAACTGGACAGCTACATGTAAAAGAATGAAATTAGAACACTCCCTAACACCATACACAAAAATAAACTCAAAATGGATTTGAGGGCTTCCCTGGTGGCGCAGTGGTTGAGAGTCCGCCTACCGATGCAGGGGACACGGGTTCGTGCCCCGGTCCAGGAAGATCCCACATGCCATGGAGCGGCTGGGCCCATGAGCCATGGCCGCTGAGCCTGCACATCCGGAGCCTGTGCTCCGCAATGGGAGAGGCCACAACAGTGAGAGGCCCGCGTACCGCAAAAAAAAAATGGATTCGAGACCTAAATGTAAGACCAGACACTATCAAACTCTTAGAGCAAAACATAGGAAGAACACCCTTTGACATAAATCACAGCAAGATCTTTTTTGATCCATCTCCTAGAGTAATGGAAATAAAAACAAAAATAAACAAATGGGACCTAATGAAACTTCAAAGCTTTTGCACAGCAAAGGAAACCATAAACAAGACCAAAAGACAACCCTCAGAATGGGAGAAAATATTTACAAATAAATCAATGGACAAAGGATTAATCTCCAAAATATATAAACAGCTCATGCAGCTCAATATTAAAGAAACAAACAACCCAATCCAAAAATGGGCAGAAGACCTAAATCGACATTTCTCCAAAGAAGACATACAGATGGCCAAGAAGCACATGAAAAGCTGCTCAACATCACTAATTATTAGAGAAATGCAAATCAAAACTACCATGAGGTATCACCTCACACCAGGTAGAATGGGCAGCATCAGAAAATCTACCAACAATAAAGGCTGGAGAGGGTGTGGAGAAAAGCGAACCCTCTTGCACTGTTGGTGAGAATGTAAATTGATACAGCCACTATGGAGAACTGTATGGAGGTTCCTTAAAAAACTACAAATAGAACTACCATATGACCCAGCAATCCCACTACTGGGCATATACCCAGAGAAAACCATAATTCAAAAAGACACATGCACCCCAATGTTCATTGCAGCACTATTTACAATAGCCAGGTTGTGGAAGCAACCTAAATGCCCATCGGCAGACGAATGGATAAAGAAGATGTGGTACATATATACAAGGGAATATTACTCAGCCATAAAAAGGAATGAAATTGGGTCACTCGTAGAGATGTGGATGGATCTAGAGAATGTCATACACAGTGAAGTAAGTCAGAAAGAGAAAAACAAATATCCTATATTAACGCATGTGTGTGGAACCTAGAAACATGGTACAGATTAACCTGTTTGCAGGGCATAAGTTGAGACACAGATGTAGAGAACAAACATATGGACACCAAGGGGGACAAACCACCATGGGGTGGGGATGGTGGTGTGCTGAATTGGGCAATTGGGATTGACATGTATACACTGATGTGTATAAAATTCATGACTAATAAGAACCTGCAGTATAAAAAACAAACAAACATAAAAACAACTAATACTGAACTTTCTTTGGGTTAGTTGTATGGAAATATGTTAATATAAATGTTTCAGACATTACATGAAATTTCTAAAAATGTTATATGTTCTGGTATAATGCTATAAGTCATAATTCTAGTTATTACTTTAAAATGTATATCTCAGAAATAACTAAATTTCCTTGTCAATTGCATTATTATGCACTTTCATCAAATCTTTAACTGTGGTCATTTTTAAGTCTTTTGTCATTTATAGACAGTTCTGGGTGTACTCTGATGCTTCTGCAAAAATATTCCTATTATAAAACGGTTTCACCTTCAAGGAATTCATGGAAAAGACTCTGACAAGTACAGGTTTCTGGTAACTGACTATACTGGTGAACTGAATGAATAAGCATTTTCAGAACTCTAATGGAAAAGTGATGAATTCATAAAAGTGTTAACAAAAGATCAAGATGAAAAAAAAAACTAATTACATGAGATTGAGTGAACTGATGAGGATGATTATAATTTTTGTGACTTTCTGTTTGAATAAAAAATAAAAATACCACAAGGACTCAGAGGCAAAAAATATACAAAAAAATTAACTGTAAAACATAAATTCAAATTTTGAATACACAATACCCAACGGACATTAGTAAAAATAAATGGCACACTTTCTACAGTCATCATACATTGAAGTGATATAAAACCAGACAGAATATTCTAGGAAAGATATCTAACAAAACTTACACTTTATACACTTTGATTCTCTACTCCTCAAATATTCTTCACAGAGAATCATTACAAGTCCCATGTGTGATAAGCTCATTTTCCCTTATAACTCTGTCCAAAACCCCCAAGCCACCAAAATACAACATGGTTCCCAAACTCTAGGAGCCTACGATTAAAATTTAAAAAACAAACCAAATCAAAACAACAATAACAACAACAAAACACTCTGCAAAATTCTGTTTTTTGAAGAAAGGACATTCCCCAAGACGAAACATTTTCCCACTCAGTATACAAACATTGGTCCCAAAGTGCCAGCATGCTGAAGCCCTGGGAAGGCTGCCCCGGCAGCAAAATAAAACCTCTCATCTCCCTGTGGGTCACAGAACATAAATAACACCAACACAGAACTAATAAGTGGACTCATTTACCCTTTGCTGTGGCTTTCAGGAAACCTTTCATCAAATTTATTGCCAGAGCTGCTGCACATTATTGTGCTCTTTATTAGGCATTCTTCTCCCTGAAGATTAATTCAGGACTTTATGAAGCTGCGTGTTCCAGAGTAATAGATGATTGCAAGTAAGTTAAGAGGTGTCACATTCACATCACTATAGACACATGAAATTGTGGTCAAATATCTGATGACATTCTTAACATAGTATATTGGCTTAAAGTTGACATGACAACTCTCTTTTTGGACCAGTGCCAAAATGGGAATATTTAGGGACATTCAGTTTCAAAGGAGATGGATAATGCAGAATAAAAAGAGTTGTAGTATGTTCCCTCAACTACATCTATAAGATGACTATACTGTACAAATTTTAGAAAAGTATTCTGTCAAATCACAGGGTCTTGTTTCTCATCTCCCTCATATCATCTTTGCCAAAAAACAGGACTGAACTGATAAAAGTATATGTTTTATACATTTTTCTATGACCTAACTTCTATGGAAATGAATTAACACTGGTTTAGCTTATACATATAAAACCAGCTTTGAATTTACAATAACATGCTGACATAAATAAAACTTTGAATTTGTCTACATGACTTCAAATTGAATCCATCCTTCCATCCATCCATCCATTCAGTAACTCTTAAGTGCCTACTCTCTGTTAGGTACTCTTCCAGGTACCAGGGAAAAAAAGCTAAGTTGAGTTGCTGGTTTAAGGTCTATGTAACAAACAAATTGAAGGTTGATTAAATTGACCATTTAAATATTATTCAAATATCTTTACAAACAGAGCTGTATCTAAATCACAAAGCATAATGTCAAATAGACATTTAGTAAATTCCAGTTAGCATATTCAGCATAGAGAAGCCATCTGTGTTATCTACACCTCAAAGTGGACTCTTGATAATGTTGCTTGGTCAAATTTACTGAAAACTCAAATTGCCTGTTTTTGTTTTATAATGCTTCGGATATCTGAACTCCATGTCAAAATGGTGTTTATACAGTTTTACTAAGATTAATATCTATAGGGCATGCTCTTCATCTGTAGTGCAAATAAAAACAGCATGTACTTCTCAAAGCACTTATCATGTGTCAGACACAGTTTTAAGTTCCTTGTATATTAATCAATGACTCTATGAGTTAGGTACTTTTCCCCTCATTTTACAGAGGAGGAAAAATGAGATAAAAGTTCACACAGCTAGTGAGAGTCAAGGCAGGACTACATAGTAGGCAGAGGCAGAACTGTTAGACCTTATGTTATGAGAGAGAGAAAGAAGTGAGAAAATTTCCTATATTTTAGTTTGGTTTGGTAACTTTGAACTATAAACCTTAAATATCTCCTGAATTACCTACAGTCATGATTTCTTGAGAGCTTATTCAAGGTGCCCTGTACTTAAAAGGCATTCATTTGGAATGGAAGTAGAAATGTTTTTTAACCATTCTCCTGAAAAAGATTGCTTTACAATTGTCAGTGGTGGAGGGCATGGAGTTTTATTACATATGTCAGCTTTCCTAACTAAATGGATACAGTGATGGCTCTGTAATTCTAAAATTCGAAGATTCATTCACTCACAATTAGAAAAATAGTACCTGGTAGTGAAAATTATGACCACATAGATAATACAAAATAAAAAGTATAATTAAGGGGTCTAGAAATGGACTGTCATTAATTAGTTTGAAATAAAGTCTTCATTATTTTTCTTGATTTGGCTTCATCAGTTATAGTGGGCGACACAAACTGGCTGGTTGTGGGGTTTTTTAGAATTATTATTTTAAAAGTTTCTTTCTGTAAGCCATTTTCCCCTACAAAAAAATGTTCCATTGTTTCTAGAGCAGTTTGTTCACTGCCCAACAGGAAATAAATAAGAAGCCTGGACTCTCATGTTAAAAATAATGCAACTATATAGAACTAGGCTATTTCTACATGGAAATATACTGGATCAATAACTGAAAAGCCTAAATAAGTCTACTCTTTTAATCTTTGTTTCCAGATTTACCTACAGGTTTCCCTCATATTATTCCCACTGTAGTGTGGAAAGTTTTTTAGGCTATACCATTCTAACTAGTTCTTTAAAAGCTTCTCTTGGACAGGGTTACTAGCAGAAGATGCTTGCTACGCTATGAATACAGTAGGGTCCCTTTTAGCTTTATATTAGTATTATTATTTAGTTAGTATTTTCAGCTATTTATGGATCAAAGTAGGAAAATTTGGAAAACTTTTTTAAAAGGCTTGCATATTTTAGATCCAACTACGTATTTGCATATTCTTAGGGTGTTGGATATTTCTCCAAGCCTGTAGTGACACAGCAAAAATCAAAAACAAGCAAACGAACAAAATCTTAGAAATCCTGGAAAAGAGGACATATTTTTATAAAGGCCTATAAGTTATTCTAGTTGATAAAAACATCCTTTGGATATAACATTATAAAGGTCTGAAATGTGTGAAGCAGCAACAAGATTTTAGAGATTCATATGCAGAAATGGAGAATACAGAAATCAGTTGTTATACTAACTCTTAATTGCTATGGCAAATGAGTTAATCAAATCATGTCCACTAAATTGAAATAACCATTTGATAATAACTCGTCACTTTTGTCCTTCAAAAGGAAGAAGACATATGCTACTTGACTTGTGGAATGGCAAGATAAGGAGCTCAGCAGAAAGCAGTGATGAAACTGGATAAATTTATCAAAACCACGTATTTCAGGACTCTGGAAATTGACCAAAGGCATATAACATATTAAGAAAAGTTTATTCAAGAAAAACAACTAAACCTTAATAAGGACAATGGGAGTATATAGCATTTTAACCTGGGGCTGCACCAATCTTCAAGTCCCAGATCCATTTTTGATAGCTCTACAAGTGCAAAGTAGACTATGAGGACTTGGCAGTCTCATGCTGGAAGGCAGCTCTCTTGATTTAGAGCAAAGAGAATAAAAATTCATGCCCCGAGGTATTGTCAAAGCCAGCTGTAATCTTGCTGACAAACAATCAGGGAAGGTTATTCATCCCTAGCTGAACATGAAGCTTTGTGTACCCAGAAAGAACTGACTTTACAAGGACTGACTGATTCACTGACTGAAATTAAAATGTGTACCCCCGTCAACACTCAGATACATTAGCAAAGTGTGGAAATCTTATTAACTTAAAAAGCTGAAACATAAAGTTTGAGCAATCACTGATTTGCCATTAAGTTATGCTGATCCAGAGGTAACCTCTATGAAAACAGTATTAAAAAATAAAAGCAACAAAATACTTTTTAAAAAATAGAGCAGAGACATCAATGACCACACAGTACATGGAATACAGACATACAGAATTAGCCTAAGCAAGATACCAAACAAATAGATCAAAGAAAAACTAGTAACAACAACCAAAAGTCCATAGAAGGGATCCAAATCCATAGATACTAAGCTAAATTTTCTAAGATAATCAACTTCCAACAAAAATTTACATGACATGCAAAGAAATAGGAAAATATGACCCATACTCAGGGAGAAAAAAAAGCAGTCAAGAGCAACTGTCTCTAATGGTGTCCAGATGTTGAACTTAGTAGAAAAAGACTTCAAAGCATCTATTATAAATGTGTTCAAAGAAATAAAGAAAACTATGCTTTAAAAATTAAGGGAACATGTTTTGACAATGACTCAATAAAGAATATAAAGACAAAATTTATTTTAAAAAATACCAAATGGAAATTTTATATTTGAATAGTACAATAACTGAAATGAGAAATTCACTAGAATGGCTCAATAGCATATTTGCGCTGACAGTGTAAAGAATCACTGGAGTTGATGATAAATCAATAAAGAGTATCTAATCTAAGGAACAGAAAAAACAGAGACACGAACAGAGCCTCAGAGACCTGAGGACAACACAAACCATATCATCATATGCATAATGAAATTCTTAGAATGAGAAGAATGGCAGAAAGAATATTTGAAAAAATAACAACCAAAATATTTACAAATTTGAGGAGAAATATTAAACTACACATCCAAGAAACTCAACTGAATCAAAATATTTATAAACATAAAGAGACTCATGCCTAGAGACATGTAAGTAAGGGGTTGAAAGACAAAGACACAGGGACGTTGTAAAACAACTATACTCCAATAAAAATTGAAGAAAAAAAAAGACACAAGGACTTCCCTGGTGGTCCACTGGTTAAGACTCCATGCTTTGACTGCAGGGGTCATAGGTTTGATCCCTGGTCAGGGAAGTAAGATCCCACATGCCACGTGGCCAAAAAAAAAGAAAGAAAAACAAAAGACAAAGACACAGAGAAGCTCTTAAAGTGGCAAGAGAAAAAAAAAAAAACTTATTACATACCAAAGTAAGATTAACAGCTTACTTCTAATCAGGAACAATGGAGGCCAGGAGCAGTGGGTTGGCATAGTCAATGTACAGGAAGAAAAATACTGCCTATATCCAGCAAAATTTTCTTTCAAAAATGAAGATGCAAAGAAGACATTCCTACATAAACACAGTTTGAGAGAATGTGTACCTACCAGATCTCCTTTGCAAAATATACTAAAGGAAGTCCTTCAAGATAAAAAGAAACAGCATGACACAAAGACATAAAGAGCACTGGTAAAGGTAAACATGTAAATATAAAAGAGTGCAAATGTATATTTTACTTTTTTCTTCTCATAATTATTTGTAATGACAATTGCATGAAGAAATAATTATAAAACTATACTATTGGCTTTATAACATATAAAGATATATATGACAATAACACAGAGGAGTGTGGTGAGAATAGAGCTACAATGGAGAAAATTATATACATTTACTGAAATTAGGTTGGCATCAATCTAAAGTAGATTGTAATAAGTAAAAAAGAATATTGTAAGCTACTATGTCCTAAACTGTGCCCCACCCCCCAAATTCATGTGTTAAAGCACTAACCACCAATTTGACTGTATTTGGAGATAGGGAAGGAATGATTTTAGGAACGATTGAGGTTAAATGAGATAATAAGAGTGGGGTCCTAACCCACTAGGATTGGTGGCCTTAAAAGAAGATGGGAGAGATATTTCTCTCTGTCTCCATGTGTACACACTGAGGAAAGACCATGTGAACACACAGTGAGAGAGTGGCTGTGTGCAAGCCAGGAAGAATGCTCTCCCCAGAACCCAAGCATGTAGGCATCTTGATCTCAGACTTCCATACTCCAGAACTATGAGAAAATAGATTTCTATTGTTTAAGCTACTCAGCGGTATTTTGTTATAACAGCCTAAGCCAATTAAGACATACACCCTACAGTAACCTTAAGAAAAATAACTGAAAAAAATAGTAAAAGCAAACAAATAGCAAATTAAATTGGAATTAAAGTATCACAGCAAAAATAATCTATGCAACAAAATGGAAGTCAGTGAAAGAGAAAATGTAGAAACAAAAGGATGTGTAATATATAGAAAACAAACAGTAAAGTATAGACATAAATTCTCAACAAAATACTGTCAAGCTGAATCCACAAAACTTTAAAAAATATTACTTAGAATGACCAGTTATCTCTGGAATATGAGGTTGTTTTAGCCTCAAATAATTAATGTAATATACTTTATTAATAGAAAAAAAGGACAAAACCACATTATTTTCTCAATAAAGAGAAAAAAAGCATTTGACAAAATCTGACACTAATTCATAATAAAAACCCTCAACTACCTAGTAAAGAAAGGAAACTTGGTTAACCCAATAAAAGGCATCTATTAAAAACTTAAAACCAACATCATGCTTAATGGTGAAAGACTGGTTGCATGCTGTCTAAGGTTGAGAAAAAAACAAAGATGACAAAGATGTTTGCTTCTGCCACTTCTATTCAACATTATAATGGTGATTTTAGTCAGTCCAATAAGGAAAAAAAAAAATAAAAAGCATGCAGATTAGAAAGAAAAAAACAAAAAAGACTTCATTGGGATGATTCTGTATATAAAAAACCCTAAAACAATATACTCTTATACACACACACACAATTAGAACTAAAACATACATTTAGAAAAGTTTCAGGATACAAGAACAATGTATAAAAATCAAATGTATTTCTATATACTAGCAATAGACTATCTGAAAATAAAAATAGGAAAATAATTTCATTCAAAATATCATGAAAAAGAAAAAATACTTAGAAATAAACTTAACAAAAGAGCTGATAGATTTATATGCTGAAAGTTACAAAACACTGCTGAGAGAAATTAAAGATGATCTCAATGAAAGGAGAGAAAATTCATGTTTCTTATTTAGAGGCTCACATTGTGAAAATGGGAATTCTACTCAAATCAATCTACAGATTAATAGTGATCCTTATCAAATGAAGTTACAGAAACCTGCAGAGTAGGGAAATCAAAACTCTATCCATTCACAAACACAATGAATAAGCTGGAAAACTGTCAGAATCAAGTTACTCAGAACTCGGGAAGTCAATCAAAAACTTACAACAACCAGGGCAGTGCTTAATGAAGAAAAAAACCATGATGATTTCAAGTAAGAAAACTCTGTGACATTTTAACTTACCCTGTTAACATCCCCCCATTCTGCATTCTGCTTTGAAGATAACCACCTACATTCATATTGCAGAATACAGGTATCAGAGGAAGTCATAAAGGACTTATTCTCAAAGAATTCTGGTTCTGTGTTTTGATCTGTCTGGTGGCTCCCTAAGAGATGGACTAAAGGGCTTAAACTAATTTTTCCTGCCACAAAGCCCTCCCAAGGCTGAGGCAGCATTCTGGGCAGCATTAAAGTAAATTTATTAGCCACTGTTGCTAGGGGCAAAGGATAACAGTCAGAATAGGAAATAGACCAAAAAGCTTGGGAGGAAAGAGGATAGAAAAAGACATGCTTCCAGGAATAAGAGCTTTGAAAAACACCTGCATATCCCAGGGAATGTAGATGGCCATAGGCATGTCCAGTGACAGAGACATGCTCACAGAAGACCTGAGAAGACACTAAGCACTCAACTCTGACTTACCTTACCATGCAAGCAGGAAGTAATGGCTAAGGCAGAGTTGTAAACTGCCTGGCTAACTGCTTTGTTAAGCATTAAGGAATTCCCCAATACAGACCCAATCTGCAAACACTAGGAGAGTTCTATTTTAAACTTTCCTTTTCTTTTCCTTCTCTCTCTTTTCTTTTCTTTCCTTCTCTTCTCCTCTCTTCTTTTCTTCCTTCCTTTCCTTTCCTCTCCTTCCTTTCTTCTTTCTTTCTTTCTTTCTTTCTTTCCTTTCTTTCTATCTTCCTTCCTTCCTTCCTTTCTTTCTGTCTTTCTGTCTTTCTTTCTGTCTTCCAGGAGTATCAAGTAATCTGTCAAATCACTAGCTGGTACTAAACTAATGGGACAGATCCTTCAGTGGCTGCATTCAATAAAGACTACAGATTTTACAAAATTAATACAGAAAATTCACTAAACAAACAAACAAACAAGACATCCAACAATCACAGAACAGCATATAACAGCCCAGGAGAAAGGGGAGAATTTAATTTCTAGAGTTTCCACATTATAATATTCAAAATGACCACTTTTTTTTTTTTTTTTTTGCGGAGCACAGGCTCCAGACGCACAGGCTCAGCGGCCATGGCTCACGGGCCCAGCCGCTCCGCGGCATGTGGGATCCTCCCAGACTGGGGCGCGAACCCACGTCCCCTGCATCAGCAGGCAGACTCTCAACCACTGCGCCACCAGGGAAGCCCCAAAATGACCACTTTTTAATGAAAATTTTTTGACACATGAAAAGAAAAAATAATTTGTGGCCCACTTACAGGCAAAAATATATTAATAGGAACAGTCCCTGAGGAAGTCCAGGTGTTGAAATTACTACACAAAGACATTAAATCAACTGTTTTAAATATATTCAAAGAGCTAAAGGAAGACACAAAGAATAAAAATAAAAAAGGAGGGCTTTTAATAAATTAAATAAATTAATTAATAATTAATTAATAAAATTAATTATTAATCTATATTAATGGACACACAAAGAATAAAATAATTTGTGATAATAACATAAAAAGGGAGGAATGGACCTATATATGAGCAAATTTTGTGTATATTAGTTGCTATTAATTCAAATTATAAATAGATATAAAATAATTTAAGTTAAAAATTAAGATATTAATTTTAACCTCAAAGTACCCAGTAAGGAAAAAAATTTTAATATACAGTAAAAGAAATGAGAAGGGAATTAAAACAGCACATTTGAAAAAAAATAGACACACAAGAAAGACAGTAATAGAGGAATTGGGGAACAAAAAAGCTGTGACATATAGAAAACAAATAGAAAAAGGGAAGAGTGGATACTTGTCAGTAATACCTTAAATATAAATTGATAAAATCCTCCAATTAAAAAGGAGAGATTGGTAGAAAAGAGAATGTACATTATTTGTCAGACTCTTTCATATCCATTATCTGATTTGATCCTGACATGTCCCCTGCAAATTTGGCATTATTATCCCTATTTGAGAACTGAGGAAACTGAGGTTGACAGGCTGAGCAACTGGTCAAGATAAAATAGATACTAGGATTTGAACCCAGGTCTGCCTGATCCCATCCACTATACTATTGAAATGTTTATTTGAAAAATGGAATTTATTGAGGCAGGAGAATGACATAAAATTCCTGATGCCCAATCTGCATCAGGATTTTCTAGGGAGTTTCTAGGCATTATAATTTTTTAGAGCATCAAAAGCGGTTCCAATGTGCATCCAGCGTCGAGAATGACTGCCAAAAGAGGAGTTGAGAGAATATAGGTCTGAGAATCAGGATGCTATGCTTTAGTTTGCTCTCACTGTCACTAATTTTCCCTGTGACATCTGGCAACTCACCCAGCCATGTTGCCATGGAGCTTACATATTAAAGGGGGCAGGCAGAAAATAAAAGTTAAATATGTAATCGATATAGTATGGCAGAAAGTTACAAGTGTATGCAGAAAAATAGAGCACGGTTAGGGGACTCAAGGTGTAGAATCAAGTCAGAGCAGGACAAGGGGAATAGGGATTTCATCTAAATAGGAAGGTTACAGAGATCTCACAGAAAAGGTAAATATATATAAAAATGTTAGAAATGTATGAAGCATTATATGAGAATATAAGATAGTTTTATATGGCAGTTGTAGATTCTTGATCCAAGAAGGAAAACAAAAGCTACATGCTTATTCTCATTGAAACAGCTATTGAAGAAGATGATATTTAGATTATAACTTCACAATGTCAATCAATTTGACTTTTTAAAACCACTCTGTTGACCAATTTCCCCCAGTTGTTTGAACCTGGCATGATTAATGCTAACATAATGCTATATAGTGCCTTCCAAATCCAAGCAATTAGTTTGGTCTATCCAGTCCCCAATTAAGTGAAGACAAAAATTGGAAAAAATGATTATCTGATCATGCTTTAAAATGGTAAGTTCACTATCCCACTATGGCTATGCTATGACAATATATTCTGCTAATATTTTATAATACACTCAGTGCTATTTTCTGGCCTTATAGCTTCTGACCATGTCCAAATGCCATTGCACTCAAATAACATTGAGAGATAATAAAAATGTGTTAGCTACAGTGCTGTCAACGGATTTTACTATTCATTATTCTCCTTTGTGTGCTACTCCAAGTTTCTGTACTATTTTTTTTTTGCGGTATGCGGGCCTCTCAGTGTTGTGGCCTCTCCCGTTGCGGAGCACAGGCTCCGGACGCGCAGGCTCAGCGGCCATGACTCACGGGCCCAGCCGCTCCGCGGCGTGCCGGGATCTTCCCGGACCGGGGCATGAACCCGCGTCCCCTGCATCGGCAGGCGGACTCTCAACCACTGTGCCACCAGGGAAGCCCCAAGTTTCTGTATTTTAATAGAGTCCATCAATTTCTGTACACCTTATGCATAATTATAATCATATTTGTGAGGTTTCTGAATTGATAGTACAACATTAACTGCCATGTGCTTAAAAAGCAAAAGAGTGTCTTTTTTTATTTGCCTTGTTGTTTTCAGAATTCTAGCTTTTGTCCATTTGCCTCCTTCAAGTAAACCTTATGTTACTTATGTTAGCCATCTGGGTTCCCTGGTGTTCCCAGTCTACTCAGTGACCTTCAGTGAGATCAAAAAGTCGTGTTTATGCAGTTAATACTGGACACGGGTTTAGCTACAGGCTGATATTCTGAGTGGCCTTTAAGGCTGGCTGTCTGGCTTCAGAAGTGAAGTAATCCTAATGTGGGAGAACCATCTGTTACCCCTGAGCTTTTTTCATATTGTTTTTCTTACCTGAAATTTCTTCCCTCATTCTTCTTGCTCATAGTGCTCTAGCCACTTGCTATTCCTCAAACATCTCAAATATGCTCCAGGCTTAAAACATTTACAGTTGCTGTTCCCTAGGCTTAGGAAACCCTTCCCGAGCTACCCACATGGCTAACTCTCCACTTCATTTAACCTCATCAGAGAGGCATTTGTGCACATTCGATGGAAAATACTTCTATCCCCATCCTTTCACTCTGTCTCTTAACCAGGGCAGCTGGCTTGGTCATAGTCTACTGAGCTGTAATATTAAGAATTATATGCTGAATTATCTAATAGGCAGATATATATGCTAAGGGCACCAGAAAAACAGGGTCACCAAAACGCTTTTTTAAATAATTTGGTATCATTAAGGTAGTCACCATGGGACTTCCTTAAACTCATTTTTAATTATATATTGGGGATGGGAATGGGGAACAATTTTCTTTTTAGTTCTTTGGATCCCTAAAAGTCTTACTCTTACCCTAGAACTATGTCACCATTCTTTGACAAACTATATTCCATGCTAAGAGCAAGTAGCTAACATATGTCATAAATCTTATTTAGCCACTTCAGAATGAGCATATGCTGGTTGCTTTACCTTATAAGAGGAGCGCCCTCCCTCAAGATGAAAAAAAATTAAAATACACTTTTCCCCCTGACTTCCTTATTTTAAAGATACCATGTTCAGAATCTTGTTTTATTTTTTTAAAATTATGGTGGTAACCACAAATGCCAATCAGACTCTAGTTAATCTTATTCTAGATTGATTTTGAAGGTGACTTCTCAGGATAGAGCATATACTAACCCTGAGCCGAAAGAGAAGCTAAGTAGCCTCTATCACTGTCTCTCTTAACTGTGCTTGTGTGCCCTATGATTCCAGAGGTTGCTGTTTAATAGTGAAAAGAAGAGAAATTGTGCAATTTAATGTTCTACGGACAACATGGCTAGAGCAGACACATAATCGTAGACTCTGTGAGGTACCTGATGCTTATGTAATTTTTCCCATTCTAAGGCACTGTCAATCCCACAGAATTTAGTCTCTTACATTTCCCCCTTTTCATCACCATTCTTTGGAAGTATGTCACATATCACATTCTCCATCCTTTGAAACGTATGGTCTGGAACTATTCAATAGTTGCAATGCGATGATTCTGGGCTGCTGAGCACAACTGATTGGCACATTAAACTGCTAGGAGACTCTTATCTGGGGTAGACAGAATTCTTTCCAACGTACTCCTAAGGGACCCTCCAGTAATGAAAAATAGTAATTCGAAGTCCTTCCTACCTGTCTGTTGCCAGGCAGTTCTAAATGAAGTCTAAATGAAAAACTATTGTTTTTCTTTTCCCACAACCTATATTAAAGCAAATCAAGGGTAAGCCAGTAGAGGTTGGAGAATTTGACTAGACACCCTGATGTTAGCAATTTAAGAATTATTTCAAACTCTATTCATCCCCATATACAATACAATAGAGCAATTTCATGGATGCAGTCAAGTTATATTTTCTTAAACTTCTATCACTAACCTAGCTCATCAGTTTAAAAGAAAATCACACAAACCCATATACACATACACATGTATGTGTAGTGATTATTTTTTAAATAAAAATTTAGCATTATAAACCTGAAACGTATTATTAAATCTAATGGAACTTTTCATGTTTCCCCACCCATACTCTATCCAGCCAAATCTGAACACATTTTGGAGATGAGGACGTTCTAGCTAATTAAAATAAAATGAGATCCGATCCAAGATTCTGAGTGTAAAGACAGATATTTCTTCAAATAAAATTTGAAGAATTTACATTTGAAAATTGAATCTTGTCATTAAAACATTGTAAACATCATATAGTCTTTAAAATTGATGAGTTTTTAGAATGAATAAATCTGCAGTTGAATGGTAAGCATTTCAATGGCAGTATTTCCAGAGATGAAAGAAAATGATGTTGGACTGGCTTGTGTACAAGAATTGTACATTAGTGTGCTCTAATTGCCTATGGCATTCTTTTATTGCTTCTGACTAATTGTTACATAGAGTTGCTTTATACATCTAAAATCCTCCTAAATTCTATCTTTAGAGGTAGCTCCATGCTGCACTGACAAGTGATTGATGGATTTGTTGTAAAACACCTGAAATTTATAAGGCATTATTATTTGGAAACACCTATGAAGATATAGTACAATTATTTTTTTAATGTTTTATTATTTGACTAACTCAAATATTATTTCCTCCAGTTTCTCCTCTACCATTCTATCTTAACTAATAATAATTTCCTGCATTAAACCAAATGGCTCTCCAGGGATGACTGTGTTGCTTTAAAAGTTCTTTAATGGAGGACAAAAGCTGAGATCTTTTTGATTACAAGTATTTCTTTACTTCACATAGTTCCTTCTCCTAGTTGAAGATTATATCAAATAATTGTTTTGTTAAAATTTATAGTACCTTATTTGGGTTTGCATTCTGTAAGGAACCCATTTGCCAAAACAACAATCCCTTAAAGATTCGACTGTGACTCAGTTTAATACTACTTTTCTATTTTGCAGGCTTAAGACAAGAATTTCAGATTAATGAGCTATCTTTAAGTTAAAGCTCTAAACAGCCTCACATTCATAAGTCTGAAACTGTAGAGAAATCAACAGCCTTTAAGCTTTCTATTAGTAGTATATGACATGTACTCATAGCAGACCAACGACTCAAGATGGACAGCCTGAACAGCAAGAAGAAAAGGTATGAATGGAATACTAGAAGACGTTTTTATAAATTTCGAGAATAAAATCCCATGTTAATTTTATTTTCTATTACAAGTTTTTCATTCAAATGCAACATTCTATATTGATGGCAAGAGAAGTCTTTAAAAATGTATAATAGTTTGTGCTTTCTGGCATTTGGCAATTAACTCTGTTTCCAAACTGCACGCGGGAAAAAAGCAATCATTTTTAATCTTTGAATAGTTGCATTTCAGTTGTAAGGACTAGGTTTATTTTCCAACCGACAGTATGATGGCAATACTATATTTAATAAGATTATTTAATCCATTATATTAAAATGTCTTGCTATTCATAGTCTTAAATCACTGGCACATACTGAGCACTATAATGTAAGTTCCTTTATATTCTTAACTGGGTTCTAGTAAGTATACTTAAATTTTAATCTGTGAATGAATAAAGTGACATGGACATTTAAAAGGCCTCTCTCGGGCTTCCCTGGTGGCGCAGTGGTTGAGAGTCCGCCTGCCGATGCAGGGGACACGGGTTCGTGCCCCGGTCCGGGAAGATCCCACATGCCGCGGAGCGGCTGGGCCCGTGAGCCATGGCTGCTGAGCCTGCTCATCTGGAGCCTGTGCTCCGCAACGGGAGAGGCCACAACAGTGAGAGGCCCGCGTACAGCAAAAAAAAAAAAAAAAAAAAAAAACAATAAAAGGCCTCTCTCACATTTCATTTAGAAACAAAATAAAACTTTTTCAAAGTTCAAGGGCAAATAGTAATGGAGAAGCAATAAAAGTAGAGTGTGTTCTTATGTTTTTAATACTTCTTTGCTTATTTATCTGTTTTCTTTTGAGTGAGTATGTTTGTATGGAGGGGGACTGACAAAGGAGCATGTGGTGCCATGATTATATCAATAAGGAAAATTAACCTTGGGTGGGTAAGTAACTCACTTATGACCACACAACCATTATGTGATAGAGCTGAGACTCAAAACCAGGTCTGTTTATTTCCAAAGCCCATGCTCTTCCTTGGGTATAACATTGATTTGCCTTAAACTATGTGCTAACAATCTCAGACATGATGTGTTTAAATACAACTCCATAAAAAGAACACTTGCTTTAATAGGAAGCATATTTAGCAAGTGTTAGTTCCATCTCCCAACAACAGTAACATTAGTATCTGACATCTGTATTAGTTAAAACCATAGCCAAGGATTAAACATATCTTCTAGGTATTTATAACCTCCCCTTAGAGGGCTTAGAGCCAAGCAAGATCCTGGTGAGACTTAGGCCAATAAAAACTGAATCAATGAAATGAATTGAAAGAGCTTTCATAAGAGAAAGACAGATCCAACTCAGTTCTTACACTATTCAGAAGATCCTCAGAAAAACTCTAAGTATGGTCATTGGTATAGAATGTTGAATTTAAGAGAATGATGGGCTATGTCAAATAAATAGCAAAAGTTTAAATCCTTGTCCTGAAAGGAAACATTTGTTGACAGACCCCCCTACTGCAGTCAATAGAACAACCTTTGTTCTGTGCCATGATATGCAGAGTGCTCCAGTTAGGTACAATTAAGGTGAAACTCGTTTACCTTACAGCCTCTGTTTCTTCATTATCTGCAATATATTTAAGTAACAGGGCTAAGGCTAAAACAATTCAACTATATAGCAATCAGTATTTACGATGAATGGAAAAAAGAAAACTTTCAAACTGAAGATAGTATATTAGAAGACATTATCTGGGGTCCAAGATACAACTCTAATTTCCTTAAAAGGAAAATTATAGCAATTAAGTTACAGCACATATATTTGTATATCAGCTACAACATAGTTAAAATGATTTATTCAGTTCACCAGGACTGATCTTCTTAATAATCCATATGAATCTCTGTCATCATGCATTACTCTGTAACAATTGTTAAAACCCACAGAGGAGGACTTCCCTGGTGGTGCAGTGGATAAGAATCCGCCTGCCAGTGCAGAGGACACAGGTTTGAGCCCTGGTCCGGGAAGATCCCACATGCCGCGGAGCAACTAAGCCCATGCGCCACAACTACTGAGCCTGTGCTCTAGAGCCCGCGAGCCACAACTACTGAGCCCATGTGCCACAACTACTGAAGCCCACGTGCCTAGAGCCTATGTTCCATAACAAGAGAAGCCACCGCATGAGAAGCTCCTGCACCGCAACAAAGACCCAACGCAGCCAAAAATAAATAAATAAATAAATAAATTTATTTTTAAAAAAAGAAACCCACAGAGGCAAATCAGTATGGACAAAGGAGTGGGAAGCTTAACTTTTATAAGCAATGTGCTTAGATTATTTTGAGGGGCATACCTAGACAGAAATCAAAAGTCTAGTCCAAGTTAGGCCATACTAAGATCCAGGCCTGGTTTTCCAGCTAGGTCAATCTTCTTATCCTTGTTCCCATGAATTTTCTCATCACACATCAATACAGTTTAAAAGATGGTACAGATTCTATTAGTAGTGTACCCAAAATCCTTTGCAAGTAAAATACTGTGTCATTTCATGACCCTCTAATATATCAGACATAGCCTCGTGCTTTTAGCAAATCTCCAGACTTTAGATGCCATGTGAGAAAAAGTCCAGTGAACCCACTAGTGTAATCTCTTTTCTACAGCATATTTACAATAGTCACAATTTGACTACCTTAATACCCAGTGATCATCAAACTGTGTTTTATGTAATCCCAGCCCTCTGTGGAGGAGCCTTGGGATTGGCTTGAGTAGAAAAGGTGGTAAAGAGAGGAGGCAGGACTCCACATCCCTCCGTTGCTCCTGCTTCAACCAGACACTTCTCCTTTTTTGTTTGTTTTAAAAACTGGAGTTCAAAGTAACCCTTTTTTTTTTTTTAAGGTCAGCCACAAAAATTGTTAGACAATTGCTCTTATAGCCTATGTGTATCTCTTCCATTACTAGTGTCAATCACAACCACTACTTTCTGATATTAAGTTGATCCTATTTGTGGGTTTAATAGAGAAGGCTCAGGCAAGTAATTTCCATAATTTACTAGATGTTAAGAAATTATATAATTATGCAATGGCTCTTCCCTAACCAAAAAAAATTATCATAGTACATAATCACACAATTCTTTGTGGATAAGCTTAGCTGGACTCTGTAGAACCATTAGTACACTTTAACATATTAGATTTACAAGACAGGTTTAACAAAGATCCAAGATTTAACTGAGCTAAGCAGAGCAAAGCAGCAATAATAAAAATCTCCATTTATAATATCTCAAGAGTTCCTTTTTGGGAGTAGCTGTGATGACTAATTTTATAAAACAGCTTGACCAGGCCATAGGGTGTTCAGATATTGGTAAAACATTATGCTGGACGTGTCTGTGAGGGTGTTTTTGGATGAGGCTAACATTTGAATGAGTAGACCGAGCAAAGCAGATTGCTTTCCCTAATGCAAAAAGGCTGAACATGCTTCAATCTTGGATAAAAGGTAGCTATTCCTTCCTGACCACTTGATCTGGGACATGGATCTTTTCCTGCCTGAGGACTAGAATTGAAACATCAGCCCTTCGTGGGTCTTGAGCCTGTCAGCTTTCAGACTGGAACTCACACCATCAGTTCACCTGGTTCTTAGGCTTTTGGAATCAAACTGGAACTAAACTATCAGCTGTCCTGGTTCTCAAGCCTTTGGACTCAGACTGGAACTACAGCATCGGCTCTCCTATGTCTCCAGTTGCCAACTACTCTAGAGAACCTTGCTTAATACAGTTCCTTTTACATAATTAAATTTTAGCTAAACTTCATCTAAGTAGGTCAGTGAAGTTCTAGCTCATGCAAAAGAGTAACAAGCCTTAACGCTTCCAAAGTAAAACATGAAGTCACATCATCGTTCATCTCTTTTTTTTTAAGTAGTGCGTTATTGTATATAATGAATGAAAAACAGTTGGATAGGGTTTATTTAGTTCCACAGATCATGGAGGTACAGCAAATAGAACTTAATCATAAATTCAGCAGATTCTTTAGAGTTATTTGAGGAAAAATATTCAGTAAATCATGTTCACTTACAAGAAAAAGTCTTCAAAAATCATACTTTGTGTTTTTCCCTACTTCTAAGTTAAATTTTGATCATCCACTTGTAAATATTATGAATTTTATTTCAGTGTGAAAAATATCCCATTCCTTCATTAATCCAATATATATTTATTGAGCAGCTTCTATATGTCCAACATTGTACTACATTGGGTACATACTGGTTAATAAAAAAGATACGATCTCTGCTTTTATGGGCCTTACAGTTTGGTGGGGGTGAAAGGCAATAAGTAAACACACAAAGCAAGAAAAGAATTTTTACTAACTGTGGAGAGAAGAGAGTAAATCACTATTTAAGAATTCTATTTATACTTGTCCTCACTCTTCATGTAAAAATGCACTTAGCTCAAAGACATTCACATAAAGGAAAAAAAATATTTTCTAATCATCTTATTTCCAACAATAGTGCAGGCCCCTGAATGAATACTTGGTTTTAGTGACTTTTCCTTTCTGTCCCATACAGTTTCCCCAAAACCTCCTCTTGGCAACTTTTGTTCACATACACTTTGCATGAAAATTACATTTTTGGCCCTATGTTATCTTAAGGGAGATAGATCACCTCTACCTACCACCTTTGAGAACTATGCCAGCAGCAGGCAGATTCCTCATAGGTTATAGCGAATAAACTGTAAGAAGAAAGGCTGTAAGAGGAAACCTACTCTAAAGGATGGCACAAATCTTTGTGGACCAAGTATTCTGCTGTTCACATAGTAGGGGACAAGAAGATGAACCAGAAAGGGATCTTGTCTTCAAATGCCCCTATTATCTAGCAGGGGTAATAAAACAAAAAACAAAACAAACAAAACAAAAACTACATGAACATATTATGCATAAAAAGAGAACATTCCAGAAGAATTTTTCCTATCTGATGTTTTAGATGCCAAAATAGCAGAAACAAGGTAAAGGTGAACATCTCACTGCCCTCCCAACACCTTATAGTAGACACATATACATAAATAAAATAGTACTTCCTGTCCTTTCCTCTTCATTTTTGTTCCTTTCCACAATACCTAAAACTGACCTTCTTATACTTGATAAGGCAATCCTATATTAACATAAAAATGTATTTTATTCATTTATTTAATTGCTATGTGCTAGGCTCGGCTCTGAGCTGGAGTTGGGGATACAGGGGTTTTGTGAGTACCTACGCAGTAACTTTCAAGGGTATTTTAGAAGTTCACTGTCTAGTGCTGTGCTGTTCAGTATGGTAGCCACTATATATGTGTGGCTACTAAGCAATCAAAATGTGGCTAGTCTGAATTGAGATGTGCTATAGGTATAAAAATACGTAACAGATTTTGAAGACTTAGTAAAAAAAAAGAAATGTTAAATATCTCATTACTAATTTTATATACTGATAACATGTTGAAATAATAATTTGGACATAATTTAATAAAATATATTAACATAACATCATTTCACCTGTATTTTTTTTTTTTTTTACTTTTTAAGTGTCTCTGCTGGAAAATTTTAAATTACATATGTGGCTTGAGTTATATTTCTATGGGACAGTACTGGTCTAATGGGAAGAACTGATAAATAATTATAATTAAGAGTGCCAAGTACTGGAATGGGGTGTATAGAAAAATTTCTCAACAGTAATTAAGACATCAAATATCTTACTCCATATTGCACTCATCTTTATTTTCTTTTTACTGCTACACAGTCATTTATGAAAGAAGACATAAGTACAAAATCCTTGAAAGTTACTAGTGCTTTGCAGAGAGTCCCATGAAAAAAGGAGGGAATCTTCATTAAAGATATTTATTTTGCAATTATCCTAAGTTAAACCATCTATTTCTGGTAGTTTTGCTTGAGGATCCAGTGTTTTCACTTATAATTTTCATTTTTTGAACAATAAGTATAGTAATCATAGCTAAATTTGCTGTGCATTTGCTAGAATTATTACCAGACACTACAAAAATACTGCACTGTTGTTCATCCTCTCTCTTCCTCCCTCTCCTATCTGTTATTTAACATCTCACTCCAAACACGACTATACTTTTAAAATTTTAAGCATGCTAAAATACCACACCCCATTTAGTTTTCTCTCTCCCTCAACTTAGTCACATATCTTGTGCCCAACCTTGTTGGCTCCATTTAATCACTTCCCTATTACTCCTCAACTCATGTTGACATTTACCTCCATCATGCCATTAAAAATGTTCTCAAAATCATCAATGATTTTCAGGTCCCTAAATTCAATTGAAGCTTTCTGTTCTTATTTTACCCAACCTCCAGCATTACTGAGTACTATAAATCACTCCCTCATTCTGGGATCATTGATTATTTTTTATTTATTTATTTTTGCATCATGAAAACTCACTCTCCCAATTTCCCTCCTACCTCTCTGGCTATGACAACTCTGTCTCCTTTGTAGGCTCATCTAATTTATTCCCTCCTATTAAAAGCTGGAGTTTTCATTCTCAGCCAATTTTTCTTTTATTCTATATGTTCTCCTTAGTGACTCTAATTTATGCCCATGGCTTCCATTATCAACTGCATGCAAATGAGTTGCCAATTTCGATTTCTGGCACCAAGGACCAGATTTCCATATCCAACTGCCAACTTGGTCTCTCCACTCTGATATATCAAAAGGACTTCAATTTGAATATGTGCAAAACCAGACTCATAATCTACCACCTACCCTAAACTGGTTCCCTTCTGGTTTCTCCTAGAAATCTCCAATTGGGTAGATCAGAAAACTGAAATCAATCTTCATAATTCTCTTCCTCAATACCTAATTTCTGTAAATTCTAACTCCCAAATATAGCTTAAATTCATGTATGCCTTTCAATCTCTACCACTGTCATCAAAATAAATCCTTTTAAATGTTTGTTGACTAGATGTAGAAATGAATGAATGTATTAATAATAAAAACAACAAGGTATGAAAGCAGAAAGTGACTTTGGGGGAGATTCAGTAGTATTCTGAATTGTCTGGTTTGTTTCAGTGAGTGCAATAATAAAACAGAAAACTATAAAGTAAGTTTGGTTTCAGGTCATGGTGAACTTTAAGTGCTATGTTTTTGAGTTTGAATTTAATTTTGTTAAGTACTAAGAGGCCTTGGTTGCTTTTTTTCTTTATGTTTTGTTTTTATCAGAGGATGCACTGTACTTTAAAAAGAGTATTCATGACATGGTTTGTAACATTGATGGAAAGGAGAGAGATTAATTATCAGATTGAAGTTTAGATGCTATTGAAAAATTATAAGGAAGAGGTAGTGAGTGCCAGAATTAGGGGTTGCAATGCAAATGGAAATAGGAAATAGATCCAAGAGACACTGTACTGGTAGATTTTTCTTTATAGGACTTGTTTATATAGAGGGATAGGAGAGGGAGGAGGAATTAAAGATAATTCTGAGATTTAAACATGGATGATAGCAATAACAAAGAGAAACATTAAATCTGTATATCCTATTGCCTAATAGACATCTCCATCTGGATATACCACATACATCAGAAAATAAACATATGAAAAAATGACCGTGTCATTCCCCCCAAATATTCCTCTCTTATATCTCCTATATTGGCAAAAGCCATCACCAGCTACCTAGAAACTTCTGGGCCATCTTTGACTCTTCCTTTTACCTGGACCATAATGTCCAGTTACTCACCATGTCTGAGTTTACCTTCTGAACCTTGCTCAGATATTTTTTTCTCTTCTTGGTAATTTCTCACATTGACTATTGCAGGAGCCTCTAATCTGTATCCTTGTTTCTCCTATCTCTTTCCAAGCACTTTACGTATGGAAAATGATATAGGGCAGTGGAAAGGACTGGGGTTTGGAAGTACACGGAGCTATGTTCATATATCAACCCTGTTACCTTCAATAAATTACATAACCTCTTTGAACTCGTTTCATTAATTATAAATGGGAGTTAGCTAATTTGGGAGAGTGGAAACACATACATGTAATACATTTTGACATAATTAGTGCTGAAAGTTAGTGGTTGTTATGTTTATTACTCTCATTCCACATTAGTCTCATTAACACTAACTAGCTAGGTGACACTAGCCAAACAACATAACCTGCCTAGGTTTTAGCTTCCTCATTTGTGACATTGGGAAATTAATATTTACCTTGAAGTGTTGTTGAAAGGAGAAAAGTAGAGACATAGATTTCAAAAACATAATGCATGAGAAATAGTGAATGCTCAATAAATGTTAGTTCATTTTCTCCATTTTCAACTTTAATTATTCTAACCTCTCAAATGTCTTCCTTACTATCACAAGGTAAGCATTTTAAACAATCTAAAGGGTTAAAAATGAAAGTTAAAAATACCTCTCCCTCGGGGCTTCCCCGGTGGCGCAGTGGTTGAGAGTCCGCCTGCCGATGCAGGGGATGCGGGTTCGTGCCCCGGTCCGGGAGGATCCCACATGCCGCGGAGCGGCTGGGCCCGTGAGCCATGGCCGCTGGGCCTGCACGTCCGGAGCCTGTGCTCCGCAACGGGAGAGGCCACGGCAGTGAGAGGCCCGCGTACTGCAAAAAAAAAAAAAAAAAAAAATACCTCTCCCTCTTTCCCAAATCTCACTTCTAAATCTCAGATATAGTTTATGAATGTATATCCCAGAGTTATGCATTTGCATCCATATTAAGTAAACAGGATAATACTAAAGCGGTAGTTCTGCACATTGACTTTTTCATTTAATAATGTATTTTGGTGATCTTTCATATCAGCACAGATAGATTTAACTTATTTTTAAAAGAAAATATAGAAATAACTAATTTTTTAAAACAACATTACTGCATCCATTGTATGGATGTACCATGATCATTTAAATTCCCCTCTTTCACTTCTTAAGGGGCATGTAGTTTGCTTCATTATTCAGCTAATATAAGCAAAGGCATAATGAAAATAAATACTTAGTTTCTTCAAACTTTTGCAAGTATATTGGCAGGATAGATTCCTAAGGTGGAATTAGCAAAATCAAGTAGTATATGAATTTAAAATTCTTTGCCAATTAAAAAAATTGAGTTATCTTCTACTTAGATATTTGTAGAAACTCTTTTCATATGACAGAAATTAGGTTCTTTTTCCCTCTTAACTGATTTAAATGAAAGAATGAATAAACAAGTTTCTACTATTTTGCTTTTTTACTTTGTTTAGGGTATTTTAGCAAGCAAAATTCACCAGTGTTTATCTATAAATGTTTGTTGAACAAATGAGTTGATGAACTCTTGATTGAGCTGAATTAACACTAAACTAAAGCCTCATGAGCTCTCCTAGACAAGGATTATTTCCCTTCCCTAAACTAAAAGCCTATAATACTAAACCCTATGGGAAATCTTTCCAAGTTTCTCAAAGGCTCCATTTCACAGACTTGGAGTATATTTAAAACAAAATGAAGTTTCCTTGTTCAAATTTTGTATAGAAGTATTTATCATTAGCTGACATGAAGTTGAAACCGATTATTTATTGGGAATCCTTTCCCTCTTTGACCTCATTCAGACTTGATGGAGACAATCTGTGAAATCTCTTCTTTTATTATGACTAAACACTAAAATTCCTCTGGTGGTTCTGTGTGATTTATGTATGGCTATAAGCATAAGTCATGTAAGACAATAAAGTCTACACCACTTATAAGAATGACTCATATGCTGCCATACTGTATGTGAGATTTATCAAGAGAGTACCACTATTTTGTCACCTTGTTCCTAAACGCATAAATGAATTTTAGATAACACTTATCAGAGATGAAAACAGATAGGCTAACATTAGTTGAGCCTACCGCTTTATAGGTGAACACAGGAATGAAAAGACCTCAACAAAAAGCGTCATAATCATAGGGACATTTTTATCCAAGCAGACAATTAGATCTGCAAAAAAGGTGATAAACTCACTAGCATTTTGATTTGTGGAGGAAAAAAAAAAACGACGCACATATTATTCAATAATATGAGTGATTAAGATTAGTGCCTGGCTGGGTTTGGAGGTGGGAGATTATTACAAAATTAAATTCCTTTCTTCAAGAATATATGTTATTTGTGAAATATAATGGTATGTAGTTTGTGTCATTTTTATCCCTAATATGTAAAACCCTTTATACTAGAAGGAGATATGACTTAAAACTGAGTTTAATCACAAGAACAAGAAAGCTCAGATATGACAATATTTAGGGGCTTGCTGCAGGGAAAATGGGTAATGAAATGAACAGATAATTGTACCATTAATTAAGTTTGCTGAACCCCAATCTTCTTGGAGTTAGAGGGTCCAGTTATTGTTTGACTCTGTGAAAGTCCTCTTCACTCATTCCTAGAATGAATAAGGATTTGAAAATGTTTTTAAAACCTCATAACACACCTTAACCCTGTAGATGTTTTCAGACATTGCAAAAACAGGGTTAGGACTCCCTACTTTATCCACTGAGCCCTCAGCAGGACAGTCTTTGCACTTTTAGACCTTGTAGCTCTATTATTTCTCCAAATATGGGGTCAAGGGGACAATAAAATTTACTTCCCTGGAAATGTTAGTTCTCTGGAGTTAGTGTGTAACAACTTCTAGAACCTCATTTGTCACACTGGCAGCTGACAGATTTCTTTTGAGTTGATAGGGGCTCCTATTACAAACCTCACTAAACAATCCCATCCCTATTTCCCTATAACTATAGCAGAATTGAGCATTTACCAGAGAGAAGTTTGGCACCAAAGGTAAAGGATTACAACATTGGGCTTCCCTGAAAAGCCCACCTTTTGAGTGCACATCTCACTGCATTTTCAGGTTGTATCTCACATTGGTTTTCAGTGCAGTGATGGTATCAGATGTGGGATATAGAGAGATGAGAGGTGGCACTTGTCTAAGAATCACTGTAGATCAGGGAAGAATAAGGATTTTTTTGTATCAAGGATCAGGCTTTGGGAAAGAGGAAGCAGAGAATCCTGCAGAGGTACAACCCTGTGGGCCTACTGGATCAGGCTTTCAATGAGGAGGGAAAAGTTTCCTATCATCTCCCCCAAGAAAAGGAATTCAATTACAGACACATTTTGTAATGAAATCAAATCTATTTGGGGAGAAGAAAAAAAAGAAATAGGAGAGAAGTTATTTCTCATATTCTGGCTGAAATCTTTGACTGGAAAAAAAAATCACATTAAATATAAAATCTATGTAAAAACAATATCAGGGAAGTCAAACTGCCAAAAGCAAAAACTACACAGTTAAAATAAAAACTGCAGGCAATTTTAAAAATACAAGCTGAACCTTCTTCTTATGATATAGCGTCTAAAAGAGAATTCTGAATTTACATATATATCTATCTATATCTATGTTTTCAATAGGATCCCCAATCTTCACCACATTATATATCACACTGAATTATACATCACATTGTAAAGTAAAACTCAAGCAGCATCCATACAGGTGAGTATCTAGACACTTCACACTCTGACTTTTCAAATTAAGAATAAATAAAAAATATTCCATCCCAAGGAGAATTGGGCCTCTCATTTTGGGAGATTTCACAGGGTGAGAGGAAGTGAATAGCTGTATATCCACTTTCAAGCCATTCTGAAGATAACCTCAGGAGTTCAAATATCAGAAATTAAATAAATTAATAAGTGACATACTGATGCATTTTCAAAGGAGACAGTCAGGAAGGTGACAAATGCTATAATGACAAGACGCCAATGCCTGACAACTGGCTTCACTTTTGGAACAAAGGAGAGAGTAAGATCAAGGCAGAAATATGAAAATCAAATAGAAACAGGGAGCATTTTTTAAAGGTCCCAAATTCTACATAAAGCTAGGAACAAGTCAGGTGGGTCTTGTTTGAGATTCGTCCATTATGGATCAGTGGAACAGCACAGGTGGCTAGCTTAAGGGGGAAATTCTCAGCATTGGAGTAGCTTCTTTGGGATACATCTTGCTACAGCAAAAATGAAAAGATGAAAAGATTGGGCTATAATTAATCATCAACACCTTAGTATGAACAGCTTTATGGTCATCAGCGCTTTTGTATGAACATGTTTTATGACATTCAATGGCCAGTCAATTACAAATGCTCTGAATGAGATACAAGACAGAAATAGGTTTATACTTTCTAAACTCTCTTCCTGAATGGTCACATCCAATGCCAAGATTTAAAATAGTGCCTATATGCCAATGACTTTCCAAATCTCTATCTCTAGCTCTGACATTGCTCCTAAGCTCCAGATCTATGTTACAATTGTCTCTTCCTTATTTGAAAACTCTACTTGGATCTTAAACTTAATATGTCCACCTTCCACCCAGTTACTCAGGCTAAATAATGCAGGAAACATCCTTGATTCCTTTATGTTTCGAAACTCTGTTTCTTCTAGTTCATCATAAAATGCTGCTAGATCTTCTTGAAAAATACATCTCAAATCCACCTAGATATCTGAAACCCCACTGTCACCAACCTAAACTAAGCCACTGTCACATTTTACCCATGCCTTTGCAATCACGTCCTAATATATTTCCCTGCTCTCACTATTGACTTTCTACAGTACATTTTCCACTCAGCAGCCAGAGTGGCTTTTTTTAAGTGAAATAGATCCTTTCATGCCTATGCTTAAAAAAATCTTCCAGTGTCTGCCCATTATACCAAAAATAAACTCCAAACTCTAAACCATGACCTGCGAGGCCCTTGTTTGATCTATCCAAGTTCTCTGTGTTTTTATTCCTCGAATATGTAAATATCCTTTCCAACTCAGGAAAGAGTTGGAAATACATGCTTTGTATTCTCTCTACCTATAAAACATGTAAATTTTTGCAAGGATAGTTCCTTGTCTGTAAGATCACAAGTAACTGACACCTAATCAGAGAGTTCATTCCTGGCCAATTTAAATCGTCTCCTAGGCACTCTTTATCCCACGCCCACTCTTTATAGCATGTGTTACTGATTTTTTAAAATTTCTTCATTGTTTTATTTGTTTTAATTCTTGCCCCAAGATGAGAACGTAAGCTGCGTGAGAGCAAGGACCTTGTTTGCCTCATTCACTGCTTTATCTCCAGAACCTAGAACAGTGCCTTGCACAATGTAGATATCCAATGATTGAGTGAAATTACGATAGCATATGCTCTCCTTTACCTCCTAATTTAATATTATGCCATCCATATCATTCTCTATCATGTTCACGTCTTTTTTTTTCTTCATAACACATCACTTTATAGCATTTATCATTGGTTGGAAATATCACATTCATTTATTGGTTTCCTTTTTTTTTATTGTCTATTTCCTTTGGCTAAAATGGAAAAACCATGAGAGCAAGGGTCTTATCTGTCTTATTTACCATTGAATATTCAGTACCTATACCTAGAACAGTGATTGACATACAGTAAGAGCACAACAAATGTCTAGTGGTTAAATGAATGAGTTCCGATGAAAAGTTGCAGAAAGAAAAGGTACGTATTTTGGCTCCCACTCTTCAATAGCTGTGTTCCTGCAGTTGAGGACCCGGTAAGGAATAGGTATTTGGACAGTGTAATAAAAACAGTTGAAATTTATAGAGAACATTATTGACTGAAGAAAAACGCACAGCCTAAAAGTTGTGAGTTAAGTTATATTCAGGGATCTTACTGAGGATTTTAGCCTGAAAGTCACCCTCTCAGAGAGCTCTGAGGAACTCTGAAGAGGTAAGGGAAGAGTCAGGATATATAGGAGTATTTGGCTGGAAAAAAACATGTAGTCAAATGTCGAAAGATTACTTCTAATCACAAAACACAGACATTTCATGCTAATGATTTTAGTTCTTTTCTATATATGGAAAGATGCAAGAATCTGGGCTCACTGAAATGACTCCTTAGATATGCATCTTAACTCTCTAGGACCAGTATCCATAGCACAGAATGCTTCCTGCTTTTCTCCATTCTGAATGGAGAAAATGGAATGGCAGGCAACATTCTCTGTCCACAATATAATTATAGCAGTCACTGTTATAAGTGTTTTACATATACTAACTCAATGTCACAATAATCCTGTGAGGGACGGTTTTGCTATCAACTCCATTTTAAGGTTCAGGAAAGTGAGGCAAAAAATTGATAGAATAAAATGTCCAAGACTGGTTTCCTATTATTATTACTATTATTATTGAATTAAGCTCTCTCCCTAATTAATAGGCCAGAATTTAAACATAGGCTATCTATCTGGAGGACTCACCCTCTGAGTGACATGCTACAATGCTTTTAACAGGGGACTTGGAACAGCCAAGTTTTAAATAAAAGTTTATTGAGAAATGGATGGATTCACTCCTATGGGCTGCCTAGGCGTGGCTGAGCTCCAGACCCTTGAGAGAGGGAGAAAGGTGGTCTTTATCATCTCTAGGTGGCCTTTAGACCCAAGAGCTCTAGGGAAAGATTTTTTTCTGAATCGGCTTATTTCACCCTTGACCTCAGGATGCCCTTGATTCAGATCATCAGTGAAAAACAATTTGAGATACCATCAGTGGAAACATTTGAAAGTCATTGTTTTCCCCTGTTCTGAGAAATTGTCAATGTATCCTCTATCACTTATCTAAAAAAAAAAAAAAAAAAAAAGCAAAAAGCCTCTTTCTCTTAGCACCACCTACTTCAGCTTCCTTCCTGTGTGACTTTAGAGAGAATTCTTTCTTGAGGCAAGAAACCTCTGTGTCATTAGCACAAAGTAATCCTTAGTATAATGGGCTTTAATTGCCTTAATTATTTTATATCTGAATTACCGTACACTGCAGGACATTTAGAACCATAATAATAAAATATCTTATTATAGTGGTTTATTGAAGTACTACACTGAATGTTAACTTCTGGGAATCACTCTGAGGTCTAACAGTGCCTGTAAATCATTCTAATCTCACAGCAGAGGTTGAAGGTGCAATAGGATCTTGAGTAGGAAATGAAACATATAAACTTTTCAAATTAATTCGTATGAAAGCCTGGGGCTTTATTCTTACTCTCATCCTGCTTGAGTTATGACAAAGTTTAAATAGCCAATCCAGTCATCAGCCACATGGTAAACTACCTTTAAAATTAAAAATAAATTAATATTTTTATATTTCTAGCATTAAACTAATTATATTTTTATCCTAAGGTATCCCAGCAGCTAGTAAAAGTAAATATCAGCTCCATTATTATTCATCATCAGACGTTAGGTGGACTATTGATCTGAAGGCTACAGATATTAGAGAAAGATTGATTTTTCTAATCCAAGGCTAGAATCCATCTCCCTATAGCCTATTAGCCTATGTCTCAGTTAAGTGCTCATTAAGCAATGAGGATTGTCAGGTTTGGTGAGGGTGGTGAAAGAAAAATGGCAGATATATTATGGATGTTACATCAGTAATCATTATGACATTACATAATGACATTACATCATTATAAAGTTAGATATATTAGATGGGGGAGATAGTTTTTAGTCACATTCCAATATTGCCCACAATTGCCTCTATTGAATGCCATAACATTTTGTATCTATTTATTCAGACACACACAGTACATACAATAGCCTCACTGAAAGGGGAAACAGTCCATGTAAATAGACAAACTGGCCTCAGCAAATGGGACGTACAGAATAAGGACTTCCTTTGGAGCTTGGTCCCTGAGTATGTGACAGTTGGTTATAACCTTTCAGAAACCTGCTCCTGGCCTGTGTCACCTTCACAATGGCTGAAATACCATTGAAGGAAGTAGCATCTATGTCAATCCAAGTTTGATCAAGCAGCACAGAAAAGCTGCTATAGTCTGCTCTCTCTTTTAAAAACACCATGGACAGTAATTCAGGGAGGCTGAACCTAGAAATCTCATTTCAGGCCACATATGTCTTTAAATAGCAGAAGGCTATAAAAGAATCTATGAATAAAAGGTGAACTCAATTTTGCAAACCTGAATTACCTCACAAGTGTTAGACTATGCTTTCATTTGATTGCTCTCTCAGTGTGGTTTTTCTAAGCACCCTGAGCCTCTGTCTTGAGCCAAATTATCACTAGGCCACATTTTTGTTATACCTTACCTTCTGTCCATCCAACCCATGTGATTCATCTCTTTAAGGTCAGTGCAATGTCACCTCAATAAGGAGCTAATACAATTTGGATATATAACAAGGATACAACATTCAGGAAACACTTGTGAGAGATTTACAGTGCCTTACACTTCCCCTGCCACCCACCCCCAAGCCAACCTGATCTTCGTTGTATCTACCTAAAAAACGTATTGTGGATTATTTTGTACTTTAACTCTAATAATAACACTAATTTTCTCTTGCACTTAACATGAAAAGCTGACCCTAAAGCTCTCAGATAATGACATAAGATCCTCAGTTTGAATGAGCTCATAAAAATGAAGATGAGCGAATAGAAAGTAATGATTATATTGTGAGTACCCATTGTACATTCATCACTCTATTACAAATATTTCATATATTTTTCCCATTTAATGCACATGAAAAGGTTGCCATTTGGTTGTTGTAACCCTTCTTGTTTTAAAGAAGAAGAAACATGCTCAGAAATGGAAAATATTGCCCCAAATCACACAACTATAAAAAATATTAGCTAAGATTTGAGCAAAAGTCTGAGTCTAAACCAACAGTACTTCCTATTTTACCACCTAGCTTGTCTCACTACCTGCCTCAAACTAGCTTCTCTGGTGCCTCTAGAAATCACAAACCACTAACAGATCAAAATTCCACAAAAACAAATTTAGATCAGATGTGAAAATAGCTTAACCTTGTATCTATGGTGACCATCTGTCCTGGATAGAAAAGTTTGCATTTAAACAGAGGTCCATTACACAGTAACTATTGCAAAAGTACATTATTTTAACAATCAAACTATACTTCCCAGATCATCTCCTAATCTGAAAGTATCCCAGAATGCTAACACCAATTCAACTGAGTTTTCTTATTCAGAAGTTAAGATAACTACTCCTATACCCCTTGTTCCACCTTAAAAAACAAAACAAAAAACAGTAAAGCACAGGACTCATTTATACAAGAAGAAGAAAATAGTGTATGTCAAGAGGCTTCTTGTTAGGATTAAAATTTTATTCTTTATGCTGCTAGCTTGAAAAAAACATTTTTGTAATTGGGTGAGTGCACAGCTCAAGAGAAGAGATGAGTAGCCTTTGAGGTACTTACATATTTTATTCTGTTAGAACTATTGTGATAGAATTTAATCTGAGTAATAATGAGGCAGCAGATAAACTTCTCCATTAGAAAATGTGTTACTTTCTTAAATAAGGCTACTTGTTCTAAATTAGTTTTTACATTCTGATTTTGAAGTCACAAATCCTTAGAACACAGTAGCCTTTTATGAAAAAACTATTTCTTTTGCTGGTAAGGATGTTCACCCAACTTGCCTCTTAGGGGTTTTCTTTTTGAGTGGCATAATCCTCCACACTTGACAATGAAGCCTAAGATTCTGTGATTCAGGAGTAATTCCACTGGGAAATTCTTATTTGCATGCAATATTCCTGAGATGAGTAATGCATTAACCCACTGCTTGCACTAATAAACTTTATACAATTTATAGAGTCAATTTTTAATCTGGCAATTCCCAGATTCCATGGCTTGTTGTAGTCAGGGGGAGGGGAGGGCAAGATTTGTAGGAGTAGAAGATTCTGATGGGAGACTATAGCGAGGAAGGATACAGATCTGGGAAAGATGCTTAATTGAGAAGAACAAAATTGAGGGTTGGGATGAGTGAGAAGATGGATAGTGAAAAATAAGGTAGGAAGGTCAAAAATAGCCTATCTACATGCCAGTTGTCAAAGTAAGACCTTGGGAATAGGCATCACAGCGTCCAACTGTGCCTCAGAAGGAAGAAGAGCTGCCTTTCCAGCTGGAAATGAGTCCATCCAAGTTGCTTTATAACTTCAGGAAATGAAAATACATAATAGTAAGTCTGAATAAAAAATGTATGCCTCAAAATGAAGATGAAAAACAGCTGTGATCTCTTTCACAACAATCATTAGACTTCACAGACAGATGGGAACAGAGATGGAATGATGGACAATCAAATGCGCTCTTAGTTCTAGCAGATTCTAAATATTGGCTGACTTTTGAAGCTTGTATGAAAATCAACCTGATAGAAACACTACATGTATTCAATGAATGTTAAAATATATTTGGCAAAAGTATTTAACTTTATTTTCCTCAAGCTCTTCCTTATTTTCCTTAGATATAGCAATTCTGTTTTCTTCAAGCCATGAAAAAAGTGAATCATTAGAATGGGAAAGACATGGAAATATGATTTTAGAGTAAAAAAGTCTTTCTTTTTTCTTTTCTCTTCAGCCAGCTACCAGTGGGAAACTTCAAATTTGATGCTTATAGAGAGCTGATCTTCAATTTAATGACTAACTGGACTGCATTTTATTCATTTGCTTTGAAAAAGATAAATATCTGTGGTATCCGGGAAAAATGCAAGAAATCTACTTATGTTGTCTTATTAGTTTGAGTGACTTTCTTTTACAAGCTTGAAGGGTCATTCAGATTGCATCCTAACACCATCATCCCCAATCTACCACCTATTACTAGCACACATGTGTTCTTGTCACATTGTGGTATCTTTGAAAATAATACTTTAAACTGCCTTCTGCGTCTGGAAGCTAATAAGTATGAACATGATTCAGGAAAGCACTGTGTTACTAAAGATGAGAATCACCATATGTAAGGCTCTGCTAGTCAAAACCCCAGGTATGGGAGCAAAGCAGTTGCAGCATAATAATAATAATTGATTTAAGTCAGAGAGAATTATTTGTCTTCAGTCATGCATATGAATAATTTTGATTTACTTTTTATGCCTCAGAAAAGGGCGCCTTCCTACTTCATGTCCTGTGGTGTGGTGACATATAACACTATAGGGTACATTTTCTAGAAGCTGTTTTATTATGTATGGAGGCATAAGAAGGAGAGGGGATTACTGTGTGCCATGGATTAAACATCGACTATTTGAATGCACAGGACGGTGCCTTTAGAACATGGTGATACCTTTTTATTCCACATGCCACATGCCTCCAAATTCAGAAACATATATAGTCATTTGTAAGCAATATGCTTCCTTTGGCCAAACAGGTACCCCCTTATTCATGTAGGCTTGGTCGGACCAGGTACCTGCCAATGAAATGTTCCAAATACATCTCTGTCACTTCATTTGCTGTGCTGAATCAGCACTCTCTGGGCACAGAGTTTTCTTGGAAGTTTCTTCAAAATATTATACACTGGAGCTTCCCTGGTGGCGCAGTGGTTGAGAGTCCGCCTGCCAATGCAGGGGACACGGGTTCGTGCCCCGGTCCGGGAAGATCCCACATGCCGTGAAGCGGCTGGGCCCGTGAGCCATGGCCACTGAGCCTGCGCGTCTGGAGCCAACGGGAGAGGCTGCAACAGTGAGAGGCACGCGTACCGCAAAACAAAACAAAACAAAAATATTATACACTGGAGGGGATACTTTCACAAAGGCTGATTCAGCAAGTGGAGCAAGAGGGGAAGTGAGAGATTCATAGGGTTCTTTCAATGCTGAGCCCTGCTGACGGTAAGAGGATGATTATGCAAGTTAGCCGATGTGGGCTGAACTTCCAGAGAATGAACCTCAGTCTCTTCATTTCGTTTGAAATTAATGCTCTCTGTAGCCTAGTCTGTACTCTGCTACTCATAGCACAGGCCCTCTATCACACTTGCATTTGGATGACACTTTTCAAAACGTTTTCTCATTTGCCATTTCATTTGTTCTTCTTCATACAACAGTTAGGTATGCAAGTCACGTATGATTAGCTAAATTTGAGAGATAAAATAAGGCAGAGTGAGATTAAATAACTTGTCTAAGATCGCATAGTTAATTATTGGTAGAGTTGAGCCTTGATGACTATAATCCAGGTTGCTTGACTTCCATTTGATGAACTTTTCAACGTATATACTGTCTATATGTTTGGACACGTAAATTCAATATGGAGTTAGAGATGATAGAGCTAGAGCTAGGGCTAGAATGATAGATGAATGGAGAGAGAGAGACAGAGAGAGAGAAAGAGAGAGAGAAAAGGACATTTACTATATGCCAGGGACTGTGCAAGGTTATTTAGTTACATTTATGAATCAATCTGTCTCTGTCCTCAAGGCAGAGTGAGAAAAGACAGTTTAAACTCAAATTACAACTTAAATCTCGTGACTTCTGCTGACTAACATATGAAGAAAACACAGTCTCTGATTTGTATATTTGAATGTAGGCATTAATTTCACCCGTGATGCCAAATTATTTCTAGAGCTACTGAAAGTATTTCATTATCTCGCTCTAACTCCTGTTAAATTTTTTAAACTTAAGATCCCAAACACTGACAAGAACTTACTTAAATGTAGAGAGCTATATTTCTACAGTTACTGCGCTCTTGGGTTTACAATACGGAATACTCATTTAACACTTCTCATACATAGTACAGTCCAGAATAGTAGGTCCAATGAGAATTGATTAATTCTGCCTTTCCACAAGCAAGTAAACAACCCTCCACTCCTAACTTGTTTTTCATTTCACAAATGAACCTTTTCAATCTGTGCACATTGAGTTTCCTTAAAGCATAGCATATACCTGCATCTCACTAGCATATTCTTAACACGATCTAATTAGGGAAAACTGAAATCCATTCCTTCATTCACCAAACGATTATTGAGCACCAACTATGAGCCAGGAACTATGCTATGTACTCCAGTCCTTGCCCTCGTGCACTTATACTATAAGAGGGAGAAGACAGACATTAATAAAATAACTGTAGAAACATACATTTGCAGCTGTCCCAAGTGCTGTGAAGGAAAGCTACACGTTTTATTTGAGTTTATAATAGGTGTATTTGACATAGCCACGGTAGTCAGGGAAGATTTCCCTGAAGAGGCATCTGTTGAGCCAAGAGCTGAGGAATAAGGAGTTAAATAAGCAAAGAGTTTAGAGTAGACATTCCAGGCAGGAGGAAGAGCATGTATGATGATAACACAGGAGGACACTTTTGCAGACTGGATTAATAGCCCTTAGCATGGGTTGAGAAATGAACAGAATAGCAAATTCAGCAAGGCAAAATTAGACTCTATTTGAGTAAAGATCAGAGGATTTTATGTAGATGCTCCCAATCTTCTTTTGGACGTTCACCCTATAACAACCTCCTTTCCTGAAGGTCTATCCTTCCAATTACCCATTTTAATCTTTTATCCCATTGTTTCAAGAAATGTCTTCAATTCGATTTCATGAATGGGAGTAGAAAATGGGGGTTCATCCATGTTACCTCGATCTATTCAGCCACTGGGCATTGTCTTTGCTGGCGGTGGAAGGTGTATTTTTTCTCTAATCAGGACAGAAGTCAAAGGGGGAATCAGATTCTTTGAAACTGGTGAAATGTTTCACCTTATTCTAGAAAATCTTTACATTCCATTCCAGGTATCAGGACCTAGTCATCATACCACAAAACTAGACCTAAACTAAACACAGCTTTATAAGTCAGCAAAGCAATTTAAAAGATCAGTTTGATGTTTGACAGAGAGTCAATATGTATAGCTATGTTTTGTGATAACATGCTGAGGTAGCACTTTACTCAGCTTTGAGCCTATGCAGCAGTCCCAGAAGATGAGTAAAGTCAAATGCAAAAATGATAAGAAGCTAACAATGGAAGGCATGCTAAGGATCTGACAATAAGTGGGTGATGCATTCTCCACGGAATACATAAGGATGTAGTGCAAAGACCAATGCCAGAAAGCCTTGCTTGCCCCTATCAGCCCAGCTAGCCTTTCCAGATGGCCTTGCCTGCTTCTTTTGATTCACATGCTACAGCCTTCTCACATCATTTACACTTCACTTATTAAGCCTCACTTATCATTTATCACTCCAGTATCTTCTTTCCCCAAGGAGATTGTAAAGTCCTTGAGGACAGAAACTATGTTTTCCTTCTACTCTTTTTGTTGTCTCAGGTACTTTCCCTAATTCTATCTATAGACAACGAAGGTACTAAACACTGTATGTGCTAGTTCAGGAAATGTATATTGTATTGGAGACCATCCAACTTATGTGGCCAAGGTTAAATGGCTAGGAAATGGTGAAGGCTGTATTTGTACCTTGGTCTAGCTGGTTCCAGTTAGTTCTGAAGTCAGACAAACCCAGACTGGAATCCTTGCTCCACTGTGGATTTATTTGTACGAATGTGGGGAAAAGATAAACTCATTAACTAAGTGCACACTATAAGCCAAGCACCATGTTAAATTCCTATTCTCATTTCTGTTTCTCATTCCCATTGGTCTTTTCACTACATCCTTATGTATTCAGTAGAGACTGATAGCCACTTATTTTCAGATCTTCAGTGTGGCTTTTATTTTTAGTCTCTTATTATTTTTCATGTAATTTCTCCTTACTAATCGATCATAGCTGTGAACTCTCTTGCTCACACTGTTTCCTGTAGGTGTCCTGGTGAATTAGGAAAGTGCTATTATTATTCCCATACCACAGAAACAAGACACAGAAAGGGTAAGTAATCTGTCCAAGGTCACACAGTTAAAAAGCAGCAGAACTGAGATACAACCCCAACAAGTTTAACTCTAAGCTCATCAGTGTAGCTGATGTTGCCTCCTTAATTGTAATCAACATAATTGAACGTGTGCTAGATCGGATACTCCTGGCCTCCTGGAATGGTATGGAACGTTTCACTCTCTGCATAGGCATATTTCCCCTAAAGTCAAAGTCTCAAAGTTGACCATGACTCCATAAAAGTAAAAAAACAGTTCTTAGGATGGGATGCGGAGGAGGATGGGGATATAAAGTAGTGTGGCACGTGTTCCCTGTGCTCCAAGAGCTCATGATTCACTTGAGGAGGTAAGATGGTCAAAGAGGTAAATATGGTATAAGATTCAAGACAAGATATGTTCGCTTCTGCACAAGTGACTTAGAGAAGGGAGAGAGAATTCTGGCTAAGGCAGTAAGGAAAAACATCACAGAAGAAAGTGGATTTGAGTTGTGTCTTGAAATATAGGCAAGATTCTGAGAGGTAAAAAAGGGTAAAACAAACCGTGCAGGCTGCAGAGATATAGGGGGATTCAGTGTGAGCAAAGACAATGTCACTTTCCAATGTTGATACAGTGTGTGAAACATGTATAATTTCTCCTTACTGTTCCAGCATAGCTGTGAACTCTCCTGCTCACACTGTTTCCTGTAGAAGTCCTAGTGACTTAGAAAGGTTTGGCAGAAAGTTTTGCAGAGCACCTGTTTTAAGCTAGCGGTTTTCACAACCTTGCATTCAAGCATCCCAAAGCCAAAGTGAAATTAAATTAATTTGACCCTTAAAAATTACATTTGTAATAAGGAGAACTAAAGACCATAAAATGAAGATAGCACAACAAAACAGAAATCAAATTAAGAGGCTGTCCTGAAGACCTTTAAGGTGAGGAGGAGCTTTTATGCATTGCGTGTTGTTAAATCATTCAGTTCATTTCACAGTGACTTGCTTTGGATGCAGTCTAGGATGAAATGTACCTCATTGCTCCCGTGCATAATTAATATCATTCTGTAGTCTTCATCAGATAGGTCACCTCTGAATATAAAGCAATTGTATTTTTCCTGATTTTCCTTTCGCAGTGGATCCTCAAAACATGCATGAGGAACCATAGAGGAGTGTCTGAAGAACTACTGTAAGTGCTGTCCTTTAATGAACTTGACCTTACTATCTACCGCCTATTCATTCATTGATTCACGCATTCATTCCTTCATCCACCCATTACATCAATCAATATCTAATCATCCTTTTATTTGGTTACCTGAGTGCTAATTACCATCAGGCACTGTGTTAGGCATTCAGTATATGATGATGAGTAAGACGGGTTCTATCTTAAGTTTCTCACAGTCAAGTGGGAAAAACTGGTGTATAAGCAGATAAAGTAGAGTAAAACAGGCTACAAAAGTAGGATTTTCATTTTTAAAGGGCACAAGAGGTCTCATTTTAAAAACCTTTGTATTAAAAAAGAAAAAAAAATGAATGCAATGAAATAAATCCAGGCAGTACAAAAGGAATTATAATAAAGAGTGGTACTATGACCCCAAACAGTCCCCCTACCCAAAGGTGAACACTATTCGCAGTTTCTTATATTTTTTCCAAAATAATTTTTGCATGTATGCAAATGCGCACACCCACACCCACACACACACACACACACACACACACACACACACACACACACATTGTGTTCATTCCTCTTCATCTGGCTTTTTTCACTTGGAATGACTTGTGGTTTTTCTTCTCCTCACTCTCTGTGATAACTAGGTGGTATTTTATTGTGTGGATATAGTCTCTTCCCATGTACATTTTGCTCGTTTTCAGGTAGTTGCTACTTCAAAACAAATAATACTCTAATAAAAAGCTTTGTGTTTATCATTGTGCAATACATTCCTGGTGGTGGAAGTTTTGTATAACAGGTTAAGTGACTATTATGTTTGGACACACATTTCCCAATTGCTTTTCAAAAATATGGTTTGCTTTAATTTTATTGTAGTACTAGGAATGTCTGGAGGTGGGAGCAACTAATTTTTCCTGGAAACTAGGAAAGATTTTTAAAATGAAGGGAATTTGAGTAGGGTATTAAGGAATGAGTTCACCAGGTGAAGCATATGCACAGGGACACTCTAGGTAAAGAGCATGAAGTTGAAGACACTTGAAAGAACACAGTGTGCTCAGAGAAAGTTGACAAGTTCCCTGTAGCTGTAGAGCATGGTGATGAGAAAGTAAGGGCAAGAAATGAGATTGAAAGGGCAGGTTGGAACCAGAAAATGAATGACTTTGCTAAAAAGTTTAGAATTTTTCCTGCAAATGAAAGGAAGCTTTGGACATTTTTGAGCAGAAAGAGACATGATCAAATATTTTTTGAAAGTTTATTCAGGCAGCAATGTTTAAAATGGCTGCAAAAAGGGGACAAGGGTACTAGTTAGAAAGGCATTACAATAATTGGGTAAGGAAATATCTTTGTTAATAGAGACCTATTCACAAAAGTTACCCTAATGTAAAATTTCCTACTCTATCCTGGGACCCCTAAAGGCTGCACTCTAAGATAGTGGGTGGATAGTACTCTACCACCTTAATACGTTGGTCTTGAAGTACTAGTGACCCCAGATGTCAGGCAGGAGGAAAGTAATTCCTTTCTGGAGATAGATGTCATTCGAAGTATAAAATGATTTCTAAAAGTATTTTTCAAATAAAACGCATGGAAAATAATCAATGACGAGGCATATGACAATCATTGCAATTATCGGATTTAGACTGTAAAACAGCTATGCTTACTATAGTCATAGAAATAAAATCCGTACTTTTAAAAACATAGCAATGAACTGG
Organism: Delphinus delphis; assembly: GCF_949987515.2. Taxonomy (NCBI): domain Eukaryota; kingdom Metazoa; phylum Chordata; class Mammalia; order Artiodactyla; family Delphinidae; genus Delphinus; species Delphinus delphis. The sequence goes on along the minus strand of NC_082704.1, from coordinate 20,789,181 downwards.
ACACTATAAAACAGATAATACAGATTTGAAAATTAACCAAACAGAAATTACAGAACTGAAAAATGTAATAATGAAAATTAAAAATTTATTGAATGAAGTTAACAGAAAAATAGACACAGTTAAAGGGAGAATGATCTAGATTCTAGAATGTAGGTTAGAAGAATTTACGAAAAGAAGTACAAACATATGAAAAAAGGAAACGCTTAATAAGTTTCAAAGGGTTAAATAAAAAAATATATGTTAAAAAATAATAGAATGAACAGCTTGTCTGTCACTCAACTTAAGAAATATAATATCACCAGTGTCACTGTAACCCTTTGTGTGTCCCCTCTTTGCTTTAATGTCTCTCCCCACAAGAAGTAAACACCATCCTAAGTTTCGTGCCAATTATTCCATTGCCTTTCTTTATTATTTTATCACATTTATATGCTTACATAAATATAACCATTGAGGTTTGCCCATGTTTTGAATTTTCTATATGTGAAATCATATTGTTTGTATTATTTTGGTTTATTTTTGTCTCTCGGCATTATGTTATGTTTTTGAAATTCATGCATGTTGATGAATGCATCTGTTGTCACTGTTGTATAATATTTTCTTGTGTATGAAAATACCACAATTTATATATCTCTTTTACCATTGACAGAACTTTGTGGGGTTTATTTTTTCCATAAGTGTTGCTACTATCATTCGGCTACATGACTCCTAATAGAAATGTATAAGAGTTTCTCCAGGGAGGAAATATTTTAAGGAGTGGAACCCCTAGGTTGTAGGATATGCCCATATAGGTAATGCCAAATTATTTTCAAGAGTGGGTAATAATTTACATTGCCACTGTGTATGAGAATTCCAATTTCTCAACATCATTGCTAATGTTACCTACGGTCAGATATTAAAATTTAGCTCAATCAGGTTGATGTGGAAAAAATTATTGCACTGTAGTTTTAGTCTGAATTTCTCTGATTAAAAATTAAACATATTTTCAGGTTTATGGACATTGTGTTTCCTCTTCTGCCTGTTTTGTCTTTCAACATTTTTTTTTTAAAAAACCAGACTGTCTTCTTTCAGAATCAGAGAAGTTCTTTACATATTTTGAATTCTAACTGATTGTCCATTAGAAATGCTGTGTTCCAATAAAATTTTATTTGTGGGAGAATCTGATTTATTTCATCTTAAGAGGTTGAGGAGTAGTCAAGCATAGGGATTTTTCACATCTCCAAGGGAATTTTCATATGCATGCAGAGTTGAGAAACACTACTAGATCTATTTTTTTTCTTAAATTGATCTATTGAAGACTGAATTCTCTATCCTTAATGGCTTTTAATAAAGTATTTATCAATTTCTATGCAAAGGCTGTGCATATCTTTTGTTATATTTGTTCCTGGGTTTTAACAGCATTATTAAAAATGAAAATGGTGTCTTTTTAAATGTTTTTTTATATTTGTTGTTAATGTATAGAAATGCAGTTGAATTTTTGTACAGTGGTCTTATATCTGGTTCCTTGAAAGAACATTTTATATATTTTTTAATGCCAGAGCATTTTGAAATTTAATATACTTTCTTTTTAGAGTGGTTTTTGATATACAGAAAAACTGAGTGGAAAGTACAGAGAGTTCCCATATTGCCCTCCCCCCAATTACATACACACAGTTTCCCCTATTTTTAACATCTTGCGTTAGTGTGGTACACTTATTACAATTGATGAGCCAACACTGATGCATTACTATTAACAAAGTGCCATAGTTTACATTAGGATTCGCTGTGTGTTGTACATTACATGAGTTTTGGCGAATGTATAATGACGTGTATACACCATTACAGAATCATGCAGAAGAGTTTCACTGCCCTAAAATTCCCTGAACCCCATGTATTCGTCCCGCCTTCCCCTGAAGCCCTAGTAACAACTGATATTTTTACTACGTCCAGTTTTGTCTTTTCCATAATGTCATACAGTTGGAATCACATGGTAAACAGCCTTTTCAAATTGGCTTCTTCCACTTAGCAATATGTATTTAAATTTCCTTCATGTCTTTTTGTGGCTTGATAGCTCATTTCTCATTAGTGCTGAATAGTATTCCATTGCCTGGATGTACCACAGATTATTTATCCATTCACCTACTAAAGGACATCTTGGTTGCTTCTAAGATTTAGCAATTATGAATAAAGCTTCTATAAACATCCATGTACAGGTTTTTGTGTGTACATAAGTTTTCAACTCCTTTGGGTAAATACAAAGGAGTATGATTGCTACATCCTATGGTAAGAGTATGTTTAGTTTTGTGAGAAATTGCCAAACTGTCTCCCAAAGTGGCTGTACCATTTTTCATTCCTACCATCAATAAATGGAAGTTCTTGATGCTCAGTATCCTTACCAGCGATTGGTGTTTTTGTACTTTTGGATTATAACCATTCTAATAGGCGTGCAGTGGTATCTCATTGTTTAATTTGCATTTCCCTAATGATGTAGGATATGGAACATCTTTTCATATACCTATTTGTCATCTGTATTTCTTCTTTGGTGAGGTGTCTATTAAGGTATTTGGCTCATTTTTAAATTGGGTTGTTAGTTTCATTGTTGAATTTTGAGATTTTATATTTTGGATAAAAGTCCTTTATCATATGTGTCTTTTTCAAATGTTTTCTCCTAGTCTGCAGCTTGTCTTTTAATTCTCGTGACGTTGTCTGTAGCAGAGCAGAAGTTTTTAATTTTGATGAATCCAAATTATCAATTATTTTTCTTTCATGGATCGTGCTTTTGTACTGTATCTAAAAAGTCATTGATAAACCCAAGGTCACCTATATTCTCTCCTACATCATCTTCTGGAGTTTTATAGTTCTGTATTTTACAGATAGGCCTATGATTCATTTTGAGTTAATTTTTATGAAAGGTATAAGGTTTGTCTTCAGATTCATTTCCTTCTATCTGTCTCTCTTTCTTTCTCTCTGTTTTTTTTTTCTTGCATATGGATGTCCAGTTGTTCTGGCACCAACTGTTGAACATTTTTCTTTACATTTTAATAATTTTAATTTTTCTGATTATTATTGTGAATCTTTTAAGTTTTCTATATAAACATTCATAGTATCTGGCAATAATGAGACTTTGTTTCTTCTCTTTTAACTTTATATGTTCTTTCTATATCTTTTCCAAATGCACTGGCTAGGGCCTCCAGTACTATGTTAAATTGATGTGGTGATAAGATGCATACTACTTTATTCCCAGTTTTAAAAGGAATGCTTTTAACACTTCACTGTAGATTATGATGTTTGTTGCAGATTTTTCAAACATTTCATTCATATATAATTCATGTAACATAAAATTAACCCTTTTAAAGTATATATTTTAGTGCCTTTTAGTATATTCAGAGAGTACAACCATCGTCACTATCTAACTCAAGAATATTTTCATCACTCAAACATAAACCCCTTATTCACTACACATTCTCCCCAACCCCCATCCCTGGAAATCACTAATCTATTTTCTGTCTATATAGATTTGCCTACTCTGTACATTTCATATAAATAGAATCATAAAATATGGGGCATTTTGTTTCTGGCTTCTTTCACTTAATGTTTTAAAGCTTATCCATGTTGTAGCAAGTATCAGTAATTTATTAGCTTTTATTGCTGAATACTACTTCATTATATAGATACACCACTATTTTAAAGTCAAATCATCAGTTGATGGACATTTGGAGTGTTTCTACTTTTGGGCTTTTTTGAATAATGTTGCTATGAATGATTATTGTACAGGTTTTTGCGTGTACATATGTTTTCAATTCTCTCACATGTATACCCAGGTCATATGGCAACTCTATATTTAACTTGTTGAGGAACTTGCAAACTATTTTCCAAACCAGCTGTGCTGTAGATCTTATAAATAGCTTTTATTAAAGTTAGAGAAGTTCCTTTCCATTTCTAGTTTGCTAAATTATGTTAAAATTATGAATGGATGTTGAATTCTACCATTTTTCTGTCTTTATTGAGTTAATTGTATGTTTTTTTCCTCCATAATTCATAAATGTAGCAAATTACATTAGTAGATTTTCTAATGTTGAGTCAAACTAGCATTCTTGGAATAAATCCACCTAGGTTATAATGGTTTGACTAATTTATACATGTCTGGAATTCAGGCATTAATAACTTAGTGGGAATTTTTGCATTAATGTTAATGAATAGGGGGACCAATACATTTTCTTTTCTCATTTTATCCTTTTCCTGTGTTGGCATAATTATACTGCTTTTTTATAAAATTGGTTTGGACTTTTCCCTCCTCTTTTTCTGTTCCTTTAAAGGTTGGAATATCCTATTTTTTCTCCCAGTTTTATTGAGAAATAATTGACGTACATCACTGTATATGTTTAAGGTATACGGCATGATGGTTTAACTTACATATATTGTGAAATCGTTACCACAATAGGTTGAGCTAATATCCATCTTCTCACATCATATAATTTTTTTACAAAGAAAGAAGAAAAGAAAAAAGGGAAAAAAACCTTTCTCTTTCTGATGTGGACTCTTAGGATTTACTCTCTTAACATTTATCTTAAAAGTGGAATTGTACCTTTTGATCACCTGCCTCCAATCCCCCCTCCCCTGCCCATTTCTTGAATGTTTGTAGAACATACTCAAAAAACTGCCTCAGTTTAGTGGTTCTTGTGTGGCGACTTTTAAATACTGATTCCATTCCATTAATAATTGTGTAAGATCAATAAGATATTTTTTTCTTGCATCAGTTTCAGTAGTGTTATTCACCCATGTTTTCAAAATTATTAGGGTAAAGTTATTCATAATATTCTCTAGGCATCTTTTAATATCTCCTGCATTACATCTTCTCCTATTTTCTTTTTTTTTTTTCTCTTTTGCGGTACGCGGGCCTCTCACTGCCGCAGCCCCTCCCGCTGCGGAGCACAGGCTCCAGACGCGCAGGCTCAGTGGCCATGGCCTACGGGCCTAGCCGCTCCGCGGCACGTGGGATCCTCCCGGACCGGGGCACGAACCCGTGGCCCCTGCATCGGCAAGCGGACTCCCAACCACTGCGCCACCAAGGAAACCCTCTTTTCCTATTTTCTAATGACATAAACCTGGTCCAGGAATTCTGGTTTCCAGCATATATCCAGGCAAAACCGTAACCAGGAGTGTAGATATGTTTGAAATTTAGGAAGAAGTGAGATACCAGGAAGTCTGAAATGACCTCACTCTCTTCTGATTCTTCGAGAAAATCACGGTTGTTTAAAAAAAAATAAGTGATAGGGAAATACATGATTTGAAAAGTTACAGTCTCTTACAATCTTTTTTCTCGGTGTAATCACTGTTAACACTTTGGAATATAGTTTTCCCAGATATTATTTATTTCTATAGGAATGAGAAGACAGTAAATATGCTCTTTGAAAACTTTTCTTTTCCTTAATATACCTTGGCTATATTTTCATGGTCTAAATCCTGGAATTTAAGCATATGATAGTTGCATATTAGAAGGCCAATCTAGTTTCATTTCCATCATAACTCTTCTCTCTTGTATATTCCAGCTCACTGTTACCTCTCCCTTCTTTGACCTCCTTTGTCTTATTATTTAATCTCTGATATACCATCTTCCATTTTATTTAATACATTGGTCTCTTACTGTTTCATATGAACCAGCACTGTTTCCTTAGTAAGACTAATTTTTTTCTTGTATCCCACCATCACAGTAAGAATGCAGTGGACGCTCATCTACTTGTTAACTTAATTTGATCTTAAAAGTCTGGGTTTCTTGAATTCAGCAGGCAAAGGCATACAAATGATGTTCATATGAAAGTTCTCCTTAACTAACCAGGAAATTTTTTTTCGCTCCATTCTTGAAGAAAGAGACCCTGCTGTGCTCACATTCTGCACAGCCGCCAGCACATTGCCAAATCTCAATAAATGTTAAACAAGAAAAGCTGAGATATATTAAACATCTCTCTGCAGTTCGTTCCATCTGCAGATGTCAGTATTTATTCTAACCAAAGCTTTCTCTGGCCTACAGCTGATTTTCAAAAAGGGATTCATCTGTTCATCTGTCCTTTCATTTTAAGCCAAATGTGTTCACAGGAAGGGGTGGGGCCGGTGGCATAAATAGTTCAATATTCCTAATCATGTTTTTTGTTCATTAACAAATAGAAATAGTCTTACACTAAATTTTTTTAAAAAGCTTTTCAACAGTTGATGAGCTTTCCCAATACATTCTCATTCACTTGTGCTACTAAACTTTAAGATATATGTATAGCGTACTTAATATACTTAGCATAGAAGATACATCTTTTAACATCTTCTGGCAGCGTTCTCCTTTCTGTACCTAAGAGAATGGCCTCAGGTATGAAGTATCCTGTTCTGAAAAGTCCCTCAGCATTGCTTCCTTGCTTGTGCTACACTAAACTCTATGTGTTTTATTAATATCCTTGTGATTCCCTTATCTTTCAGATAGCTGTATAATAGAACCTCTCTGCTACTGCTGAGAGGCAAGTATTTCCTGCCACAAGAATTTGGTTCTGAATGTGCAGTCTTCTCAACAAGAATGCCAAATGCATCTATGGTTCCCTCCCTGGTTATGTATACTACAGGCTTCTAACAGGATAGTGTCCAGATAGTTCTTGCTGAGGTGTAGACTAAAGGTCTTATAAGAAAAGGATTTGCAACTTGACATGGGCAGGAGCCTTCATGGCCAGTTGTGTGTGTGCCTCTATTTCTAGAGGAGAGCTTTGAAATCTTTCATACAGAACGTGTTTGGAATAAATGCCAATGCATGGTGATTCTTAAGTTCCTCTGGCCTAGGTAAGATGTAAATTACTGTAGTGAGATTTCAAACTGAGTCTTAGTATCCAAAACCCTCTAGGTCAGAGTCCCTCCAGCAAGCACCTCCAATCTTACTCTACAACTGTGAAGCATGTTAAAAACAGAACATGTCATGCTCTATATGGCGCCTGCTTCTTACATGTTCTACAACCACATCAGATGAGCCAGCAGTATTTTCTCTGGTAGTCTTGTTGGGAAATGTGGAGAGAAAATGCACTTATGGATGGCATTAGAGGGATATAGATCCTTTTAGTTTAAACGAAACATACAGCACATTAAAAGTGGTAGAAGTGGAGTCACTTCAATATTTTTTAAAATTTTTCTAAGATTTACATTTATTCTTTAAAAAAACACAAACTAAGTGACGATACTTGCTCTACAAAAGTGGAGAATAAAGATGGTGACTTCTGGTTAAACATGGCAGATTAAATATTTTAAAATAATGAAAATTAAATAAAAATCATAATACTGAAGAAAAAAGAAAAAAACAATAGAGGAGAAATGCAAATAACCCAGAGGAATAGTAACAGATATAATAGAACTTAGGAAGCTAAAAGCTAAGTCTCTGAGAGGAGGGAAGGAATGTGATGGAGGATAGCAATGAAACAAGTACATTTGTGTTCAGAACCTAAGAATGGTCAGAAGTTACAATCACCAGGCAGTTCTGAAGGTTTGGATGCGGTCATGGTTCAAAAATAAAAAAAAAAAAAAAGACAAGCAGAGTGTTTGGTAATCTGTATAAAGAGCACACTAAGACTTCCAGATCTATTCCCTATTCCGACATAAAACAGGGAAGATTGAAACGAGGGGATCCTAGACCTGTGGATCACGGCACAGCCAAGAATGAGGATGCCACAACTGAAACTAGGATATTATCTGGGAATCTACATCCTGAGTGATGGGATGCTCTCAGCCCTTTCTCTCTCTCAACTTCTAGAGCACTGGCAACCAAGACTAAACTACCAGGAAAGGGATTGGTGGGTGGATTTCTGCCTGGGCTGGTTGACTGACCCAGGAAAGATAACACACATGCACACATTGCAATCAGCTTTTCAGTGCCTCACTCCTAAATATGAAAACTCCTAAAATGAAAACTTCTAAAATGAAAAATAGACCAAAACAAACAAAAAAGGGAGTTTAGAGGAAACAGTACAGGGAGCAAAACAGGATGCCATCATCATCATCACCATGAACAGAACAATGAAAAAACTCCACAGAATGGATGGAAGAAGTTGTTGAAACTGCACAGAAAGCAAGTAAAATGTCAGACTTTGGAAAGAACAGAAAATATGGAAAAATAGATCAGTTCTGGAGGTCCTACTTCATAATTGAATTTCCACAAAAGCCTGAAAAGTAATCACAGGGGAGGAAATTATTAATAAAACAATAAAATGGAATTTCCCATAACAGAAGGACATGAGCTTCCAGAATGAAGGTGCCAACCAAATATAATAAATGAAAGAAAACTTACACAAAGTCACATTACTGTGAAATTTCAGAGAGCAGAGGTGATGAGAAGATCCTAAAAGCTTCCCTAGAGGAAACAAAACAAACAAACAGAAAAACAAAGTAACACACAAAAGATGAAACAAGAGTAAGTTTTCTCAACAGGAACAGCTGGATGGTAGATGATACTGGAGAAGTGTTTTCGAAATCCAAAAGACAAATAATTTTCAACCTAAAAATTGTATCTCACTAAAGCATCAAACAAGTGAAAAGTAATGCTTGAGATGATGCTTAAGAGAATTCGTCATATCCCAAACTAAGTCAAGAGATAATATCTAAAACTAAAAATTAAAAAATGCAAGTATTAGCATGTTATTTAGAAATAGCAAGATAAATATCAAAAGAAACATCTAAAAGAGTTGAAAGCTAGTAGCTTGGGGAATGGTACTTGAGGGTGGAGATGGGGTGGAGAGGTAGACTGCTTTTTTTCTTTCTTTCACTTTTTAAGGAATGGTCATGTATTATTTATAAAAAATAAAAACTACATAAAAAAGAAATATTATGACTTCAAAGGGGAGTTTATTTTTGAGCCTCAACATCAAGTCGTCCCAGTCTTAAGGTAACTACATGATTGATATGAAGAACCTAGCCAGCTTTTATTGATATAAACCTTCCCAGAATAATCCAGCAGGTTTTTAATGCTTTACTCACTAAAGTGAGATTTTATGCTAGTTGAATACCAGTGATATAGAAAGGTCCTAAATAATTTTGAGTTGCAAAAGTAAGCATTGGACTTTTAGCTTCAGAAATGTCCTTTTGAGAAATCTTCCTATTGTGCCTCCCATAAAAACTCTCTGCTCTTGGTTAGCCTAAGTAGATGTGTGGCACCTCTATCACTGAAAATTTCTTACTAACCTTCCTAAGAAAGACACTATTCTAATAAAAAATACTAACTATAATCCAGCTCTGATTAAAACTTTATACAGAGAGGGGAGTTAGGATCTCCTATGTGTGATAATGTGAGAATTCTTCATGTATAGCCTGTGGGAAGGGATGGTATAAAAAACAGCCTGGAGTGAGGAAACTGGCATCCTTTTGAGATTAATGTGGCGCTCCTGTATCCATTCTAACAAAACTGTTTTGTAGAGTTTCAGCAGCAAATGTAGTGGACATAGTACAGTTTGGTCACTAACAAACTCTATAATCTTGGATAAGTGACTTAAGCTCCATTTCATCTGTATAATGGAGGATGGAATATTATCTACATCACAGAGTTAGTGTAAGGATTACATGAGATAATATATGTAAGGTGTTCAATGCACTACATGACACAGAGTTCACACAATGTTGTTTCTTAGTTCCTTCTTAAAATCCCTCCAACTTGAGATTTATTCTTACGAGTGACTTATTTTCTATAAGTTATTTAGCCTGTAGTCACTACAAGGATGCTATTTCCTAAATCCTTACTTCTCTCCTTTAAAAGTTTAGGAAAATGCTGGGGATACTATTTTGCATTTAAATAGCCCCTTTCCTAGAGAGTACACAGGAGGAAAATACAGTGATTGAAATCTTGAAGTTTTTAACATTACCAAACATTATATAGGAAAATACTTTAAAATATATAGCAACAGATAATCAGCACATCTTGACACATATTCATTACTGATAGGAACCTACCATAAAACTTTTTATATGGTAAAAAATGGATTGCATTTATATGGGCTGCAGCTTCTTACCTAAGTTTGGTCTGTATTTCAAAGTGAGTCTTAATATCTGAAACTCTCCAAGTGAAAGTCCCTCCATCACGTCCTTCCAATCTTACTCTACAACTGTGATGCATTTTAAAGTCAGTGTGTCTAGAGTTGTTACGCCTTTTTTAAACACTTTGAAGAAAAATGCAGCTATAATGTAAAATCCTTGCATTTGTAAAACCTTCCTTTCATCCACCTGCAATATTGCATTCTTTCCCCACATAGACAGAGTGTCTTGTATGCTTTCTTACTTCTACTTTATGACCTTCTCTGATACTTTTATGTCTTCTCCCTTCTCTTGGACTTGTATTTGGCAAGGTCCCTGATGATCCAATTCAATATTTATTCATTGTTCATGTACTTGATAGTGGGACTCATATTAGATGAAAAGAAAAGAGCTGCCTTTAAAGGACCTACACAAAAAAGAAGAGATGGCTTAGGTCCACTACTGTTGGTTGAATCCTTAAAAAGTCTTATCTAGAAGTATGTAAGAGAGATCTGGAAGATAACAATATAGCTCAGTGCCTAGCCTATAGTATATGCTCAATAAATTTGCTATTAATCCTTCCAGAATAATTAATTACATATTCTTTATTTACTGTTATCTATTATTTATATTTATTTTTTTTTCTTATTTGGATTACTGTTTGTTTTCAGTACCCTTTAAGTTTGTTAGGACCACAATCCCTGATTCCAATGCTACTCTGCAGAACACTACATATAGTACACTTCCGACAGTAAGTCCTCAGTCAGTGCTGCTGTAGGTTATTGTGAAGGAATTTTTGAGTATCTCTCTGCCCATGGTATAATTACATCCTGGTTCTCTTCCTGTATTTCCAGTTCATTCAACCTCACCTCTGGCAGTATGTTTTTTTTTTGTTGTTGTTGTTTTTTCCATCTGAGTGCTGCCAGAGCCAGCAGAGTAAGTGACCATATATGTGGAATATTTGAGGGTCTCAGAAAGGTGTCTATCTTATACACCATCCCTGTTATTTTCCTATTATTTTTCAGTTCACATAGCAACATCATGCCCATTGATTACTACAAAATAGATTCTCCTTTGACAAATAAGAAAATTTAGGTTCAGAAACTTAAATGGTTTGTCCAAGGCCATTTAGTTAATAAATGTTGGAGCTGGAATTAAAGCTCCAAACCCAAGCAGGTTTCTTGCTCTAAGTATACTATAATTTTTTAAATACATCTATCACTCAAAAAAAGAGATAATTTATTTCCTATGTTTCCTTCTGAAATGAAAATTATAGAGATGATAACTGCATACAAGGCCGATTACTACCAAATCTTTAATATAAAAGACTTGAGCCTCTGTTTTTCTGTAAAATTTCCAGCTTGCTCAGGATGCTACATCCTTGATTCATGTTAGGGATTTAAATATGGACCAGAGCCTTGAGCACAAAAGTGTTATGAATTCATATATGAAGGCACAGCACCCCTGTCCTACAGCACACTTCCTGATGCTAATGTCAGTGTAGAGACTAGGGAAGCTAGATTGCTACATGAGGCCTCCTCCTTCGTGACCGAGAGGAGCTTTTCCTTTTCTTATCTATACTTTTTCTGGCTGTAATGTCATTTACCCCCAGCCTCTCCCAATTCCATTCTTTCTCTCATTTCTCAGCCCAGCTTTGTTTGGTCAACTGCATTAAATTTCTCATTTGTTCTCCAAAGGGAAAACAAGTCAGGAAGGGGAACAGAGAGGGAGAGAATGACTAGATCTCAACGACTGAAATCTTTATACTCCATTTTCCATTTCAAACCCAGAAAGGGTGATAGACAAGCCTTAGCTTGTCTCTTAAGGGTACAGCATAGCAAAAAGATGATCCCAAGAAATACCTAATTTAGGTAAAACTCACACCAGGCTAATCTGAGTCTTGGGAAAGTCAGAAGATTTCGTTTCATCAGCTGGCCTCTAGTTCTCTCTAGGACACTAGAATAATTCACATTAATGTTGATAGCCCCATTCTTTCAACCTGCACGACAGAGAAGAATATTGTTCAGCTACCTGTTCTATAGAGATGTGTGAAAATTGGTCAGCAGTTCTCTTGGTTTGCCCTACACAAACCACTGAGGCATTTTTTTTTCTTGTAAAGAGCTTAAGAGCTCCTAGTACTTTGAAAATTACAAAATGAAATACTTCATAGTAGATTTTCGCTGGAAGCAGAATATCAGTAAAGACAGCAAAGTGGCAGGCTCTCGGACAATGCATATTAGTACAGCCCAAAGCTATCTAAAGAAGAGTTTCTGGGTGAAATGAGGTTTGGTAGTGTGTGGGATACAATTTGAAAGTGCTAGTAGTGAGGAAGGGAAGGGGGGGAATGGGTGGTAATTGAGAAAAGAATTTGTAGCGTTCTGATGGTTAAGTGGCAGACTTTATTTTAGTACAGCATATCTAAGAAAGGCTTTATGATCATAATCGGACCCTAAAATACCTCATGAAAAAATTGTGTCATTGCCTTGAAGCACCTATTTTAATTTAAGTGGTTCAAAGATTAGCCGTAGCTCATTAGAAATTCTGTTGGTAGGGGAGGCAGGTCCCTGGACTCGCATTTGGAAATAGTTCATTGAACAGATTTCCAAGGATCCTACTGCACAGCCAGAGCTGTCTAATAATATCAGTAGCAGTTTATAGGAAAATGGAATGGGCTATGGAAATTAGAATGTGTAACAGCTAGGGTAGCAATAAGCAAGGAGGTTAAATTGCCCTTTGCACAGAATTACAGAACGAACCACACCTAATTTCTGTGGTGTGTAAATAAAAGGGACAAAAAAATGAAACCGTATACCATCCACCTTAGGCTTAGATTCTTGTCAAACTCTTAATATATTTTTTTCAGTACCTTTCTAAAATGCCCTCCGGAGGCGGTGGGATCACGATGGTGGAATAGGAAGACTCTGAGCTCATGTTCTCCCACAGACAAACCAAAACTACAATGACAAAGAGAGCGATGCTCACTGAAATTGACGCGGGGGACTAGCAGAACAGCTCTTCCACAAGGAAGGCTGCAAAGAAAGGTACACACAAAGTTTGGTAGGAAGGGAGGAAAAGCCATCTGGTTGGAACCTGTACCCTAGCGGGGGACACAGAAGAGGAGGGGGATATCACAAGCTCAGGGATAGTCCCTAATGAATGAGGGGTTCGAGCCCCAACTTAGCACCCCAACCCTGAGGCCAGACACCAAAAAAACAAGACCCATTAGCTGGGCTGAAACCAGTGGGGCTTACCGGAGAGCATAAGAAACCAAGACTCTGCTCTTGAAAAGTGCACGCAGGCTCGTTTGTTCCCAGTCCCAGCACAGAGGCAGCAGATTGAAAACCACCTGGTGCCCTGGCCAGCTTGCCAGGATCACCCCAGCATGCATGCCAGCCCACACCAGGCCCCTGCTCCAGTAATCATTCCTCTTAAGGTGGATCCAGCTAGGTCCCGGCCATGCCTCTAGCCAGAAGAGAGATCACCACCGGCTTTGTACACACACACACACACACACACACACACAGGCGAAGAAGTGAAGCCCGCGTGGGCCCCACTGCCACCCTGTGCAAGGGTACACCGAGGAAGGAACTGAGCCAGATCAGGCTAGAGCCCTGCCTCTAGCCAGGGCAAAGACCTCAGAAGTGCAGCTCCATCTCTTGGGCCTCAACCCCACCTCTGAACAAGGCAGAGATCCAGGGCCAGCTCACGTGTGGATCCAACCCCTCAGGTTGTGGCCATGCCCTCCGCCAAGACAGAAACGAGCATCATGCCAGGGAGAAGCTCAACTCCCTCAGGCTCCTGCTTCAGCCCCTCAGGCCTCAAGGCCTTCCAGCCTCTTCTCACCAGTCTCTGCTGTGAGGACCACTGCCAGGCTGACTTTTGGCAGAGCTGGACCTCTAACTGGCCGCACACAGAATCTAAGTGCTGCGCGCTGGCTCCGCCCCTATTACAACCCTATGGTCCTGTTAAAAAATAAATGGAAGAGCAAGCTATCATTCAATCAACAGCCAGGAAAAACAACAAATCTTATTAAAATAAGACAAACAACAAAAAGTGTACGTTTGTAAGGAACCACAATAAAATGACTTTTTAATGGCAAAATTAGCTCATCAAAAGAAATAGAATAGTAATCCTGTACTATTCGTGCTAGTCAGAAAGAGAAAAACAATACTGTATGTTAACACATATATATGGAATCAAAAAAAAAAAAAGGTTCTGATGAACCTACGGGCAGGACAGGAATAAAGACGCAGACGTAGAGAATGGACTTGAGGACACAGGGAGTGGGGAGGGTAAGCTGGGATGAAGTGAGAGAGTGGCATGGACATATATACACTACCAAATGTAAAATAGCTAGTGGGAAGCAGCCGCATAGCACAGGGAGATCAGCTCGGTGCTCTGTGACCGCCTGGAGGGGTGGGATGGGGGGGTGGGAGGGAGGGAGACGCAAGAGGGAAGAGATGGGGACACATGTATATGTATAGCTGATTCACTTTGTTATAAAGCATAAACTAACACACCATTGTAAAGCAATTATACTCCAGTAAAGAAGTTAAAAGAAAAAAAAGAAGAAAAAAATAATAATACGGGATTTCTATTTTTAGTAATCTGTTCCATGCACTAAGAGACACAGTTTGTTGTATTGTGGTCAGTCGATAACTGGTAATCACAGTTAATAGGACGAGATTCAGCAATTCCGTAAAGCAAGACGAGGATTAGAATGTCATTCACACAGAGGAAGAGGATGCACTTAAACAGAAAAAATAGTGCATTTGCTGACCCTGGCACTATGGTCCTGAACAGAGAAGACTTCTAAAGGCAAACATTGTAAAATATTCAACTGCATACGCTAATGGTCTTAGGGTAGATGCTCTTATTGAATCAAGTAGGGTTTGAAAACAGAAAACTAGAAAACAGCATGGACTTGTCCTTTGTTCTTCCATTATTGTAAATATTAATTGATTTTAGTCTTCAGCTGTAAAACAAATGAGTCATGTAGCATCTGCAACAAGAGGGAGATTACATATGAAGTCTGTATCGAAAGAAGCCTGGTGTGCCTGTTTTTGTCACGATCTCACTTCGGGCCACAAGTTCTTTGAGTCTAGAGGTTATGTGTTACTCATTTTTGTGTCACCCTAGAGTCTCTTATGGAGTATCTAACATAGTCTCATAAACTGTTGGCATTAAGCTGTCATGTTAATCAATAAAGAAGCACTTGCATTTTCAGGATTCAAAGCTAGTAAAAAAAAAAAAAAGGGTATTTACATACGATTCTGGGTTTTAGTCAATATATAAGAATTGTTTGTAGTTAATATGTTAGGTGTCCAAAAGTGCACTGACATACCCAAGAATCTTTGGGAAGTTTCTTGACTATTTTAAACATACTCGAGTAAATCTAGTTAATTACCTTAGAAATTAACATAGTTAATTTACTTAGAAAATATTTTTTCTACATGGGTAGTTAAAAAGGTAATCTAGCTAACCTACGTGTGAGTTATTAATAACTTATAATAGAGGTGTTTGAATTTGTGCGATTCTATAAATATGCAGCACTGAATCTCACATGTTGAAGAGAGGTTGATTATGGTTGGAAAAGGCAGTCTCATGTGCACAGTGTTTTGACCCCTTGGCCTGGAACACTGCCTAACCAACAGATAAAGAGCCCACAAAGCCTCTGCTGGGCTTATCTCCTTGTGTGGGAACACCTAACTGTTCCCTTGTTCTGCTTAAGTGAGTACAGTACAGTACAGTGGACTTCAGGCACACTCTCAGCTTTCAGTACTTCGGACTCCTTTGGGAGGGAGAGAGGTCCTTCTGCTGAGGAATGAGGTTGCCAGTAGATCCATTGCTTTTCACTGGCTGCCTGGGCCACGTGCTATGCATTGGGACCAATGTCCACTGTTGAGCTGAGCTTGCTCTGTCTCTTCTCTAGGTGAATAAAAGCTTAGTCCATCCAGTGCTTGACTGTGCTGTGTTTTCCTTGGCAACTCTGATACCAAGATGCAGTGGGCAGAAACATTTGGGCTTCTATAACCTGGTGGCTGGCGTTGTAATGACCTTTGCTAATCCTTCATGTAATCAAAATCCTTCCTTGGCATTGGTGACCAATGCATGGTGTTCTTCTCAACAACTATAATAGTGATGATGAGATGATACCGGGGCAAATGATAATGGAAACTATAAGGGTTTCAGAAGTCAAATATCACAGTCTGTGTATAAAACTTCTTTCTATGCCAAAAGAAATATCAATTTGTTAAGGATCCATGTAAGTGTGAACTAAAAAACAGAATAAATAGTTAAAAGCTTTAGTTAAAATGTGTTTAACGGGGCTTCCCTGGTGGCACAGTGGTTAAGAATCCTCCTGCCAATGCAGGGGACACCGGTTCAATCCCTGGTCCAGGAAGATCCCACATGCCGCGGAGCAACTAAGCCGGTGCGCCACAACTGCTGAGCCTGCACTCTAGAGCCTGTGAGCCACAACTACTGAGCCCAAGTGCTGCAACTACTGAAGCCTGTGTGCCTAGAGCCCATGCTCCACAACAAGAGAAGCCACCACAATGAGAAGTCCGTGCACTGCAATGAAGAGTGGTCCCCACTCCCTGCAACTAGAGGAGGCCCATGTGCAGCAACGAAGACCCAACACAGCCAAAAATAATAAATAAATAAATAATTTTTTTAAAAATGTGTTTAATAATTGATTGTGAAATGTGAGAATAACAAGTTGAAAATATTCATATTTTCCTGTAATCCACAGTACAGAAGGAAACTACAGAATTAGGTGTCATACTTAATGCTTGAAATTTTAAATTTGGAGAGCGAGCCATGAGACATCCTTTTTACCTCCCTTCTTAAATGATGACAAAGTCCTCTCCATCAAATTGACTGCCTTGCATATCTCCTTCAGCTTCAATATTAATGTTCTCAGAAGCCCCCAAATTTGGAAGGGCTCGAAGAGTCAATCTGTCCTTGCCAAACCCAAGCACCTAATTAGGATTTTTGAACATGCATTAAATATTTCTTCTCCAGAAAAACTACCATGAAGACTAGTCATTTTAAGATCCAATTGCATAGCATGCTCAACTTCTATTTCCCATTTCTCATCATATAGGTGCGTTAGAAAATTCTTGGTTGAGGAAGTTTAGACTTATATGCAAGGCTCTCCTTATCCCATCCTTTTCCTTTGTATCTTTTCGACCTTAAACCAGTAAAACTACCAATGGTGGATATAATTAGTTTAACTTTTGGTGAAAACTGATATGGAAAAGGTTCATTTATGACATCCAAGGAATGAAAATTACACAAGTGCTTGCAATAATAATGGAATTTTTGGAGGGCTTTAGTACCATTGCAGCCACTCCAGAGGTACAAATTTTTCAAATATCTTCCATGGCTATCCCCACATTTACATAAATGTCCTTTAATTTCTTTCCTCCCCATGTAGAGTATTGCTAAGAGTTGGTGAGATCAGAAGAGGAGGGAAAGTAGGAATAAATAGTCAGCGTTATAAGCATAAGGGCATTCTAGCCTGGCTAAATTTGATGTATTGGTATGATATACATTTGCAAAAACCACACATTTTGCTAGGAATCTTTAAAGAACCTCAGTGTGGAAAAGTCAGTGTCTGAGACTGCTACTGTGCATTTTAGGATGACATGGGTTGATGGGGGACGAAAAAAAAAAACCTCATAGGCAAATACTCATTTTAAGGCCACCTGAATTGCCAACACATTTTGTCTTACAAATGTGAAGCTATACTTCCAAGAAACAAAACCAAAAAAAAATACTGAAATCCATTAGAAAGTGCTTGTGAAACAGTCAGGCTTTGAGGACTCACTTGCTTTTGATGATTTGAAAAGCAGAGGAAGAGTGTGAAACTAATTTCCACCTGGATGGGGTTTGTTTTCCTTGCTCATTTAATATTAGAGCCAGCAGTAATAAATGGTTTAGTGTGACCCTAAAACTCTCTCTTCATTTAGACCAGACTGATCGGCAAGTCTGTGAACAAATAAGTCATTTCCCATAGAAGGGCTATGATACATGCACTTTCTATTGCCAGATTTGAAACCCCTTCATATTTTAGTTGAACTGCAATCCTTGGCATGCTGACTACACAAGCATATCCTATGACCATGGGTTAGTGACAGTGGTTAGTAAAAATAATTACTCATTATAATTAATAACAACATGACAAAGCTTTCAGGCTGCTTAGTTTGGCATATAATGCTAAGTTTGAAAGTCGTCTTACTTTTTTTCAGCCCTTCACATCAGAAGGGACTATTTGCTGCCCTTGTTTTCCAACACTGGATATAAGGCAGAGAGATAAAAACAACTTGCCAAAGGTCAAACAGAACATCAGGAAAAGTACTAGGTATTAAACTTCAGGCTTACTAATAATGAGGCACTTGGTTTCACTGCCTGACATTCTCACGTGTGAGACTCTGACTTGTCTCCTACAGGATGCACTACTATTGCCACTTCATTTCCTATAATTGCTCATTAGACTGGCACTAACATGAAGCAACACCAAACAGTGGCTTTATCTTAAATGAGAAATTTGAATAAAATCAAGCTCACCTGTGATTCAAACATACAGAATAATCAGTAGAGCTTCACAATACTTTTAACCATTCCTCTTTTAGTTTACCTTGAAAAGTCAAATTTCAGGTTTCTCTTGAAAAATTACTTTTCACATTGCTCGTAACAAATCACATCTTATATTAGCACAGGATCAATTTTGTTGCTAACTGGTTATAACAAGACAATAGAGTTAGATGGCCAAACACAAAGGATGCTCATAAAAACTTAGCTGGCCATCCCTCAACCTCAAATTTACAGTCCCAAGATGTGTTATTACTATAGTTATGAATATAGCCGCATACAAGGAGATATTCACATTTATATGGTATGTACTGATTGAAAATAGACATCCTGTCAAAAATCCATCCATAGAACCCTGCCTTAGAGACAGTTTTAATTATGCTGCCAGATCACTGAATATATAAATCCTCCTCTTCTACTTAGAAGAATTTTGATGGAAAAAAACATTTGAGACAACTGTATCAGCAGCTGGATATACTTGAAATGCATGCTGTAGGAAAGTAGGCAGTGTTATATTAAATTATCACTTTTCAAGCTATCTCTATATTGGGCTACTAAATTGATAATTTTTTATTAAATTATAAAATTAAGTTACATAGCAGAGGGAGATATTCCTCAAATTGGTTTTACAGATGTTTTAATTGAATATCTTTTGGAGTGGGATGTAAGAAATTGAACTGACTGGTCATTTCAATACATTAAAATAATCTGTGTAGATGGTATGAATGTTAAGATAATAGAGCATTAAACACTTATTGGAATCACAACAGTTTGAAATTTTGAGTGTTATAATTAGTACTCTTTCTGGCATTATTATGCACATTCCTAATACATAGAACTAAATGCACTGGTAGGCTGAGTTTCTCAGTTTTGCATTCCTACTGCCTTTTTAATCTAGATGCTTATCAGTAGAATAAGTCATGTGCCAACTCAGAGTTAGAAACCAGAACTGAGACCTTGGTATTGTGTTTTTCTAGCAAAATGTTTTTATCTGCTTTGACTAATCTTATGTTAAATACTCTAACTTTAAATAGCTCACAGGGCAGCACTTGTAGCTCTTACCTTGATATAACTGATTCCATTCTTTTTTTTTTTTTTTTTTTCAGTATGCGGGCCTCTCACTGTTGTAGCCTCTCCCGTTTCGGAGCACAGGCTCCGGACGCGCAGGCTCAGCGGCCATGGCTCACGGGCCCAGTCGCTCCGCGGCATGTGGGATCTTCCCGGACCGGGGCACGAACCTGTGTCCCCTGCATCGGCAGGTGGACTCTCAACCACTGCACCACCAGGGAAGCCCTGATTCCATTCTTAATTAAAATTTATGACAGCTTAGATCTGAAAAGCAATGTATTGTTCCCTCATCAGACTTAGAAAAGACTTATATGTCCAAGTGCATACTTCCTGGCCCATTCCAAATTGATGTCTACTTCTACAGGAAACCAATACACTGGTTGATTGAGACTGTTCCACACATTGAGAAAAATTTAAAGAAACTTATCCAATTTAATAATTTAAGGCTAGAATAGTAAAAAAAAAAATTTTTTAATGGGTTCCATAAGATTTTTTGTAGCTGTATCACGCATGAAAGCAGAATACTATCACATTCATTTCACATTATTTGAATCAATGTAACACTCACCTTTTTTAAAAAGACTAGTTTTTTTTAGGGCAGTTTTATGTTTAGAACAAAATTGAGAGGAAAGTACAGAGAATTCTCACATACGCCCTACCTTCATGCATGAACAGCTCCCTTCATTATCAACATTACTCACCAAAATAGTACATTTTTTACTAAGGATGCTACATCCTAATCACCCAATGTCCATAGTTTACCTTAGGGTTCACTCTTGGTGTTGTGCATTCTATGGGTTTTGATAAAAGTATTATGACATATCCATTATAATAATATCACACAGAGTATTTTCACTGCCCTAAGGATCCTCTGTCCTCCACCCATTCATCCCTCACAACCCACTAACCCCCGGCAACAATGGATCGTTTTACTGTCTCAATAGTTTTGCCTTTTCCAGAATGTCACCTTGTTGGAATCACACAGTATGTAGCATTTTCAGATTGGCATCTTTCACTTAGTAATATGCAATTTAACTTTCCTCCATGTCTCCATGTCTTTTCATGGTTTGATAGTTCATTGCTTTTTAGCACTGAATGAAATTTCATTGTCTGAGTGTACCTCAGTTTATTTATCCATTCACCTACTGAAGGACATCTTGGTTGCTTCCAAGCTTTGGCAATGATGAAAAGCTGCTATAAACGTCCATGTGCAGGGTTTTTTGTGGACATAAGTTTTCATCTCCGTTGGGTAAATACCAAGGAGTGTGATTTCTAGATCTTATGGTAAGAGTATGTTTAGTTTTGTAAGAAACTGTCTTCCAAAGTGGCCGTATGATTTTGCACTCCCAGGAGGAACGTAGGAATGTTCCTGTTGCTCCACTTCTTTGCCAGCATTTGGTGTTCTGGACTTCGACCATTCTAATAGATGTGTAGTGATACCTCATTGTCTTAATTTGTGTTTTCCTAATAACAAATGATGTGGAACATCTTTTCATGTGCTTATTTGCCATCTGTGTATCTTCTTCCATGAGGTGTCTGTTAAAGGCTTATGACCATTTTTTAATCACGTTGTTTGTTTTCTTATTTTTGAGTTTTAAGTGTTCTTTGTATATCATGGATAGCAGTCCTTTATCAGATGTGTCTTTTACAAATATTTTCTCCTAGTCTATGGTTGTCTTTTAATTCTCTTGATATTGTCTTTCACAGATCAGAAGTTCTTAATTGTAATGAAGCCCAGCTAGCTCATCAATCATTTATTTCATGGGCCATGCCTTTGGTGGTGTACCTAAAAAGGTAACACCATACCAACGGTCATCTAGGTTTTCTCCTATGTTATATCTCCCAAGAGTTTTATAGTTTTGTATTGTACATTTAGGTCTATGATCCATTTTGAGGTAATTTTGTGAACTGTTTAAGGCCTGTATCTAGATTTTATTTTTTTGCATGTATATGTCTAGTTGTTTCAGCACCATTTGTTGAGGAGACTATCACTCCATTGTAAGGTAACATTCACCTTTTTTGGTAATTTAGATTTTGCTTTAGTGATGACAGTAGAAATTGGTACTCTATTCTGTCACTTCAGGTAATAACTGCATTTCTATTTTCTTTTCATTACAAATCAATAACGCAATTAACATAACAAGCTCCCCAGAGCTACCTAATTATTGCTTTTATAAAGTAAAGAATTGCCACATAAAATGTAAAATAGCTCGAAACAAAATCACAAAACAAATTCCAGAAAACCACTCCCTAGAAAAAGAAAATAGTGTACCTTTTATACAACTGGTTTTCTTTAAGATTTTGTAAGAAGTAAGGATAGACTAGCACCAACCAAATCAAGGAACTCACTCTATTCACTTAAAGAATCAACATAATCCAGTTTGGGTTCCCAAAAGAAAACATGCTGCCCTTCAGATATGTTGATACCATTTTAGACCATTAATTCCTTTATTTTGTTTAACTCATGGAAAAGCAACTTTAGTACAAGAATAAGAAACTAAGAAGTCTGCCTATACATCTATACCAGTTACTATGTTAATCAAATGACACTTATAACCCACTTAATCTGATGTATATTTAATGGCATTCATGAATTCTTTTCAGGATAAATAGGCATAAATTGTAAGTAGTTAGCATATATAATGCTAATTGATTAGTATTATGTTTACATAGCCACATCTTTCTCTTTCTCTCTCACACACACAGATAAACACACACACACACACACACACACACGTTTTTTGTATCACTTTTAGATCTTTTGTTTTTCAAACAACTGTACAGCATTTGAATTTCATAGGCTGTGAATTAAAGACAGTAAGGGGGCACTGACTGGGATGCATATTAAGACAAGTCACATAGTTAAATAACCGTGGGAGATGCAAGCATCAGGAAGAAAAGTAAGGTACATTTAGGTGGATAGTTAGTGTTCAAAGGTCTTGGCACATAGGTAGACAATGAGATATGACAGCCAGAAATGAGATACCAAGATCTGAGTTGATAACAAAATCCACAATTAATGCATGGTAGCAACTGGAGGTGGATAGGGCCGACAGGGGTAGTCTCAAGTATGGAGAAGCACTCTGTTCTTAGTCAGCTCAGAAAGTGACTCTAATTGTAACAATTAAAGGGCTTCTGGTCCAGGTAATACTGGGATAACTACTTAATAAGTACTACTTTAAGCCTCATCAGAATTTATGCCTCATACCAAAAAGAAGCCAGAGCATAAAAGTAAATCAGGGCATTTCTTGGTCCACACTTCCAGTGGTTTTTCATCACTGGAAACTTTCCATCACTGGAAACAAACCTAAAATTGATCATAGCTTACAAGACTTACCTTGACTTGCCCCACCCCTACCCTGTCTTTTTGATATTCCTTGGAACACGCCAAACTTGCTCTCATATCTGGGCTTTTACACTTTCTGTACTCTCTGCCTACAACCAAGGCTCATTCCATTAAATCATTAAGGCTTCTGCTCAAATGTCACTTTCTTGAGATGTATTTTCTGAGAATCTTATCTAAAACAGCAACCCACCACTGGCAAACCTCTTAACGCTATCAATTTTTCTTTATATGTGACATCGTTGAATATATTTATTTGTTTATTTTATACCTCCTCTATTAGAATACCAGTTCCATGAAGGCAGAACTTTCTGTCTATTGTGTCACTCTTGTATCACTAGCACGAGAGCTGGAATTACTGCTATGAAGCTAATGAAACTTAAACTTCAGGGACTCTCATTTGCATAGGCCCTTTTCAAGGCACTGCATGTAATTTTGTATTTATAATTTTGTAGTCTTCTTTGCAAAGTGGGCCTATCAAAATCGTGTAAGCTTTTTTTTTTTTTTGCGGTACGCGGGCCTCTCACTGTTGCGGCCTCTCCCGTTGCGGAGCACAGGCTCCAGACGCGCAGGCTCAGCGGCCATGACTCACAGGCACAGCCGCTCCGTGGCATGTGGGATCTTCCCGGACCGGGGCACGAACCGTGTCCCCTGCATTGGCAGGCGGACTCTCAACCACTGCACCATCAGGGAAGCCCCGTGTAAGCTTTTAGACCTCACTAAACCCCTGCTTACCATCTAGTGTCTGACACTTCATAAGCCCTTAATAAATATTATTTTAGTGAAAGGGTAAAAATGAATGAATAAGCATCTTACAACAAAAAGGTTTCTTAGCTTTCCCCTTCATAGCAAGTTTTAATAAGGGTTGAACTTGGTTGAAAAGTAAAAGATGTTAGGTAGCCATTGAGGATATGGGAACAGGGCTGTTCTGAAGAATATGGAAGAGATACTAGAAGAGGATGCTATTGGGATATTAAATTAGAGCAGAGATTTACATTATGATATATTGCCTTAATAAATGGTACTCCAATTATAATTCCACTTCTTGTGACACAGCTTTCTTTCTCTTATATTTCCTAGGAGCTACTCTTTCTAGTATATCCAGGGAGTATCCATACTTTTAAGAAAATCACTGAAGCATGACTGCCTCCTCATTACTGCACTGGGTTGCTTCTTACTTTTCCCTGCATCGTTTTTATAATCTTCAAGGCTTTTAAGAAAGTTTATAGATTCAATCAGGATTGTGTCATAAAGTGGCCTTTGCCCAGTGGAAAAATAGTTGCATACTGCATGCATACCTTATAAATACAGATAAGTGTATAATATACACAAATATACCATAGATGATATACGTGAGAGAGAGAAAGAGATTTAGGATTTATTTTCACTTGTTAATTGTAGCTGCTCTATAGGATCTTTCAGCTCTTCCTGAGTCATTAATAAGGAATTCATAAAAATGAGCCATTAATAAAAGAGCTTGGTTAAATAATACATTACATTTAAATAATGGTCAAAACTAGTTACAATGAAAACTATCTATGAATTGATCACTCGCAATTTATAGAAGCCCATCTGCCTTGGTTTTTAATCTACTCAAATTGTTTTTTGGCCAGTAGCGCTGCCTGAGGCAAATTTATATCAACCTGACAAAAAGCAATAGAAAGTCTTGCTTCAGAGGTTCTCACTGCTTAAAGCTTCGACACTTCTTTAAAAGCTCCAAGGTGTTATAATTAAAAATGTATCAACTGCTTAACTTGTCAACCAAAGGCAGTTATTGTAAAGCATTATTTCCCCTCAAACAGCTAGACTCTCATTGCTCATGTGCGATGGCATTTATAGAAAAAATATAATTAAAGTGTAAATTTAAATTTTGGGAAGGAAACCTCATCAAAGCATCTCCAAAACTTCTGGAAACTGTTCACTTTCTCAGAAGCTGTACGTACTAACTTTCAATTAACATTTACAGATAAACATGTGCAAACACAATTAACAGGCAAATTTTTGATGGTGACTTGAGAGGAAGGGTGAAAAGACTCTCTCCACAAATGTTGTGTTGACTTGAGTAATGGAATGGCAATTGAAATTGTAGTTAAAAATATTTCTTTGAACCTGAGGGTGGGGGGCGGGGGATGCTGGAAGAGTAATACGCAGAGATCACCTTCCTCCCCACAGATACATCAGAAATACATCTACAGGTGGAACAACTCCTACAGAACACCTACTGAACGCTGGCATAAGACCTCAGACCTCCCAAAAGGCAAGAAAGTCCCCACGTACCTGGGTAGGGCAAAAGAAAAAAGAATAAACAGAGGCAAAAGAATAGGGACGGTACCTGCAGCAGTGGGAGGGAGCTGTGAAGCAGGAAAGGTTCCCACACACCAGGAAGCCCCTTCGCGGGCGGAGACTGCGGGTGGCGGAGTGGGGGAGCTTCGGCGCCGCAGAGGAGAGCACAGCAACAGGGGTGCAGAGGGCAAAGCGGAGAGATTCCCGCACAGAGGATCAGTGCCGACCGGCACTCACCAGCCCGAGAGGCTTGTTTACTCACCCGACAGGCAGAGTGGGGCTGGGAGCTGAGGCTCGGGCTTCGGTCGGAGCACAGGGAGAGGACTGGCAGCGTGAACACAGCCTGCAGGGGGTTAGTGCGCCACAGCTACCTGGGAGGGAGTCCGGGGAAAAGTCTGGACCTGACTTTAAGAGGCAGGAGATTTTTCTTCCCTCTTTGTTTCCTGGTGCGCGAGGAGAGGGGATTAAGAGCGCTGCTTAAAGGAGCTCCAGAGACAGGCGCAAGCCGCGGCTAAAAGCGCGGACCCCAGAGACGGGCATGAGACGCTAAGGCTGCTGCTGCCGCCACCAAGAAGCCTGTGTGCGAGCACAGGTCACCATCCACACCCCACTTCTCGGGAGCCTGTGCAGCCCGCCACTGCCAGAGTCCCGGGACCCAGGGACAACTCTCCCGGAAGAACGTACGGCGCGCCTCACGCTGGTGCAACGTCACTCCCGCCTCTGCCGCCGCAGGCCCGCCCCGCACTCAATGCCCCTCCCTCCCCCCAGGCCCTGAATCAGCGGCTCCTTTAACCCCGTCCTGTCTGAGCGAAGAACAGACACCCTCCGGCGACCTACACGCAGAGGCGGGGGCAAATCCAAAGCTGAAACCCGGGAGCAGTGCGAACAAAGAAGAGAAAGGGAAATCTCTCCCAGCAGCCTCAGGAGCAGCGGATTAAAGCTCCACATTCAACTTGATGCACCCTGCATCTGTGGAATACATGAATAGACAATGAATCATCCCAAATTGAGGAGGTGGACTTTTGGAGCAAGATTTATGATTTTTTCCGCTTTTCCTCTTTTTGTGAGTGTGTATGTGTATGCTTCTGTGTGAGATTTTGTCTCTATAGCTTTGCTTTCACCGCTTGTCCTACAGTTCTATCCGTCCATTTTTGGGTTTTTTTAACTTAAAAATTTTTTTCTTAATAATTATTTTAATAACTTTATTTTATTTTACCTTAATTTATCTTACTTTCTTTTATCCTCTTTCTTTCTTTCTTTTTTTCTTTCTACTTTTTCTTACTTTTATTCTGAGCCATGTGGATGAAAGGCTCTTGGTGCTCCAGCCAGGAGTCAGTACTGTGCCTCTGAGGTGGGAGAGCCAACTTCAGGACACTGGTCCACAAGAGACCTCCCAGCTCCACGTAATATCAAACGGCGAAAATCTACCAGAGACCTCCATCTCAACACCAACACCCAGCTTCACTCAACGACCAGCAAGCTACAGTGCTGACACCCTTTGCCAAACAACTAGCAAGACAGGAGCACAACCCCACCCATTAGCAGAGGGGCTGCCTAAAATCATAATAAGGCCACAGACACCCCAAAACACACCACCACACATGGACCTGCCCACCAGAAAGACAAGATACAGCCTCATCCACCAGAACACAGGCACTAGTCCCCTCCACCAGGAAGCCAACACAAGCCACTGAACCAACTTTAGCCACTGGGGACAGACACCAAAAACAACGGGAACTACGAACCTGCAGCCTGCAAAAAGGAGAACCCAAACACAGTGAGATAAGCAAAATGAGACGACAGAAAACCACACGGCAGATGAAGGAGCAAGATAAAAACCCACCAGACCTAATAAATGAAGAGGAAATAGGCAGTCTACCTGAAAAATAATTCAGAATAATGATAGTAAAGATGATCCAAAATCTTGGAAATAGAATAGAGAAAATGCAAGAAACATTTAACAAGGACCTAAAAGAACTAAAGAGGAACCAAGCAACCATGAACAACACAATAAATGAAATTAAAAATACTCTAGAAGGGATCAATAGCAGAATAACTGAGGCAGAAGAACGGACAAGTGACCTGGAAGATAAAGTAGTGGAAATAACTACTGCAGAGCAGAATATAGAAAAAAGAATGAAAAGAACTGAGGACAGTCTCAGAGACCTCTGGGACAACATTAAATGCACCAACATTCGAATTATAGGGGTTCCAGAAGAAGAAGAAGAAGCAAAAGGGACTGAGAAACTATTTGAAGAGATTATAGTTGAAAACTTCCCTAATATGGGAAAGGAAATAGTTAATCAAGTCTAGGAAGCACAGAGAGTCCCATACAGGATAAATCCAAGGAGAAATATGCCAAGACACATATTAATCAAACTGTCAAAAATTAAATACAAAGAAAACATATTAAAAGCAGCAAGGGAAAAACAACAAATAACACACAAGGGAATCCCCATAAGGTTAACAGCTGATCTTTCAGCAGAAACTCTGCAAGCCAGAAGGGGCTGGCAGGACATATTTAAAGTGATGAAGGAGAAAAGCCTGCAACCAAGATTACTCCAACCAGCAAGGATCTCATTCAGATTTGATGGAGAAATTAAAACCTTTACAGACAAGCAAAAGCTGAGAGAGTTCAGCACCACCAAACCAGCTTTATAACAAATGCTAAAGGATCTTCTCTAGGCAAGAAACACAAGAGAAGGAAAAGCCCTACAATAACAAACCCAAAACAATTAAGAAAATGGGAATAGGAACATACATATTGATAATTACCTTAAATGTAAATGGATTAAATGCTCCCACCAAAAGACACAGACTGGCTGAATGGATACAAAAACAAGACCCGTATATATGCTGTCTACAAGAGACCCACATCAGACCTAGGGACACATACAGACTGAAAGTGAGGGGATGGAAAAAGGTATTCCATGCAAATGGAAACCAAAAGAAAGCTGGAGTAGCAATTCTCATATGAGACAAAATAGACTTTAAAATAAAGACTATTAGAAGAGACAAAGAAGGACACTACATAACAATCAAGGGATCAATCCAAGAAGAAGATATAACAATTGTAAATATTTATGCACCCAACATAGGAGCACCTCAATACATAAGGCAAATACTAACAGCCATAAAAGGGGAAATCGACAGTAACACATTCATAGTAGGGGACTTTAACACCCCACTTTCACCAATGGACAGATCATCCAAAATGAAAATAAATAAGGAAACACAAGCTTTAAATGATACATTAAACAAGATGGACTTAATTGATATTTAGAGGACACTCCATCCAAAAACAACAGAATACACATTTTTCTCAAGTGCTCATGGAACATTCTCCAGGATAGATCATATCTTGGGTCACAAATCAAGCCTTGGTAAATTTAAGAAAATTGAAATTGCATCAAGTATCTTTTCCAACCACAACGCTATGAGATGAGATATCAATTACAGGAAAAGATCTGTAAAAAATACAAACACATGGAGGCTAAACAATACACTACTTAATAACGAAGTGATCACTGAAGAAATCAAAGAGGAAATCAAAAAGTACCTACAAACAAATGACAGTGGAGACACGACGATCCAAAACCTATGGGATGCAGCAAAATCAGTTTTAAGAGGAAACTTTACAGCAATACAAGCCTACATGAAGAAACAAGAAACATATGAAATAAACAATCCGAACTTACACCTAAAGCAATTGGTGAATGAAGAACAAAAACATGCCAAAGTTAGCAGAAGGAAAGAAATCATAAAGATCAAATCAGAAATAAATGAAAAAGAAATGAAGGAAAAAATTGAAAACATCAATAAAACTAAATGCTGATTCTTTGAGAAGATAAACAAAATTGATAAACCATTAGCCAGACTCATCAGGAAAAAAAGGGAGAAGACTCAAATCATAGAATTAGAAATGAAACAGGAGAAGTAACAACGGACACTACAAAAATACAAAAGATCATGAGAGGTTACTACAAGCAACTCTATGCCAATAAAATGGACAACCTGGAAGAAATGAACAAATTCTTAGAAATACACAACCTCCCCAGACTGAATCAGGAAGAAATAGAAAAGATGAACAGACCAATCACAAGCACTGAAATTGAAACTGTGATTAAAAATCTTCCAACAAACAAAAGCCCAGGACCAGTTGGCTTCACAGGCAAATTCTTTCAAACATTTAGAGAAGAGCTAACACCTATCCTTCTCAAACTCTTCCAAAATATAGCAGATGGAGGAACACTCCCAAACTCATTCTACGAGGCTACCATCACCCTGATACCAAAACCAGACAAGGATGTCACAAAGAAAGAAAACTACAGGCCAATATCACTGATGAACATAGATGCAAAAATCCTCAGCAAAATACTAGCAAACAGAATCCAACAGCACATTAAAAGGATCAAAAACCATGATCAAGTGGGTTTTATTCCAGGAATGCAAAGATTCTTCAATATATGCAAATCAATCAATGTGATACAACATATTAACAAAATGAAGGAGAAAAACCATATGGTCACCACAATAGATGCAGAGAAAGCTTTCGACAAAATTCCACACCCATTTATGATAAAAACTCTGCAGAAAGTAGGCATAGAGGGAACTTTCCTCAATATAATAAAGGCCATATATGAGAAACCCACAGCCAACATTGTGGTCAATGGTGAAAACCTGAAAGCATTTCCACTAAGATCAGGAACAAGAAAAGGTTGCCCACTCTCACCACTCTTATTCAACATAATTTTGGAAGTTTTAGCCATAGCAGTCAGAGACGAAAAAGAAATAAAAGGAATTCAAATCGGAAAAGAAAAAGTAAAGCTGTCACTGTTTGCAGATGACATGATACTATACATAGAGAATCCTAAAGATGCTACCAGAAAACTACTAGAGCTAACCAATGAATTTGGTAAAGTAGCAGGATACAAAATTAATGCACAAAAATCTCTGGCATTCCTATACACTAATGATGAATAATCTGAAGGTGAAATGAAGAAAACACTCCCATTTACCATTGCATCAAAAAGAATCAAATATCTAGGTATAAACCTACCTAAGGAAACAAAAGACCTGTATGCAGAAAATTATAAGACACTGATGAAAGAAATTAAAGATGATACAAATAGATGGAGAGATATACCATGTTCTTGGATTGGAAGCATCAACATTGTGAAAATGACTCTACTACCCAAAGCAATCTACAGACTCAATGCAATCCCTATCAATCTACCACTGGCATTTTTCACAGAACTAGAACAAAAAATTTCACAATTTGTATGGAAACACAGAAGACCCCGAATAGCTAAAGCAATCTTGTGAATGAAAAGCGTAGCTGGAGGAATCAGGCTCCCTGACTTCAGACTATACTCCAAAGCTACAGTAATGAAGACAGTATGGTACTGGCACAAAAACAGAAATATAGATCAATGGAACAGGATAGAAAGCCCAGAGGTAAACCCACACACATATGGTCACCTTTTCTTTGATAAAGGAGGTAGGAAGGTACAGTGGAGAAAGGACAGCCTCTTCAATAAGTTGTGCTGGGAAAACTGGACAGGTACATGTAAAAGTATGAGATTAGATCACTCCCTAACACCATACACAAAAATAAGCTCAAAATGGATTAAAGACCTAAATGTAAGGCCAGAAACTCTCAAACTCTTAGAGGAAATCATAGGCCAAACACTCTATGACATAAATCACAGCAAGACCCTTTTTGACCCACCTCCTAGAGAAATGGAAATAAAAACAAAAGTAAACAAATGGGACCTAATGAAACTTCAAAGCTTTTGCACAGCAAAGGAAACCATAAACGAGACCAAAAGACAACCCTCAGAATGGGAGAAAATATTTGCAAATGAAGCAAGTGACAAAGGATTAATCTCCAAAATTTACAAGCAGCTCATGTAACTCAATAAAAAAAAACAAACAACCCAATCCGAAAATGGGCAGAAGACCTAAATAGACATTTCTCCAAAGAAGATATACAGATTGCCAACAAACACATGAAAGAATGCTCAACATCATTAATCATTAGAGAAATGCAAGTCAAAAGTACAATGAGATATCATCTCACACCAGTCAGAATGGCCATCATCAAAACATCTAGAAACAGTAAATGCTGGAGAGGGTGTGGAGAAAAGGGAACACTCTTGCACTGATGGTGGGAATGTGAATTGGTACAGCCACTATGGAGAGCAGTATGGAGGTTCCTTAAAAAACTACAAGTAGAACTACCATATGACCCAGCAATCCCACTACTGGGCATATACCCTGAGAAAACCATAATTCAAAAAGAGTCATATACCACAATGTTCATTGCAGCTCTATTTACAATAGCCCAGAGATGGAAACAACCTAACTGTCCATCACTGGATGAATGGATAAAGAAAATGTGGCACATATATACAATGGAATATTACTCAGCCATAAAAGGAAACGAAATTGAGGTATTTGTAATGAAGTGGATGGACCTAGAGTCTGTCATACAGAGTGAAGTAAGTCAGAAAGAGAAAGACAAATACCATATGCTGACACATATATATGGAATTTAAGTGAAAAAAAATGTCATGAAGAACCTAGGGGTAAGACAGGAATAAAGACACAGACCTACTAGAGAATGGACTTGAGGATATGGGGAGGGGGAAGGGTAAGCTGTGACAAAGTGAGAGAGTGGCATGGACATATATACACTACCAAACGTAAAATAGATAGCTAATGGGCAGCAGCTGCATAGCACAGGGAGATCAGTTCGGTGCTTTGTGACCACCTAGAGGGTTGGGATAGGGAGGGTGGGAGGGAGGGAGATGCAAAAGGGAAGAGATATAGGAACATATGTATATGTATAACTGATTCACTTTGTTATAAAGCAGAAACTAACACACCATTGTAAAGCAATTATACTCCAATAAAGATGTAAAAAAAAGACATTTAAAAAGTGTTATGAAGTCACATTTAAACATCTTTTCATGGTTTTGTCTATTGCTCAGGAAAGTTTTCCTTACTACAAAATTGACATTTTTTTTCTGAATATATATCCAATTGCTTCAAAATTTATTGACTGATCTACATTTTCCTCAATGATCTTAAAGTTAACCTTTATATCATAAACTAAATATATAGACCTTTATCATAGATTAAATATATGTAATAAAAAAAAGATACTTCTTTTTAGTGATTTCATTCTTATTTTATCTTTCTGTTGCCCCCTCTTTTTCCTCAAGAAATACAGAATGCAATTACTAGCATAATGATTAAAGAAATAATTAGGCACTGCAGGCTCACATCACAATAATTTAAGACAATTTCAAGCTTTTACTACCATGTCAAATTAGCCAATTCTCTCTGTTACAAAAAAGTTTGTGAAGCAAAACTACTCTATCTTCGTCTGATTCCACCACCACACACACAAAAAACCCCACATTGATGGCAAAAGGAACATTCTCTTATCTTGTATATAAAGGAATAAAATCACTTCTCCATAAATTAAAATGCGAGAATCAGTTCTACTCTGTTGTTTTTGTGCAAACAAGCTGCTTTTCATGGAAAGCTTTTATTTTAATTAAATAACAGACTCAAGCCGCTGCAAATAATTGTGTTGTTAATCTCACTACATTACTTTGAACCGAAAGTGAGGAAAAACTGGTCAATGTTAATCAATTGCCTTGGAGGAACACAGAGCTCTTTTGACAGAGTTGCATAATGGATGAAGCACAAAATGAGATAATTGGGAGATGTTTGTCCTAGAGGGTGCTAAGTTCGTAATTACAATTAAAAAGTTCTCTCATATCATAATATTGTGCTTTGTAAAAACACACACTCTGTCTTTATGTGAATGCATCAATATATATTTTTCCAAACCAATAATGTTCTGTTCATCTGTAACCTAGCCTGGGGTTGGAAAACTAACGAAGAATGTAAATAATCCTGACTACTCATATTTTTTTCTAACATGAGTGCCATTGCATGCTCATTCATAGATAGCTCCTTGACCAGAGAAGTGAAGCCTTTCTTGAATACATGATCCTAGAGTGACTGGAAAAAGTAAATATTTGATCGAAAATTTTAACTCTGCATTGTTTCAGGATCATGTTTTATAAACTCTAAAATCTCCAAGTGAAGTCTGGTATATTAGGATGTTAGAAAATTCATGGGCAGGTAAAGATTATTTCAGAGATGCTTTATATCAAATGGTGATAGTTGAACATCTTGTTTCTTTCAAGAAAATCAAAGCATTTTGTTGGGAGCTCTTTGGGACCTGTCATATAGTCAAGGCATAATCCCTTAACACATAAAAAAGAGTTACTAATATATTGCATTATGATATTTTTTCACAGTTTATGAAACCCTTCTGTTGGTTCGAGATTTCAAGAGCTCCTTGGGTGAAATCTGAAACTGGCCCCCATACACGGAGGGCTAAGAGAAATGGAAGAAAGAGGCAGCCCACCTCAGCTTGGTAGGTGGAAGTTTTAATAAGCAAGGGAAATTAGATACAGACTTATCTTGGGTTACCGCAAGACAAGTAGATCTCCACACCAGCCCTCCAGAATCTTGAGTTTAAATAGAGGACTTAATGGGGTTTAGTCACATACATAGTCCAAATGGTCTCAGTAACACTTCACTCTCTCAAGGATACGTCCTTGAAATGACTCCTACTGAAGAAACTGTGGGCAGAATGTACATTCCAAGGACAGGGGAGGGGGTGAAGAACATCTGACTGCCTGGGTCCAGCTGTCAGGTCAAAGGATAATTGTGTCCACTGATGATCTCCTCCATCAACTTTCTTATTTGCAACAATCTTGTGAAGTAGGTAAAGCTGGTTCCATCATCTCTGTCCATTGTATAGTTGAGAAAATTAGGACTTAGTCAGTAGTTACCAGAAAGAGAATTTGAATTTGGGCCTTCAACCTCCAGGTCTAATGCTTATTTTCCTATACAATATTAAGAAATACTAATTTAAAGAGCCAAAGAAGAAGGTGGAAAGGGGTTAAAACCATGAAACTGGTGCCCATTCTCTTTTGCAGGCCAGTCATGGGTCTATTTACTAGCCTTTTTTATTTCACAAGTTTCAAAGGACTGATGATGCATGTCCTAATGCCCAGGTGAATGATTGGTCTGTACAGATTATACAAAAAGTCCATTTTCATTTAAATATTTATAATTCACATCTCTCTGCCAAGACATGTCCTCCTGTTGGTCAATAAACCTTTAAGAATTACCTTGAGAAGGTTTTACTGTGGCCATACAATTATTATTAGTGAAAAAGAAATATCCCAAGAATCAATGCTCAGACAGGAATAGGGACCCTTAAAAATTTCATAATACATCAATGCTGAAGCTTTCATTTCTGTTTCAAAGCTTAAGTGCCATTTAAATCTTATTACTTTCAGGCTAACTATGTAGAATGTTTAAAAAAAACACATTTAATGCATCCAGGCAGAGTTTCAAGATGCTTATTTAATATTAGGGTTGAAAGGAAACTTAGACAGCATCTACTCCAACCCCTTCTTTTTATAAACAAAGAAGATAAGTTTCAGAGGTGCTATGACTTGCCCAAGTTCTCACAGTCAGTGGTATAGTTGGAAATACAATCCTGCTTTCTTGTGTCCCACTTAAATCTCTTTCCATCACATCTCCTAAATCTCTCCTCACTCTACTGCAAAATGTAGGTTTGAATAAAATATATATTAATTATTTTTAATATTAGTATAACAGTAGTTGCATAAAAATCAGTATTCAGGGTTTCCCTGGTGGCGCAGTGGTTGGGAGTCTGCCTGCCATTGCAGGGGACACGGGTTTGAGCCCTGGTCAGGGAGAAGCCCACATGCCACGGAGCAGCTGGGCCCGTGCGCCGCAACTACTGAGCCTGTGCTCTGGAGCCCACAAGCCACAACTACTGAAGCCCGCATTTAGAGCCCATGCTCCAACAAGGGAAGACACCGCAAGGAGAAGCCCTGGCACCGCAGCAAAGGGTGGCCCCCGCTCGCCGCAACTGGAGAAAACCTGTGCGCAGTGGCAGAGACCAATGCAGCCAAAAATAAATAAATTAATTAATTAAAAAAGAAAAAAAAATCAGTACTCAAATAAAATGACTTTATCTTATGTTTAATAATATGAATTCTCTATGTTTTCCACTAGTAAAAATAACATTATTTTATTACAAATTACAGTATTATGTTTTCTAATTCTGTATCAGTGTTAGGTTAATGTATTTGATATAAAAGCCTCAGGGCTTTCAGAACATGTCAATATGGAGCTATTTCCCAATAATTACATGAATAAAAATCTTGTGTACATATGACCTACAAGTTTAACATTTATGACTATTCTTATTTTAAGACTATTATTTTTTTTAAGATGAGATGTTCTGCACTGAATGAAGACTGGTACCCATCTTCTGACTGGGTAGAACATTTTTATGTTTTCTTAGTGCAGTCACACTGTATGATATGAATCAAAGACAATTAACTTATCTTTCGTCTCGTAAAAGTATTATATGTAGTAGAACACAACACAGTGAAAAGAAAAAAAAATATTGACACTTATACTTTGCATTTGTTCATAGGCTACAAAACAGAGACATCAGGGCTTCAGACATTTAACATGAGATAAGATGTCTAGACAATATCACAAATATTCCCCAAGTTCTTGCTCCTATTCTCCTTTTATAGATTTTTCTCATTGCAATCCAAGAGTTTTGTAACTAATCTCACTGCCTCTCATTTCTCCCCTTTTAATTCTGAATTCAGCTGTCAGATTAATTGTCTAAAGCCCAGTTTTTAGGATACTACTTTTAATTTCTGCTCAATACCTAAATTCAAATGCCTCCATAATTTGTCCCTACTTGTCCTTCTCCAGTTTTCTCCTGCTTGAACGTCATAAAGCCTAGTGCATTTCCAGCACTGTCCAGGGGAGGGTGCCTCTATCCACAAATAAGGAGTATGGGGCTTCCTGGCTATCCCTGAAGTGGCCTCAGGCTATCTCAGATAGCTAAGGGGAACCATTAAGAGCATTCAAAGAATATCTCTAGTTCTTAATATTTTTAAGACAAATACAGGTCATTGGGTGACAGCACTACGAATCTCTCAAAGTAAATACCCACGATACTCACCTTAAACTTAAACCCCAGTGATCTCCCCTCTGCCTTCTTCCTTGCATATACTACCCAATCCCTAAAGTATTTCTCTTCTTTGTCTTCCTCAACAATTCTGAGTATATTACTTAACTTCTCTGTACCTCAGCTTTCTCGTCTATAAAACGGGGATGACAATAACAACATCTAATCCATAGAATTGATATGAGGATTGAACATAAATCACATGGAACAATGCCTGACATATAGTAAGTTTTTGATAAATATTAACTATTATTCATTTTGCCATCATCACTAACATTATTATTATTACTATGATTATTATTTCCCAGAAACTCCTAATTGAGCATAATATAGAACAGAGAGATAGATTTTATTTTTAATTTACCCATTACATTTAAGTTCAGGTTTCTATTTTTAATTCTAAAATGCCATATGTTGAATTCTCAATATGTAATTAAGAAAATAATAAAAACAACATTAAACTAATTACTCCTTATGCCTGTTTTTCTCTCGTAATCAATAGCTTTAAATGGGGAGGATGGGAGTGGAGAAGATCTTCATTCCTGCTCAAGTGGGTAAGGTGAACTTTTTAAAAAAGAAGAGGGAAGGAAAGGGGGAGTAAAAAGAGGAGGAGAACCCTTTACAACATTAGCTGCAAAGAGGCACCCCATTCAAAGAGTTTCAACTAGCCAGAGTTTGTGAAAGCAGAAACATTTTTTCCTTCAATTTTTGTAGAGAGCTAAGGTGTGTTAATTGTTGAAATGGTGCCTGCTCTTTTGAATAGCTCTCAAATTCTGGAATAATGTGATGCAGTTAAGAAATAAATGTTGAGTGCTTACTCTCTGACAGAGATTACATAAAACAGGATCTCAAAAAAGCTCAGTGAATACATAATGTTTGGATGGGGTCTTCATAAGCAGCTGATGATTAAGAACAACAAAAAAATGAGGGCTGTTCATATCATTAAATGCCCTACTTTGGTTAAAATGTATTCTTATGTAAGCAATTCTTTGTTCAAATCCTTGACATTTATTGCTATACTCATGTGTACTTGTTATACAATTATTTTGTCTCTCCAGATAGATTACAAGGTCTTTGAGGGCAAGGACTCTACCTGTTGTAAATGTTCTGGAACTTTTCAACCACTCTGTTTCCTATGGATTTTAAATGTCCAGGAATTCACTGAAAATAAGAGTTTATTATTTGGTTGCACACGTACCCCAAAGCATCTCAGCATAAAGGTAGAACAGAGTGAGTGTTTCTTCTGAGATTCTTGTGTTCAGTTTCCTCAAGTAACTATAATGAACCTTCCGGGAGCTACTTTTTCAACTGATTGGGATTTTCAACAACTACCTCTCAACCGGTAGTTTTTAGCCCTCACTGAATCCATGTTTTCCACTTCAGTCTCCTCCTTGTTTCCTAACCCCCACGAAGATGGAAAGCACTATAAACAGCTTACTCTCTCTTCATTTGTTTCTCATTACATGTGTTACACAGAGATTTGTGCTTCGCTTTGTGTTTAATGAGGGTGTTTGCAAAATCATCATGGTTTTATGTCCTCTATTACAAATTATAAACATGTGATTAGAATATTTCAATTTTCTACCAAAGGAAACCTCAAGATGCCATGATTTCTGTTACACACCTCACTTAGCTGGCAGTAACAGAAGTGGGGTTGGAAGTTGGGAGTAATGTTTTTACCCCTACGAGTCATAAAATTTCAGAGCTGGAGAAAAAAAGAACAGAACTCAGAAGTCTGTACTGTAAAGCCACTGGTAATAATTTCAGTGTGCCTTACTTAGAAAGAAAATTTCTTCTGCCCTTTTAGGGGAGGAAAGTGTTTTTCACCTAGTTTAAATTTAATGACTTCCTATTACAGCTATTGAATTTTAAATGACAAATTTTGCCCTTCAGTTTTCACACTGGATAAAGGGATTTGGCACTTAGCATATCTATAACTCAACCAAATTTTAGTGAGAAATGTTTGATATTTCAGATAACATAATGAGCTCATGGATGTTTCAACTAAACAGTGCCATTTTCTCATTTGGATATGGATTTTATTACCAATTTAAAACTCTGAACACCTCTCCCCTTCTTCCTTTTCCCTCCTGTCCTTTCCCCTCACTCCAGCAGCCTTTTAGTGAAGGTGCACATCTGCTGCCATAAACACACAAATTAGCACATCAATGTTTCTGACAGAAAAAAAAAAGTGCAATAAGAGAATGTTTTGAAAGCAAGCCAGTTTGTCAGTAAATTATAAGCTTCATTACCATAAAACTCTAACAAAATAGAACCCACATCTCATTAACTGAAAGCACAATATGACTGCAGCAATATTCATCTCCCCAAAGAGTGCTTATCCATAGGAAAAAAAAGATAAAAGTTTTGCTTAGAGCTGCCACTAATGACAGCATTAACTTTATTTATTAAAGAATGTCTAAGCATCCCCAACTTTTTTTTTCTGATTAAGCACAGTGGTGGGTTATGCAGTATAAGAGTTATATGATAGCTAACTTGATTCCACTTTAACATCATTCTAATTATGCTCTACTAAGGATGGAGACCAGTTTTGTTTTGTTTTTTTTCCAGGCACTGCTTCTAACTGTGTATTTCTGGTAAAATTTTTCCACATTACATTTAAAGCCAAAATTCCATATACCATTTAGTTCCCTGATGAGTTCATTTCTGTAAAGGTAGAAGGAAAGAAATTCACTTCACCACTTTATCCAAAATAGAAACTTATTGTCAAACTTAGAGTGCTCAATAGGTTTTGGAAGTGCTTGGGTACCCCTAAACCAACTTCTACAGAAGTTATCTTGTCATGATTCAGAAACAATTTCTTAATAATGGTACTATTGTGTGTGTGATTCTGTATATTTAAGAATAGTTTTTAAATTCTAAGAAAGCAAAGCTATGTTTAGTAAAATTTTTGCTAAAGAGTACCAGTTTCGGAGGAGACCTAATCCTAAATTAGATAGCTCAAATTGCTAAAGAGTACAACTTTTGAAAGGCAAACAATCTCAAATTAAGAAAGTAATTAGGCTAACAGAAGGGAACACAGAGTAATTAGGAGTAAAGACAATGCTAGCATAACTTGAGTAAAAATGGTTGTTTAGTCAACTATTTAATTATGGGCCAAGTTTTTGAAAATAATAGGGTAAGAGTTTAAGCGGCATGATGTCTTGTACTTGCTTGAAAAAAGCAGAGGGACGATGAACAAGACTGGGAAAAATGTTGAAAATTGTGTAGGCTGGGTGATGAGTTCATGGGAGTTCTCTGTACTATTCTCTTTATCTGTGTGAATGTTTGAAATTTTTCATAATTTAAATTTTAAATAGGGAAAAAGGATTTGAAACTCACATTAGGTAAGAAGGTCTAACCTTCCTTTTATCTGTTTTATATTATGCAAGGGAAACAGGAAAGGCTGAAGGAGAGGCAGCTTTATAGAGGGAAAGGCCTATTGTGTTTCATATCAGAGCAGGAGTTGATCCTGAATGTGCCAGCTATTAGCTTTATGGCCTTGTGCAAATCTCTGAGCTTATTTCATTTATGAAATGGGGATGATTATTCATACATCACAGGGTTGTTATGAGGATTAAATAGAACAAGATTTGTGAAAGTAGGGCGTGCACATAAGTCCTGCATAAATGCTCTCTTCTTTTACCTGGAAGTAAGATTGGTGGGTCTAGCAAAACTTTTTTTAAAAAATTAAAAACGCCCAGTTTAATTAGAATTTCAGCAAAAGAATAATTTTTAATATAAGTATGTCCCCTGCAATACTGGGTGCAGAAGGAGACCAATTTATCTGAAAATCAAATAAAACTTGGTACCCTGTATTTGATCTGGCAACCATATCCAAGAGGGATACTTTAGTAAGTGAAATAGTCTTGCAAAGCTTTGCCATAACAAGCATAATGCACTTCCAGATAAGAGTGTTAGCTATAGCATTAGGGTTAGCATCTAATTGAAGATTTGGCATAGAAAGAACAAGAAGAGACTAATGAGAGAGAATTTCACCAGAGCGATAACAGACCCAGAAATATGAGCAATTCCAAATCTCCAAGGGCTAAATATTGCTTGAGGTTATCCATGAGTAAAGGGCAGGCAAAAAAAAAGAAGGAGCATTCAGAAACCTGGGCTCCCAAAGAGATTACAAAATAAGAGGTTTCTGACTTCAGAAAAGAGACAGATGTATTTAAATGAAATTTATTCTTTCTGTCTCTTTCTGTCTCTGTTTGTGTCTCTGGCTGGCTGTCTCTCACACATACATAGTTTTAACTTCTCTGTTCCTTCTATTGTTCAACTGCTCATTGCTTTTTTTAATGTTACTAGATTTTCTATAACAATTCTATAAGGAACATGTCTATGAATGTTCTTAATATTCCTTTGGACGTCTAACAATGATTAAAAAAAAAAAGCTCAGTCTTAAAACTATAAAATGGTGTGACAAACGCTCAGTAAGCAATGTCCAAAGAAAGACTGGAGCTTAAAGTTTTGTTTACCAAATAATGGAGTATCATCTCAAGTGAAACTAATACAAATATTTCTCCACTCTCTGTGTAGTATTACTGTTTCTCATGGGGGCATAGTTAAATAACAATCCTTATCTACAGCAAATCAAAGCTGTGAAGGTATTAATTTTAAGTTGGAATTTCAAAAAAGGAAACAAACAAACCCGCAGCTGTCTTAAAGCAAGAAATTCACTTGAAGTTCTATACACATTCATGAACTGATATAGAAATAAAATACACACTATTTTCAGCTGATATACAAATTTTAAATGGCCATTCGCTCAGTGAATCTCTATTATCAAGTACTGCTGTGTGGAATTTTAGCTTGCCGGTATCCAAACATAAATTTGCTATTGTTCTCCATTTGTTTCATGTGATATTTAGATGTTACTTCCTGCATGTTGCCTTTATGTTTCATATATATGCTTTGTTCCCCTAAATGCATGCATTTTCCTTCTTTTATAACACTCCAGAAGCACCTAGTGGAATGTTTTACAGAAAATGCACAGTGACCAAAAACCGACTTAGAAATATCAAAAAACGTTATATTCCTTCTCTTAAGTAGTCAGATAACATCTAGCATATAAATGTCAATTTTTAAAACCAGACCCAGACTACAGTGAGGCCAATGTGGTGTACAGGGTGTATGTTCAATGAGACACTCATTCTCGGTGAAAGTTTGACACTTTTGTGACCCTGAGAGCAAGAACCTCCTTAAATTTTGTGCCCAAGCTGCCTCATTTGCCTCACCCTTGTCCAAGGTCTGTCTTTAAAAGTGTCAGCATGTCTATAATAGTACTTGTATGTTTAAAATGACATTTTTGAAACAAAGAAAAAATGATTTCTTATGAAAACTTTAAGAAGAATGTATCAAAGAACTTTGCCTGAATAAGTCTCAGTGTTTCTCCGGCAGGTCTCACAGTCATTCCCAAATATCTGCTCACCTTTGCCATCGGCTTTCAGCTTCCTGACATAGGACTATTTCCTAATAGCCACCTGCTTGTGCAGCTCGTGTGCTTTAAGCCTTGTCATCCTTTCCCAATTCTTGCTGTTCCTCCGGGACCAAGAGTAAGATAGAAGAGATTCTTTGTATTCTTAAGACATTACATTTGAATATATTTTTGGCATTTTTCCCTTTCTCAGATGTTCTCTTCACAGTCAAGGCGTTTCACATCCCAAATGAAAATATTGGACAATATCTATTCATAAATGCTAAAGTGAAGATAATAATAATGCAATTATAATTAACATGATGATAGTAAACCCACGATACTACTTGACAAAATCACTGACCCACATGTGCTTAGGAAGATGTTGGATTTGCTTTTGTAGTAGAAGGTTACAACATGCTTCCTTCTCCACATTCCTTTTATGCAATGGAGACGTACTCAGTAAAATAATACAAAACTAATTGTTGCAAACTAAGACTGAAGCTGTGATCTTGCTATTGTTACCCTGAGTGGGGAAAATGTGAGCTATCATGATGGCATCATGTAATGTTTTTAGTTTTCTCTTCTTTTTACTTTTGGCCCTTCCTTTATTTATGGCACTGTAAGATGATCCAGTCTGATCGTGAACATTTCTTGTCCCAGTCTCCACTCAATTATATCTTCAAGGGGCCCTGGTTCCCTCATTGGAGAATGATATTAGAAAACAAGAACTGGATAGTATGTGTGCTCATTGCTACTAGGGTGCTGTTGCTTCTTGACCTCCTCCCGAGGCAGGAGGTAGATGTTCCCCAGGCTGAGCTGCTGGAATCTGTCCCCTGTGGACAGATTCTCCAAGATAAAGATAATGGCAGGAGCAAGGAAGAGCTGAGTCCTACTTGGATAGAAGACAAAGAGACCACATATTTCTCATTTTTGAGATCAGGGAGACCTCCCAGACAACACATGCACAAGAAAGCTCCTTGGGGGTCAAAAGTGAGGGGGTGCCACCCCATAATGTGTGTTGTTGACCTTCCTATAGGCCTCTGCATTGGAATCCATCTTGGCTAAAATATGTGCACACATGTCGGGAGGGACCTAGGACAGGTAAGGTGTGGAAAAAGAAACCAGATAACTGGCCAAAGGTAAACAAAGACCCAGAAGAACTGCCCTATATAAATGATTTAACCGCCTCATTATTGCGCTCCTCCTCATTAGGGAGGATGCCCACACCCTTTCTCTCCAGGTGTGTATCTCTGCCTTGCTTCTGTCTTAAATAAACAAACAGTTTCTCTGTGCTCTCCCACTTGTCGTGCTATGTCTCTAACAATAAACTTTGTACCTGTTTTTACAGTTTTTGCCTCCTTGAGAAATTCATTTTTCACTGGGAGCAAGAG
Organism: Delphinus delphis; assembly: GCF_949987515.2. Lineage (NCBI taxonomy): Eukaryota > Metazoa > Chordata > Mammalia > Artiodactyla > Delphinidae > Delphinus > Delphinus delphis. The sequence goes on along the minus strand of NC_082704.1, from coordinate 20,745,958 downwards.
CCAGGGAAACTTTGCTGCTAGCCTCTAGGCCCTGGTGGTCTAGAGGCTAAGGTTCCTGGTTTTCACCCAGGCTTCCCAGGTTCAATTCCTGGGCAGGGAACTAAGATCTTGCTTCAAGCCACTGCTTGCTGCTGTCTCCTTGAGATCATTAAGTTAACGAAGCAAAGGGCTGTAGGTTTGCATAATAAACAATGTGTATACAAATGTATAAAAATATTTCTATATGCAGTCATCTGCATCTATATAGTAAGCTAAACATGAGTTCATACTGACGTGTCCAACTCCAATCCATCACCACATGCATCATTCGGGCTTCCTTCCCTTGCTTAACTATGAACTTCCACTCCAATAGTGACAATCCTGGCTCTCCCCATTCGTTCTCTATTTAATGGTTCATTTCCTGTGTACACAACTAAAAATATCATAGTTGTTAACCCATACCCCCACAGGAAAGCATTTTATCAACTAGAGCTTAGTGTTTCTGTACAGCTTCTTTTGCCTTTAGTGTACAGACACCACTCATTTCCGAATTTGCTTAGTTCTGCAACTATTCCCCCACCTCCTTCAGTGAGGTTGTTTTATATATTTGTAATATAGTTAGCTGGTTTTGTCACATTCTGCCTTCCACCCTGGGATTTCCCTGAGCTCACAAAGGATGTTTTTTAATTTGCATACATTAAGGTTACTTCCTGTGCTTAGAAGTTCAATGGGTTTTGACAAAAAAAGTGTCATGTATTCACACTTACAGTATCATATCCAATAGTTCTATTCTCAATAATTCCCTGTGCTTCACCTATTCAATCCTTCTCCCCTCCCTGCAGTCCTCTGGTAACCACTGATTTTTACTACCTCTATATGTCATATAATGGGAATCATAAAGTATGTAACCAGCCATTTTCAAGGACACAATCTTGAGAGAGCAGTGTGTTAAGACTATCTGAACTGAATTTGTGGGTGAACCCCGTTAAGTCGTCTATAGAAACAAGATTCTGGCAGGAGGTATGAAGATATACTCACCTTTCCCTGTCTAAAATAAGCCTCAAGGAGAGACAGACGGATTTAGAATCTCATTAAAGGTTTTGGAGCTAACAAGTGGCAGAGCTGAAATTTGAATCCAAGGAATTTCACAAAATGAGCTTGGCTTTCTTAACTGCTAAGCTATACTCTACACATTCTTAATTTCCTAGTGTACTCCCCATGTGAAGGACTGTGACCCATGTACGATTGTTTGGGCAACTTCTACTCACTATCTTCAAGATCATTGGTTCCTTCCTTGACTGTGCTAAAAACGTCAAAGCCGTGTGGCTGGCAGGGTCTTGGTGCTCCAGCCGGGGGTCACGTCTGAACCTCTGAGGTGGGAGAGCTGATTTCAACACATTGGTACACCAAATATCTCCTGGTCCCTCATAATATCAATCAGCGAGAGCTCTCCCAGAGACCTCCGTCTCAACGCTAAGACCAAGCTCCACTCAACGACCAGCAAGCTCCAGTACTGGACACCCCATGCCAAACAACTAGAAAGACAGGAACACAATCCCACACATTAGTAGAGAGGCTGCCTGAAATCATAAGTTCACAGACACCCCAGAACACACCAAAGGATGCAGTCCTGACCACCAGAAAGACTAGATCCAGCTTCATTCACCAAAACACAGGCACCAGTACCATCCACCAGGAAACACACACAAGCCACTGAACCAACTTTACCCACTGGGGTCAGACACCCAAAACAATGGGAATTCCAAACATGCAGCCTGTGAAAAGGAGACCGCAAACACAGTAAGTTAAGCAAAATGAGAAGACAAAGAAATGCACAGCAGATGAAGGAGCAAGGTAAAAACCCACCAGACCTAACAAATGAAGAGGAAACAGGCAATCTACCTGAAAAAGAATTCAGAGTAATTATAGTAAAGATGATCCAAAATCTTAGAAACAGGATGAAGAAAATACAAGAAACGTTTAACAATAACCTAGAAGAACTAAAGAGCAAACAGACAATGATGAACAACACAATAAATGAAATTAAAAATTCTCCAGAAGGAATCAATAGCAGAATAACTGAGCCAGAAGAATGGATAAGTGACCTAGAAGATAAAACAGTGGAAATAACTACTGCAGAGCAGAATAAAGAAAAAAGAATGGAAGAATTGAAGACAGTCTCAGAGACCTCTAGGACAACATTAAACACACCAACATTCGAAATATAGGGATCCCAGAAAAAGAAGAGAAAAAGAAAGGGACTGAGAAAACATTTGAAGAGATTGTAGTTGAAAACTTCCCTAATAAAGGAAAGGAAAAAGTCAATCAAGTCCAGGAAGCACAGAGAGTCCTATGCAGGAGAAATCCAAGGAGAAACACGCCAAGACACATATTAGTCAAACTATCAAAAATTAAATATAAACAAAAAATCTTAAAAGCAGCAAGGTAAAAGCAACAAATAACATACAAGGGAATCCCCATAAGGTTAACAGCTGATCTTTCAGCAGAAACTCTGTAAGCCAGAAGGGTGTGGAAGGACATATTTAAAGTGATGAAAGGAAAAAACCTACAACCAAGCTTACTCTACCCAGCAAGGATCTAATTCAGATTCGACAGAGAAATTAAAACCTTTACAGACAAGCAAAAGCTAAGAGAATTCAGCACCACCAATCCAGCTTTACAACAAATGCTAAAGGAACTTCTCTAGGCAGGAAACACAAGAGAAGGAAAAGACCTACAATAACAAACCCAAAACAATTAAGAGAATGGTAATAGGAATGTACATATCAATAATTACCTTAAAGGTAAATGAATTAAATGCTCCAACCAAAACACATAGACTGGCTGAATGGATAAGAAAACAAGACCCATGTATATGGTGTCTACAAGAGACCCACTTCAGACCTAGGGACACATACAGACTGAAAGTGAGGGGATGGAAAAAGATATTCCATGCAAATGGAAATCAAAAGAAAGCTGGAGTAGCAATTCTCATATCAGACAAAATAGACTTTAAAACAAAGACTGTTACAAGAGATCAAGAAGGACACTATGTAATAACCAAGGGATCAATCCAAGAAGAAGATATAACAATTGTAAGTATTTGTGCACCCAACATAGGAGCACCTCAATACATAAGGCAAATGTTAACAGCCATAAAAGGGGAAATTGACAGGAACACAATCATAGTAGGGGATTTTAACACTTTCACCAATGGACAGATCATCCAAAATGAAAATAAATAAGGAAATTCAAGCTTTAAATGATACATTAAAAACATGGACTTAACTGATATTTATAGGACATTCCATCCAAAAACAACAGAATACACTTTCTTCTCAAGTGCTCTTGGAACATTCTCCAAGATAGAATATATCATGGGTCACAAATCAAGCCTTGGTAAATTTAGGAAAACTGAAATCATATCAATCATCTTTTCTGACCACACTCTATGAGACTAAATTTCAATTACAGAAAAAATAAACTGTAAAATATTAAAACATATGGAGGCTAAACAATACACTACTAAATAACCAAGAGATCACTGAAGAAATCAAAGAGGAACTCAAGAAACACCTAGAGACAAATGACAATGAAAACACAATGACCCAAAACCTATGGGATGCAGTAAAAGCAGTTCTAAGAGGGAAGTTTATAGTGATACAATGCTACCTCAAGAAACAAGAAAAATCTCATATAAACCAAAAATTACACCTAAAGCAATTAGAGAAAGAACAAAAAAAAAAAAAAAACGCCAAACTTAACAGAAGGAAAGAAATCATAAAGATCAGATCAGAAATAAATGAAAAAGAAATGAAGGAAACGATAGCAAAGATCAATAAAACTAAAAGCTGGTTCTTTGAGAAGATAAAAAAAATTGATAAACCATTAGCCAGACTCATCAAGAAAGAAAGGGAAAAGACTCAAATCAATAGGATTAGAAATGAAAAAGGAGAAGTAACAACTGACACTGCAGAAATACAAAGGGTCATGAGAGATTACTATAAGCAACTATATGCCAATAAAATGGACAACCTGGAAGAAATGGACAAATTCTTAGAAAAGTACAGCCTTCTGAGACTGAACCAGGAAGAAATAGAAAATATAAACAGACAAATCACAAGCCCTGAAATTGAAACTGTGATTTAAAATCTTCCAACAAAAGCCCAAGACCAGATAGCTTCACAGGCAAATTCTATCAAACATTTAGAGAAGAGCAAACACCTATCCTTCTCAAACTCTTCCAAAATATGGCAGAGGGAAGAACACTCCCAAACTCATTGTACAAGTCCACCATCTCCGTGATACTAAAACCAGACAAAGATGTCACCAAAAAAGAAAACTACAGGCCAATATCACTGATGAACATAGATGCAAAAATCCTCAACAAAATTCTAGCAAACAGAATCTACAGCACATCAAAAGAATCATACACCATGATCAAGTGTGGCTTATCCCGGGAGTGCAAGGATTTTTCAATATATGTAAATCAATCGATGTGATAAGCTATATTAACAAATTGAAGGATAAAAAGAATATCACCATCTCAATAGATGCAGATAAAGCTTAAAACAAAATTTAACACCGATTTATGATAAAAACCCTCCAGAAAGTAAGCATAGAGGGAACTTACCACAACATAATAAAGGCCATAAATGACAAACCCACAGCCAACATTGTCCTCAATGGTGAAAAACTGATACCATTTCCACTACGATCAGGAAAAAGACAAAGTTACCCACTCTCACCACTATTATTCAAAATAGTTTTGGAAGTTTTAGCCACAGCAATCAGAGAAGAAAAAGAAATAAAAGGAATCCAAATTGGAAAAGAAGTAAAACAGTCACTGTTTGCAGATGACATGATACTATACATATAAAATCCTAAAAGTGCTACCAGAAAACTACTAGAGCTAATCAATGAATTTGGTAAAGTAGCAGGATACAAAATTAATTCACAGAAATCTCTGGCATTCCTATACACGAATGATGAAAAAACTGAAAGAGAAATTAAGGAAACACTCCCATTTATCACTGCAACAAAAAGAATAAAATACCTAGGATAAACCTACCTAAGGAGACAAAAGCCCTGTATGGAGAAAACTATAAGACACTGATGAAAGAAATTAAAGATGATTACAAACAGATGGAGAGATATACCATGTTCTTGGATTGGAAGAATCAACATTGTGAAAATAACTCTAGTACCCAAAGCAATCTATAGATTCAATGCAATCCCTATCAAACTATCACTGGTATTTTTCACAGAACTAGAACAAAAAATTTCACAATTTGTATGGAAACACAAAAGATCCCAAATAGCCAAAGCAGTCTTGAGAAAGAAAAACGGAGCTGGAGGAATCAGGCTCTCTGACTCCAGACTATACTATAAGCTACAGTCATCAAAACAGTATGGCACCTGCACAAAAACAGAAATATAAATCAATGGAACAGGATAGAAAGCCCAGAGATAAACCCATGCACATATGGTCCCCTCATCTTTGATAAAGGAGGCAAGAATATACAAAGGAGAAAAGACAGCCTCTTCAATAAGTGGTGCTGCGTTAACTGGACAGCTCCATGTAAATGAATGAAATTAGAACACTCCCTAACACCATACACAAAAATAAACTCAAAATGGATTAAAGACCTAAATATAAGCCCAGACACTATAAAACTCTTAGAAGAAAACATAGGCAGGACACTCTTACATAAATCACAACAAGATATTTTTTGACCCACCTCCTAGAGAAAGGGAGATAAAAACAAAAATAAGCAAATGGGAGCTAATGAAACTTAAAAGCTTTTGTACCTCAAAGGAAACCATAAAGAAGACGAAAAGATATCCCTCAGAATGGGAGAAAATATTTGCAAATGTAGCAACTGACAAAGGATTAACCTCCAAAATATACAAGCAGCTCATGCCGCTCAATATCAGAGAAAACAAACAACCCAATCCAAAAATGGACAGAAGACCTAAATAAACATTTCTGCAAAGAAGATATACAGATTGCCATCAAACACATGAAAGGATGCTCAACATCACTAATCATTAGAGAAATGCAAATGAAAACTACAATGAGGTATCATCTCACAGCGATCAGAATGGCCATAGTCAAAAAGTCTGCAAGTAATAAATGGTGCAGAGGGTATGGAGAAAAGGGAACCCTCTTGCACTGTTGGTGGGAATTTAAATTGATACAGCCACCATGGAGAACAGTATGGAGGTTCCTTAAAAAGCTAAAAGAACTACCATATGACCCAGCAATCCCACTACTGGGCATATATCCTGAGAAAACCATAATTCAAAAAGAGTCATGTACTGCCATGTTCATTGCAGCTCTATTTACAGTAGCCAGGACATGGAAGCAACCTAAGTGTCCATTGACAGATGAATGGATAAAGAAGATGTGGCACATATATACAATAGAATATTACTTGGCCATAAAAAGAAACAAAATTGAGTTATTTGTAGTGAGGTGGATGGACCTAGAGTCTGTCATACAGAGTGAAGTAAGTTAGAAAGAGAAAAACAAATACTGCATACTAACACATATGTATAGAATCTAAAAGAAAGAAAAAAAATGGTTCTGATGAACTTAGGGGCAGGACAGGAATAAAGATGTAGACGTAGAGAATGGACTTGAGGACAAAAGAGGGGGAAGGGCAAGCTGGGACGAAGTGAGAGAGTGGCATGGACATATATACACTACCAAATGTAAAGTAGATAGCTAGTGGAAAGCAGCCACATAGTACAGGGAGATCAGCTCGGTGCTTTGTGACCACCTAGAAGGGTGGGTTAGAGAGGATGGAAGAGAGATGCAAGATGGAGGAGATATGGGAATATATGTATATGTATAGCTGATTCACTTTGTTATACAGCAGAGACTAACACACCATTGTAAAGCAATTATACTCCAATAAAGATGTTAAAAAAAAAAAGCCTTGCACCTACCACTGAAATTAAATATATAAATGTTAAAAAAAGTAAATAAAGTGTGTAACCTTCTTTGACTGGTTTTTTTAACTTAGAAATGTCCATTTAGAACTGTTTCATGTTTTTTTATACTCTATTCCAAGTTTTAGGGTTAAGAGATCAGTTTCTTACCATTAAGTAGCTGTAGGGTTTTTGTTGATTTTTTAAAAATCAAATTAAGGAAGTTCCTCTCTATTCTGAGTATGCTGAAACTTTTTTCAGAATGGATGTTGGATTTTGTCAAATGCTTTTTCTGCATCAATTGTATGATTATGATTCTTCTTAAATATATTGTTGTGTTGAATTACATTGAGTGATGTTCAAATGTTGAAATGAACTGAAAAAATTCCAGTAAATTCTATTGGAAATGGTGTAAAATTATTTGTATACATTGCTGGATTCGATTTCCTGATAGTTTGTTGAAGATTTTTGCATCTGTGCTCATGATAGATAGCAGTCTATACATTTCTTTATTTAACATCTTTATCTGGTTTTAGTATAGGGTAATATCTGCTTCATATATCAAGTGAGTTAGGAAATGTTTCCTCTCCTTCTGTCATCTGGAAGACATTGTGGAGAATTGTTATTATTCCTTCCATAACATTTGATATAATTTCTCTGAGATGAGGGCTTTGCTTTTTTGTAATTTTTTCATTTTTAATTCAACTTATTTATAGACCTATGCCTGTTCAGATTTTCTATTTTTTCCTTGTGAGTATTGGTAGTTTGTGTCTTTCAAGGAGTAGGTTAATTTCATCAAATTGTAAAACTTGTGAGCATAGAGCTGTATATAACACTTTTATTATCATTTTAAGGTAATAGTAATGACTTTATTTTTTTTAATATCATTGTTTTGTGACTACTATTTTTTCTGGGTTATTAGGCTAGAGGTTTATCAATTAAATCGATCTTTTAAAAGAACGAGCATTTATTTTCATGGATTTCCTCTATTGTTTTCCTGCTTTCAATGTCTTTGAAATTATACTCTAATTTTTATTATTTCTTTCCTTTGGTTGTTTTAATCTTCAACTTTTCTTATTTCTCTTGCCTCCTATGGTATAAGCTAAGTTTATTGATCTTAGGTCTTTCTTCTTTTCTAATATACGCATTCAATGCTATAAATTTATCTCTAAGTACTGCTTTTGCTGCATCCTATAAGCTTTGATAAGTTACATTTTCATTTAGTTCAAATTATTTTTTATTATTGAAGTATAGTTGATTTACAATGTTGTGTTAGTTTCAGGTACACTAGTTCAAATTATTTTTAATTTCTCTTGAGACATTACTTGACACATTTCATTTATTAATTAAATTGATTGAAATATTGAATTAATGTGTTGTTTAATTTCAAAATATTTGGCAGTATTCTTTTTCTCTCTGTTTTATCAATTTCTCATTTAATTCCATTATACTCTGAGGACTTTGTGTGATTTACATTCTCTTAAATTTGTTAAAGTGAGTACTATGACCCAGAATGTAATCTATCTTGGCAAATGTTCCTTGTGAGCTTAAAAAGAATGTTTATTATGCTGTTGTTAGTTGGCGTATTCTATAAATATCAATAAGATCAAGTTGATTGATAGTGCTATTCAGGTCAACTATATGCTTACTGATGCTCTGCTTGCTTGATTTATCAGTTACTGAAAGAGTACTGTTGAAGTTCCTAGCTATAATAATGGATTTGTCTATTTTTTATTACATTTCTATGAGTTTTTGCTTTATATATTTTGATGCTCTGTTGTTAGATGTGAACACATTAAGGCTTGCTACTTTTTGGCAAGTTGACACTTCATCATCATGTAATTCCACCTTTATCCCTAATAATTTTCCTTTTTCTTAGTCTGCTTTGTTTGAAATTAATATAAGAAGCCTAGTGTTTTTCGTTTATTGTTACCATTATACATGATGTGAGCCATACTTCCTTTTCATCCAAAAGCAGTTTCAAGTCTATACTAAAATAAACACACACACATATATAAATACACAGACTTTGTACAACAATCTTCATAACATATTTATTAATAATAGCCCCCAAATGGAAGCAACACCAAGGTCCATCAACAGGAGAATTGATTAACAACACATGCTACTTTTATACAATGGGATACTATTCAGCAGTAAAAAGGAATGGACTAACAAAATGAGCACTAGCTTGGATAAGTCTCAAAAGCAAAGAAGTTAGGCATAAATGAACTCATACTAAATGATTACATTTAAATAATATTTTTGAGCTGGCAAATCAGTTTATGGTGATAAAAATTAGAAAACCACTCCCTCTCGGTGCAGGGAGAATAAACTGGAAAGGGACATGAAAGAAACGTCTGGAATGATGGAAATGTTCTTCTGCATTTTGTTTTAGATGGTGATTACATGGATTTATACAGCTGTCTAAACATCAGATGGAACACTGAAGATGCATTTTATTGTATGTAGGTTAGATCTCAATAAAAAGTCCAGGTCCAGAAACTGGACAGGTACATGTAAAAGTATGAAATTAGATCACTCCCTAACACCATACACAAAAATAAGCTCAAAATGGATTAAAGACCTAAATGTAAGGCCAGAAACTATCAAACTCTTAGAGGAAAACAGAGGCAGAACACTCTATGACATAAATCACAGCAAGATCCTTTTTGACCCACCTCCTAGAGAAATGGAAATAAAAACAAAAATAAACAAATGGGACCTAATGAAACTTCAAAGCTTTTGCACAGCAAAGGAAACCATAAACAAGACCAAAAGACAACCCTCAGAATGGAAGAAAATATTTGCAAATGAAGCAACTGACAAAGGATTAATCTCCAAAATTTACAAGCAGCTCATGCAGCTCAATAACAAAAAACAAACAACCCAATCCAAAAATGGGCAGAAGACCTAAATAGACACTTCTCCAAAGAAGATATACAGACTGCCAACAAACACATGAAAGAATGCTCAACATCATTAATCATTAGAGAAATGCAAATCAAAACTACAATGAGATATCACCTCACCCCAGTCAGAATGGCCATCATCAAAAAATCTAGAAACAATAAATGCTGGAGAGGGTGTGGAGAAAAGGGAACACTCTTGCACTGCTGCTGGGAATGTGAATTGGTACAGCCACTATGGAGAACGGTATGGAGTTTCCTTAAAATACTACAAATAGAACTACCATATGACCCAGCAATCCCACTACTGGGCATATACCCTGAGAAAACCATAATTCAAAAAGAGCCATGTACCAAAATGTTCATTGCAGCTCTATTTACAATAGCCTGGAGATGGAATCAACCTAAGTGTCCTTTGACAGATGAATGGATAAAGAAGATGTGGCACATATATACAATGGAATATTACTGAGCCATAAAAAGAAACGAAACTGAGGTATTTGTAATGAAGTGGATGGACCTAGAGTCTGTCATACAGAGTGAAGTAAGTCAGAAAGAGAAAGACAAATACCGTATGCTAACACATATATATGGAATTTAAGAAAAAAAATGTCATGAAGAACCTAGGGGTAAGACAGGGATAAAGACACAAACCTACTAGGGAACGGACTTGAGGATATGGGGAGGGGGAAGGGTGAGCTGTGACAAAGCGAGAGAGAGGCATGGACATATATACACCACCAAACGTAAGGTAGATAGCTAGTGGGAAGCAGCCGCATAGCACAGGGAGATAAGCTGGGTGCTTTGTGACCGCCTGGAGGGGTGGGATAGGGAGGGTGGGAGGGAGGGAAACACAAGAGGGAAGAGTTATGGGAACATATGTATAACTGATTCACTTCGTTATAAAGCAGAAACTAACACATCATTGTAAAGCAATTATACCCCAATAAAGATGTTAAGAAAAAAAAAAAGTTCAGGTCCTGTAAATATATTTGTGCATTTCCTAAATGTGTAAGGTAAATAGTGAAATAGGCATGCTGTAAGACAAAATAAGAAAGAAAGAGAAAAAGAAAGGAAAGCAGGCAGGAAGGAAGGAAGAAAGGAAAGAAGGAAGAAAGGAAGAAAGGAAGAAAGAGAAAGAGTTAAACTGTTTCTTATGTAAGATATTAGCCAAAGAATCAGGTAAGCAATTTGTCAAGGAGCAGATAGACATATTTTTGGTGAGATGACTAGTAAAATAACACTTTAATTATGTGTGGACAAACGAATTGTTCATCTGTGAGAAAAATATTAATCTGTTGCCTGAGTCCATTCAGAGAGGGCTGTACCCACTGAATTCGAAAGAGTTAACTTACTGGCATGAACCAAGTCCTACCCATCAGAATGTACTATTTAGCAGTTCTATTGGCAAAAGATTATTCACTAGGTACTATATTTAGTTTAAGTGTGTTCATGAAAACTTTCATATGAGGAGTTTATGGGGAAGATGAAAGACTATGTTCATACACTAGGACTGTGATAATAATTAGCTGTTTGTTTTTTCTCTCTTGATAATAGAGGGGCATATATTATATCTTTTTATTTTAGTCCATTCAGGCTGCTATAACAATATACCACAGATTGTGTGGCTTATAAACAGCAAACATTTATTTCTCACAGTTTTGGAGGCTGGAAGTCCAAAATCAAGGTGCCAAGTATGATGGAGTTCTGAAGAAGCTGCTCTTCTAAGATGCAGACTGCCAAGTTTTCACTATGTCCTCATATGGTGTAAGGGATGAGCTAGTTCTCTGGGGCCTCTTTTATAAGGGCACGAATCTCACTCATGATGACCTAATCACCTCCCAAAGACTCTACCTTCTGATACCATTACCTTGGGCATTAGGTTTTCAACATATGAATTGGGGAGGGACATAAACATTCAGATCGTAGCACTTTCCCATTTTGGAGACAGAACTAAATTCCATATCTATCAATAGGCTATATTAAATAAGATTTAAAAGGACTAGGTAACAGGCCTAAAACAAACATGGTTTGAACAGTAGTATACGTAATTCCATCTAAAAATGAACAATATTAATTCTGAATTCTGCTTCTAGAATCATAAAACCAGAAAGATGACTATATTAAATTCCTTCATTTTACAGATAGGGGAATTCAAGTTTAAAGAGATCAAATGGCTCATCTCAATTTACACAGATGAGTTAGTGGCATAGCTGGGACTAGAACATACTCTCCCTTCTTCAAGTACATTTTTTCTAATCAATTCTTGGCATAACTCAAATTAATATACTGCCCTTTTCACATACTGCACTTTACAAAATACACCCAATGATGACTTAATGTTGAGAAGTCGATTGTGGTTGATTAGAGAGAAGAAAGGGTAGCTCAGCTTTGTTGAGGAGAAAACAAGTGTAGAAGAAGTTAAAAAGCTTCATTAGAATAAAATAATAAGAAATTAAGCATAGTGAAATCTTTTCAAATATACCAGTTTAGATTCGACCCCATTCTCATCACTATATCTGAATGATCATTACTTCTCAGTCTAGAAAGTGATTCATATCCCCAGTGAGAAACATTCAAAAACGAAAAAAATGTCGTTTTATAAGAAAACAAATTCTTCAACTCCACTTTGTAAACTTTGTACCCTGTCAGACATCCTTATTTTAGTAGATAATTTTCTCTGATTTTTAAAAATACATATTCTCTAACTCATAGAATTCATTACTTTAGGATTGGGGACATATAGATGTGGCAGTTGTATTACTTCTTCATGTGCCCAAATGCTCTAAAATATTCTAAGGTGTTCTCCTCATGATATCCACCTACAGTTATTGATAGTAGTCGCGCCCAAATTTTCAATAATGAAAACAAGTGCTACTCCCAAATCTATATTATTAATCTGGGAACTTTCCTCCTAAATGCTGTAACAAGTGTATTGAATAATTACTATTTACCAGGCATGGTGCTAGGTATTTTACATGCATTATTTTATTTAATTCTCACAACAACCCCATAAGGTTGGCAATATTATTATCCTTATTTTACAGATGAAGAAGCTGAAGTTCAGAGAAAATAAATAACCTATCTAAGAGCACACAGGTAATTCCTGAGCCATTACTCCTAACCACTATGTCGAGACATGCTAAGTGAAAATTTCAGTAGCTTCCTACCTAGATAAGTTAGAACATTCTACTTTTATCCTTAGCTGGCTAGAATATTGATTACCACTGCTATTTCCCATGATTCTAGTTTAGTTAGATGTGTTCTTATTTTCTACTTGCCTCTTTAAAGAGGGAAGAATTGATAAGTAACATTAAAAAGGGCTTTGCAAACACCAAATTTTATCTAAAATCACATCTAGAATTCACAAGTAGTAAAATTGAACTTTATAGTATTAAGTGGAGTTCCATCATAAACAAAATGTCAATAGTTCAGAAATTGGAAAAAAATAGGTGGTTATAAACTACTTTCTCTAAAGTACTTGTCATCAATGACCTTCTGGCAGTTGTCAGTTCTCCCTTTGTGATTCAGTGGCTTTTACAGAGTTGTTTTAAGTTTCAGAACAAAATAAAACATATATACAATGGAATAAACATTTGTGGAGCTTGGCCTTTGACCAGACATTTATTTTTTGTCTCCTCCAAAATTTTCAGAAGAATTAGACATTTGACATTTTCTCTTTAAATAGAGGCTGCTTTTCGCTGTGCTTCTTACCATTTTCTCTTACTACCTTCTAGATCCTATCTGACCTTACACATACCAGAGAGCAAAAGATGGTTACATATTTAGAACAGAAGGGTTAGAAAACTTTACACTGAATATCACCTTCCATATTCTTCCTTTTCTTCATTTCCTTCTCTTGCACTTGCACATAATGTAGTATGAGCTATCTAAGAAGTCAGTGGCACAATTTTCAAAATAATCTTCAGTAGATGTATGTGCAGGAGTGAGCAATTTCAGAGATTTTGGTTAAAAATATGTTTTCAGCAAACATGACAATAGATTTGTGTTCTCTGACTTGCAAACATGGAAGATCTTTATCAGCACACTTTGCAATTCTCAAGAATGCAGTTATAGCCCTAGTAATAGTACACCACACATTATTTCACATTCCCCAAAGAAGAATTCTTAAGATGCTTATTGTTTAGTCCAATAATAATCGTGGCATAATCTCCTTTAGTATGTTTAATTTTCTAGACACTAGAGGTTTAATTTTTGTTTCACATTACTAGTTCTGTGTTCTAAACTTTAGATAAAATATGTATATAAAATATATACCTAACAACAAACCAACCAATGGTGAGGTATTTAATCTAAGATATGTACCCTTTAAATATTTGACAGATATGTTGAATATATTTATGCTTATATTAATGCACATATTAAGCTCACAGGGAAGACATATAATGGCACACTTGCTTAATAAGTTCTCTTTATTCCTTTAAGTTTTGAAGACTCTATAGCATCAATTTTCCTTTTATTGCAATCTCCTATTATGGTGGTATATTCCACTATGCTGTCAGGTAATTGCCATGCAATGAATTTATATTTAAACCACATTACATTCTCCAAAATCTTTAAGTTAATTTTGTACTGTAAGATTTTTTTATAAGAGAAACTTGAGTAACATCACCTATGAATTCTCTTAAGCCACAGGAAAAAAAAGACTTTGCAGATGTATCACATCTTAGCTTGGGTTTGGAAAGTAGTTCAGACTATAAAATGTAGCTTCTGTTAGCAAATAATAGAGTGTATGATATAATGAATACTGAGAACTTTATATTGGCGATTCCAAATCTGTTTCCTGTGAGTGACCCAAAGTACAAGACTAAACAAATATAATTAGGTTTTGCTGCATAAAGTTATTATTTGTTTAAATGTTGTAATCCACTTACTAAATATATCTGAAATTTAATTTGGTGACAAGAAGTAAATATTGAAAAGCACTGTGAGCTCTCATCAAATCTGTCTGGTATGTACCCCCACTTTGATAATTTTTATATTTGCATAATCAAAACTTCTTTCCCCTACTGTTTCCTCAAGTCCAGAAAAATCACAGTGAAAACTTCTCGGAAATAAAAGTAGGAGACATCAGAAAATCAAAATTGTTCTTATTTTAATCTTATGAAAATCAAACAATTGTGTGATATGGTGCATAGTAGACACACACACAGAAATGGTATTCTTTCAACTGGGGAGCCAAGACCCTTGGGAAAGTCTTTCAGGAGCCTACACAATAGAGCTAAAAGGACCCAAATATAGGAATGGAGGACATTTTTGTCTCCAGTACAAAAATAAAGTCTGATGAATTTAGCAAAAACAGAAACTACTGCTTTATATTTACTACAGATATAATACAAAGGGTCATCGTGAGGAGAATTTAAAGTGAATTGCAGGGGAGAACTTCAAGATGGCAGAGGAGTAAGATGCGGAGATCACCTTCCTCTCCACAGATACATCAGAAATACATCTACATGTGGAACAACTCCTACAGAACACCTACTGAATGCTGGCAGAAGACCTCAGACTTCCCAAAAGGCAAGAAACTCCCCACATACCTGGGTAGAGCAAAAGAAAAAACAGAGACAAAAGAATAGGGACAGGACCTGCACCAGTGGGAGGGAGCTGTGAGGGAGGAAAGGTTTCCACACACTAGGAAGCCCCTTCGCGGGCGGAGGCTGTGGGTGGCAGAGGGGAGAAGCTTCGGAGCCGAGGAGGAGAGCGCAGCCACGGGGTGCAGAGGGCAAAGCGGAGAGATTCCCACACAAAGGATCAGTGCTGACCGGCACTCACCAGCCTGAGAGGCTTCTCTGCTCACCCGCCAGGGTGGGCAGGGGCTGCGAGCTGAGGCTCGGGCTTCGGCTTCGGTCAGATCCCAGGGAGAGGACTGGTGTTGGCTGTGTGAACACAGCCTGAAGGGAGCCAGTGCACCAGAGATAGCTGGAGGGAGTCCGGGAAAAAGACTAGACCTGCCTGAGAGGCAAGACACCATTGTTTCAGGGTTCACGGAGGAGAAGGGATTCAGAGCACCACCTAAACAATTCCAGAGATGGACGTGAGCCGTAGCTATCAGCACGGACACAAGAGATAGGCATGAAATGCTAAGGCTGCTGCTGCAGCCACCAAGAAGCCTGTGTGCAAGCATAGGCACTATCCACACCTCCCCTCCCAGGAGCCTGTGCAGCCTGCCACTGCCAGGGTCCCGTGATCCAGGGACAACTCCCTGGGAGAACACACGGCACACCTCAGGCTGTTGCAATGTCACAACGGTCTCTGACAATGCAGGTTAGCCCCACATTCCTTACCCTCTCTCCGCCTGGATTGAGTGAGCTAGAGCCCCTAATCAGCTGCTCCTTTAACCCGGTCCTGTCTGAGCAATGAACAGATGCCCTCAGGCGACCTACATGCAGAGGCAGGGTCAAATCCAAAGGTGAACCCCAGGAGCTGTGCGAACAAAGAACAGAAAGGGAAATTTCTCCCAGCAGCCTCAGGAGCAGTGGATTAAATCTCCACAATGAACTTTATGTACCCTGCATCTGTGGAACACCTGCATAGACAAGGAATCATCCAAAAATTGAAGTGGTGGACTTTAGGAGCAACGATATGTATATATTTTTCCTTTTTCTCTTTTTGTGAGTGTGTATGTGTATGCTTCTTTTTGTGATTTTGTCTGTATGGCTTTGCTTTTACCATTTGTCTTAGGATTCTGTCTTTCCTTTTTTTTTTTTGTATAGTTTTTAGCACTTGTTATCATTGGTGGATTTGTTTTTTAGTTTGGTTGTACTCTTCTTACTTTCTTTTTTTTTTATTACTTTTTAATTTTCAATAATTATTTTTTAATTTTATTATAATTATTTTATTTTACTTTACTTTTTTCTTTCTTTCTTTCTTTCTTTCCTTCTCCCTTTTCCTCTGAGCTTGTGGCTGACAGGACCTTGGTGCTCCGGCCGAGTGTCAGGACTGTGCCTCTGAGGTGGTAGAGCTGAGTTCAGGACACTGGTCCACCAGAGACCTTCTGGCTCCATGTAATATTAAATGGCAAAAGCTCTCCCAGAGATCTCCATCTCAATGCTAAGACACAGCTCCACTCAACAACCAGCAAGTTACAGTGCTGGACACCCTATGGGTAACAACTAGCAAGACAGGAACACAACCTCACCCATTAGCAGAGAGGTGGCCTAAAATCATAATAAGGTCAGAGATACCCCAAAACACACCACCGGGCATGGACCTGCCCACCATAAAGACAAGATCCAGCCTCATCCACCAGGACACAGGCACTAGTCCCCTCCACCAAGAAGCCTACACAGCCTACTGAACCAACCTTAGCCACTGGGGGCAGACACCAAAAACAACAGGAACTACGAAACTGCAGCCTACAAAAAGGAAACCCAAACACAGTAAGTTAAGCAAAATGAGAAGATGGAGAAATACACAGCAGATGAAGATGCAAGGTAAAAATTCACCAGACCAAATAAATGAACTGGAAATAGGCAGTATACCTGAAAAAGAATTCAGAGTAATAATGGTAAAGATGATCCAAAATCTTGGAAATAGGATGGAGAAAATACAAGAAACATTTAACAAGGACCTAGAAGAACTAAAGAGCAAACAAACAATGATGAACAACACAATATATAAAATTAAAAATTCTCTAGAAGGAATCAATAGCAGAGTAAATGAGGCAGAAGAATGGATAAGTGACCTGGAAGATAAAATAGTGGAAGTAACTACTGTAAAGCAGAACAAAGAAAAAAGAATGAAAAGAATTGAGGACAGTCTCAGAGATTTCTGGGACAATATTAAACACACCAACATTCGGATTATAGGGGTCTCAGAAGAAGGAGAGAAAAAGAAAGGGACTGAGAAAATATTTGAAGAGATTATAGTTGAAAACTTACCTCATATGGGAAAGGAAATAGTTAATCAAGTCCAGGAAGTGCAGAGAGTCCCATACAGGATAAATCCAAGGAGAAATACACAAGACACATATTAATCAAACTATCAAAAATTAAAAACAAAGAAAAAATATTAAAAGCAGCAAGGGAAAAACACCAAATAACATACAAGGGAATCCCCATAAGGTTAACAGCTGATCTTTCAGCAGAAACTCTGCAAGACAGAAGGGGCTGGCAGGACATATTTAAAGTGATGAAGGAAAAAAACCTACAACCAAGATTACTCTACCCATCAAGGATCTCATTCAGATTCAATGGAGAAATTAAAACCTTTACAGACAAGCAAAAGCTAAGAGAATTCAGCACCACCAAACCAGTTTTACAACAAATGCTAAAGGAACTTCTCTAGGCAGGAAACACAAAAGAAGGAAAAGACGTACAATAACAAATCTAAAACAATTAAGAAAATGATAATAAGAATTTACATATCGATAATTACCTTAAACATGAATGGATTAAATGCTTCAACAAAAAGACCCAGGCTTGCTGAATGGATACAAAAACAAGACCCATATGCTGTCTACCAGAGACCCACATTAAACCCAGGGACACATACAGACTGAAAGTGAGGGGATGGAGAAAGATATTCCATGCAAATGGAAATCAAAAGAATGCTGGTGTAGCAATTCTCATATCACTCAAAAAAGACGTTAAAAGAAAGACTATTACAAGAGACAAAGAAGGACACTACATAACGATAAAGGGATCAATCCTAGAAGAAGATATAACAATTGTAAATAATTATGCACCCAACATAGGAGCACCTCAATACATAAGGCAAATGCTAACAGCCATAAAAGGGGAAATCGACAGTAACACAATCAGAGTAGGAGACTTTAACACCCCACTTTCACCAATGGACAGATGATCCAAAATGAAAATAAATAAGGAAACACGGGCTTTAAATGATACATTAAAAAAGATGGACTTAATTGATATTTGTAAGACAATCCATCCAAAAACAACAGAATACACTTTCTTCTCAAGTTCTCATGGAACATTCTACAGGATAGATCATACATTGGGTCACAAATCAAGCCTTGGTAAATTTAAGAAAATTGAAATCGTATCAAGTATCTTTTCTGACCACAACTCTATGAGACTAAATACCAATTGCAGGAAAAAAATCTGTGAAAAATGCAAACACATGGAGGCTAAACAATACACTACTTAATAACCAAGAGATCACTGAAGAAATCAGAGGAAATCGAAAATTACCTAGAAAAAAATGACAATGAAAACACGATAACCCAAAACCTATGGGATGCAGCAAAAGAAGTTCAAAGAGGGAAATTTACAGCAATACAAGCCTACATGAAGAAACAAGAAACATCTGAAATAAACAATCTAAATTTACACCTAAAGCAATTGGAGAAAGAAGAACAAAAACACGCCAAAGTTAGCAGAAGGAATGAAATCATAAATATCAGATCAGAAATAAGTGAAAAAGAAATGAAGGAAAAAATTGCAAACATCAATAAAACTAAAAGCTGGTTCTTTGAGAAGATAAATAAAATTGATAAGCCATTAGCCAGACACATCAAGAAGAAAAGGGAGAAGACTCAAATCAGTAGAATTAGAAAGGTAAAAGGAGAAGTAACAACTGACATTGCAGAAATACAAAGAATCATGAGAGATCACTACAAGCAGCTCTATGCCAATAAAATGGAAAACCTGGAAGAAATGGACACATTTTTAGAAAAGCACCACCTTCCGAGACCAAACCATGAAGAAACAGAAAATATAAACAGACCGATCACAAGCACTTAAATTGAGACTGTGATTAAAAATCTTCCAACAAACCAAAGCCCCGGAACAGCTGGCTTCACAGGTGAATTCTATCAAACATTTAGAGAAGAGCTAACACCTATCCTTCTCCAACTCTTCCAAAATATAGCAGAGGGAGGAACACTCCCAAACACATTCTACAAGGCCACCATCACCCTGATACCAAAACCAGACAAGGATGTCACAGAGAAAGAAAACTACAGGCCAATATCACTGATGAACAAAGATGCAAACATCCTCAACTAATTACTAGCAAACTGAATCCAGCAGCACATTAAAAGGATCATACACCATGTTCAATTGGAGTTTATCCCAGGAATGCAAGTATTCTTCAGTATAAACAGATCAATCAATGTGATACACCATATTAAAAAATTGAAGGTTAAAAACTGTATGAGCATTGCAATAGATGCAGAAAAAGTTTTAAACAAAATTCAAAACCCATTTATGATAAAAAAAAAAAAAAACCTCTAGAAATTAGGCATAGAGGGAACTTTCCTCAACATAATAAAGACCATATATGACAAACCCACAGCCAACATTGTCCTCAATGGTGAAAAACTGAAACAATTTCCTCTAAGATCTGGAATAAGACAAGGTTGCCCACTCTCACCACTATTATTTAACATACTTTTGGAACTTTTAGCCACAACAATCAGAGAAGAAAAAGGAAGTAAATGAAAACAAATCAGAAAAGAAGAAGTAAAACTGTCACTGTTTGCAAGATGACATGACACTATACATAGAGAATCCTAAAGATGCTACCAGAAAACTACTAGAGCTAATCAATGAATTTGGTAAAGTAGCAGGATACAAAATTACTGCACAGAAATCTCTTGCATCCCTATAAACTAGTGATGAAAAAGCTGAAAGAGAAATTAAGGAAACACTCCCATTTACCATTGCGACAAAAAGAATAAAATACCTAGGAATAAACATACCTGAGGAGACAAAAGACCTGTATGCAGAAAACTATAAGACACCGATAAAAGAAATTAAAGATGATACAAGCAGATGGAGAGATATACCATGTTCTTGGATTGGAAGAATCAACACTGTGAAAATAACTCTAGTACCCAAAGCAATCTATAGATTCAATGCAATGCCTATCAAACTATCACTGGCATTTTTCACAGAACTAGAACAAAAAATTTCACAATTTGTATGGAAACACAAGAGACCCTGTGTAGGCACAGCAATGTTGAGAAAGAAAAACAGAGCTGGAGGAATCAGGCTCCTGGACTTCAGACTATACTACAAAGCTGCAGTTATCAAGACAGTATGGTACTGGCACAAAAACCAAAACATAGAGCAATGGAACAGGATAGAAAGCCCAGAGATAAACCCATGCACATATGGTCACTTTATTTTTGATAAAGCAGGCAAGAATATACAATGGAGAAAAGGCAACCTCTTCAATAAGTGGTGCTGGGAAATCTGGACAGCTCCTTGTAAAAGAATTTAATTAGAGCACTTCCTAACACCATACACAAAATAAACTCAAAATGGATTAAAGACATAAATATAAGCCCAGACACTATTAAACTCTTAGAGGAAAACAGAGGCAGAACACTCTATGACATAAAGCACAGCCAGATCCTTTTTGACCCACCTCCTAGAGAAATGGAAATAAAAACAAAAATAAACAAATGGGACCTAATGAAACTTAAAAACATTTACACAGCAAAGGAAACCTAAACAAGATCAAAAGACAACCCTCAGAATGGGAGAAAATATTTGCAAGTGAACCAACTGACAAAGGATTAATCTCCAAAATTTACAAGCAGCTCATGCAGCTCAATATCCAAAAAACAAACAACCCAATCCAAAAATGGGCAGAAGACCTAAATAGACATTTCTCCAAAGAAGATATACAGTTTGTCAACAAACACATGAAAGAATGCTTAACATCAGTAATCATTAGAGAAATGCAGATCAAAACTACAATGAGATATCACCTCACACCATTCAGAATGGCTATCATCAAAACATCTACAAACAGTAAATGCAGGAGAGGGTGTGGAGAAAAGGGAACCCTCTTGCATTGTTGGTGGGAAGGTAAATTGATACAGTCACTATGGAGAACAGTATGGAGGTTCCTTAAAAAAGTAAAAATATAACTACCATATGACCCTGCAATCCCACTCCTAGGCATATACCCTGAGAAAACCATAATTCAAAAAGGGTCATGTATCACAATGTTCATTGCAGCTCTATTTACGATAGCCAGGATATAGAAGCAACCTAAGTGTCCATTGACAGATGAATGGATGGAGAAGAAGTGGCACATATATACAATGGAATATTACTCAGCCATAAAAAGAAATGAAATTGAGTTATTTGTAGTGAGGTGGATGGACCTAGAGACTCATACAGAGTGAAGAAAGTCAGAAAGAGAAAAACAAACACCGTGTGCTAACACATATATATGGAATCTAAAAAAAATATGGTTATGAAGAACCTAGGGGCAGGACAGGAATAAAGCTGCAGATGTAGATAATGGACTTGAGGACATGGAGAGGGGGAAGGGTAAGCTGAGACAAAGTTAGAGAGTGATATGGACGGATATATACTACCAAACGTAAAATAGATAGTAGGAAGCAGCGCATAGCACAGGGAGATCAGCTCGGTGCTTTGTGACCACCTAGAGGTGTGGAAAAGGGAGGGTGGGAGGGAGGGAGACACAAGAGGGAAGAGATATGGGGATATATGTATATGTATAACTGATTCACTTTGTTATAAAGCAGAAACTAACACACCATTGTAAAGCAATTATACTCCAATAAAGATGTTAAAAAAATAAATAAATAAAGTGAATTGCAAGCCGTTGTTAGCACTGAAGAGAGAAAAGACATTGGCTACTTTCGTAGCAGTTGAAAAGCTCCCAGTGGTCCTACATAGCTCTGAGCACAAGCCATGCAGCAACTGGACATTCCGTATGTAATGTCAGCTGAAGCTCCCTAGAGAGCATTTGAGTCTCAGTACGGAACCTTCAGTCCAAAATAATCCGACCAGTTAAAAATACATAAAACACAGCCCCAAAAAAAGAAAAAAAAGAGAGAGAGAAGAAAGAAAAGAAAACAACCAAACAAAAAATTACCCAGAGTCATATAAAAATGAGGTGGCTATACAGAGTAAAAACAGAGGGAAAATATGATTTTGAAGCCAGGCTTTGGTAACAATTTTCTATATTGCTTTAGCCAATAGCCAAAGGTGAATAAAAGGTCTATGACTGTTATCTAAGTTAATTCCACTGGAAAAACAATTCCTTCTTAATTTCTATGACCCTGAGGCAGGGGTTTCAGCTTGTTTTAGCCTCTAATGGTCTGGATATTGCTTTAGATCTCTGAGACATTTTTTGTTTTGTTTTAAAGTGTTATTGTTTAGTAAAATCATGTTATTTGTAAAATGAAATCAAGCAATATAGGAAGATAAGTTATGAAAATAAAAATCCCTTGAAATTCTAACTGTAGTAGCTTTTAGGAATGGATTTCACGTGACAGCATGTTTTATTTTCCTATTCAAATCTCCTTCATCCTTCAAAGTAGGGCTGTGGTTCTACCTCTTCTGAGAAACCCTCTGTGATTAGATTGCTTACCTCTCACCTGTCTTTGCTTTTGATTAAGCTCTAAAAAATAATGGAAACATTCTTCAGTTAGACATTCATTAGATATAATTTATTTTTATTTTCCCTAAAAGAATGTAAGCTGCTCAAGTCAGAACATATTTTTACCTCATTTACAATATCTTATGTAGTAGTGATAATGCAGGAGACATTCAATAAGTCAATAATTTTTTACTTGTTTTGTACTACTCTTTTCTGTCACCGGGTTGACGTGCCTCGTAACAAAATAGCTTCAACCGAGGAGGTCAGCGGAAGACCCAGGCCAGCAATCTCGGTCCCTCGATAGTAAGCAAAGAATTGCAAACCATCCCCTTTAAGTGTAAGCACAAAGCAAAAATTTATTGAAACAAAGATATACTCTCAGAGAGGGGGAGAGAGAGAGAGAGAGAGAGAGAGAGAGAGAGAGAGAGGTATCAGGCTGTTTCTGTGAATCAAAAGCCACATTCTTATACAGGCTTAAGGGCACTTTTTTTTTTTTTGAACAAAAAAATATAATTTTTTATTTAAATTGTATCTTCTAAGGACAATGTGGTAGCTGCTAGCTGCAGGTGGCTATTTAAATAAAATAAAAATTTTAGTTCCTCAGTCATATTAGCCACATTTCAAGTGGATAATCATCTCAAGTGGATCATTTCAAGTGGATAATCATCAGCTAATGGTTAAGATATTGTCAGTACAAATATAGGACATTTCTCTCATTTCAGAAAATTCTATTATACAGTACGGTTCTAGAGAGTGCTACCTGCATCTTTATTAGGGTCTACCTTAAATTATTATTGTTATTATTATTTTACATCTTTATTGGAGTATAATTGCTTTACAATGGTGTGTTAGTTTCTGCTTTATAACAAAGTGAATCAGTTATACATATACATATGTTCCCATATCTCTTCCCTCTTGCGTCTCCCTCCCTCCCACCCTCCCTATCCCACCCCTCTAGGTGGTCACAAAGCACCGAGCTGATCTCCCTGTGCTATGCAGCTGCTTCCCACTAGCTATCTATTTTACGTTTAGTAGTGTATATATGTCCATGCCACTCTCTCGCTTTGTCACAGCTTACCCTTCCCCCTCCCCATATCCTCAAGTCCATTCTCTAGTAGATCTGTGTCTTTATTCCCGTCTTACCCCTCAGTTCTTCATGACATTTTTTTTCTTAGATTCCATATATATGAGTTAGCATATGGTATTTGTCTTTCTCTTTCTGACCTACTTCACTCTGTATGACAGACTCTAGGTCCATCTACCTCACTACAAATAACTCAATTTCATTTCTTTTTATGGCTGAGTAGTATTCCATTGTATATATATGCCACATCTTCTTTATCCATTCATCCAATGATGGACATTAGGTTGCTTCCATCTCCTGGCTATTGTAAATAGAGCTGCAATGAACATTTTGGTACATGACTCTTTTTGAATTATGGTTTTCTCAGGGTATATGCCCAGTAGTGGGATTGCTGGGTTCATATGGTAGTTCTATTTTTAGTTTTTTAAGGAACCTCCATACTGTTCTCCATAGTGGCTGTACCAATTCACATTCCCAGCAGCAGTGCAAGAGTGTTCCCTTTTCTCCACACCCTCTCCAGCATTTGTTTCTCAATTTTTGATAATGGCCATTCTGACTGTTGTGAGGTGATATCTCATTGTAGTTTTGATTTTCATTTCTCTAATGATTAATGATGTTGAGCATTCTTTCATGTGTTTGTTGGCAAACTGTATATCTTCTTTCCAGAAATATCTATTTAGGTCTTCTGCCCATTTTTGGATTGGGTTTTTTTTTTTGTTGTTGTTATTGAGCTGCATGAGCTGCTTGTAAATTTTGGAGATTAATCCTTTGTCAGTTGCTTCATTTGCAAATATTTTCTCACCATAAACAAGACCCAAAGAAACCCTCCGAAAGGGCACTTATTTGTGTGTGTGTGTGTGTGTGTGTGTGTGTGTGTGTATGCACATGTGTGTACAAGTTTTTATTTGAACACCTACATACAGGTCTTTGGGTATACTTGTAAGAGTTGAAAATGCTGGGCCATATGGTAATTTTATTTTAAGCTTATTTAGGAACCATCAAACTGATTTTCACAGTGGCCACATCATTTTACATTCCCAGCAACAATTTCTAAGGGTTCCAATTTCTCGACATTCACCAACACTCTTTTTGGAGTGACAGGGGATCATTATTTGATTGACACTCCTGAGCTTTGGAACAAGTTTACTGCGGCACGTGCTTTCACCCTTGACTCGCTAACAAATGCCCACTGAGGGGGCTGTGGGGAAAAACCACATGTAGATTTTATTTTTTTATATTTTATTTATTTTTTTATACAGCAGGTTCTTATTAGTTATCTATTTTATACATATAAGTGTATATGTGTCAATTCCAATCTCCCAAATCATCACACACACACACCCTGTCACTTTCACCCCTTTGTGTCCATAGGTTTGTTCTCTACATCTGTGTCTCTATTTCTGCCCTGCAAACTGGTTCATCTGTACCATTTTTCTAGATTCCACATATATGCGTTAATATACGATATTTGTTCTTCTCTTTCTGACTTACTTCACTCTGCATGGCAGTCTCTAGATCCATCCATGTCTCAACAAATGACCCAATTTCATTCCTTTTTATGGCTGAGTAATAATACATTGTATATATGTACCACAACTTCTTTATCCATTCGTCTGTCAATGGGCATTTAGGTTGCTTCCATGACCTGGCTATTGTAAATAGTGCTGTATTACACTATATAACACAACATGTATTACTTGACCATAGGTGCGTGGGTTTACCTCTGGGCTTTCTATCCTGTTCCATTGATCTATATTTCTGTTTTTGTGCCAGTACCATATAGTGTTGAATACTGTAGCTTTGTAGTATACTCTGAAGTCAGGGAGTCTGATTCCTCCATCTCCGTGTTTTTCCCTCAAGACTGCTTTGGCTATTCGGGGTCATTTGTGTCTCCATACAAATTTTAATGTTTTTTGTTGTAGTTCTGTAAAAAATGCCATTGGTAATTTGATAGGGATTGCATTGAATCTGTAGATCGCTTTGGGTAATAGAGTCATTTTCACAATAATGATTCTTGAAATCCAAGAACATGGTATATCTCTCCATCTGTTTGTAATCATCTTTAATTTCTTTCAGCAGTGTCTTATAGTTTTCTGCATACAGGTCTTTTGTCTCCCTAGGTAGGTTTATTCCTAGGTATTTTATTCTTTTTGTTGCAATGGTAAATGGGAGTGTTTCCTTACTTTCACTTTCAGATTTTTCATCATTAGTGTATAGGAATGCAAGAGATTTCTGTGCATTAATTTTGTATCCTGCAACTTTACCAAGTTCATTGATTAGCTTTAGTAGTTTTCTGGTGACTACTTTAGGATTCTGTATATAAAGTATCCTGTCATATGCAAACAGTGACAGGTTTACTTCTTCTTTTCCAATTTGTATTCCTTTTATTTCTTTTTCTTCTCTGATTGCCATGGCTAGGACTTCCAAAACTATGTGGAATAATAGTGGGGAGAATGGACATCCTTGTCTTGTTCCTGGTCTTAGAGGAAATGCTTTCATTTTTTCACCATTCAGAATGATGTTTGCCGTGGGTTTGTCATATATGGCCTTTATTATGTTGAGGTAAGTTCCCTCTATGGTGACTTTCTGGAGAATTTTTATCATAAATGGGTGTTGAATTTTGTCAAAAGCTTTTTCGGCATCTATTGATATAATCATACGGTTTTTCTGCTTCAATTTATTAATATGGAATATCACATTGATTGATTTGCGTATATTGAAGAATCCTGGCATCTCTGGGATAAATCCCACTTGATTATGGTGTATGATCCTTTTAATGTGTTGTTGGATTCTGTTTGCTAGTATTTTGTTGAGGATTTTTGTATCTATATACATCAGTGGTATTGTTCTGTAATTTTCTTTTTTTGTAGTATCTTTGGTTTTGGTATCAGGGTGATGGTGGCCTCATAGAATGAGTCTGGGAGTGTTCCTTCCTCTGCAATTTTTTGGAAGCGTTTGAGAAAGATGGGTGGTAGCTCTTCTCTAAATGTTTGATAGACTTCACCTGTGTAGCCAGCTGGTCCTGGACTTTTGTTTGTTGGAAGATTTTTAATCACAGTTTCATTACTTGTGATTGGCCTGTTCATATTTTTTATTTCTTCCTGGTTCTGTCTTAGAAGGTTATACCTTTCTAAGAATTTGTCCATTTCTTCCAGGTTTTCCATTTTATTGGCATAGTGTTGCTTGTAGTAGTCTCTTTGGATGCTTTGTATTTCTGCGTGTCTGTTGTAACTTCTCCTTTTTCATTTCTAATTTTATTGATTTGAGTCCTCTCCCTCTGTTTCTTGATGAGTCTGACAAATGGTTTATCAATTTCGTATATCTTCTCAAAGAACCAGCTTTTAGTTTTATTGATCTTTGTTATTGTTTTCTTTGTTTCTATTTCATTTATTTCTGCTCTGATCTTTATGATTTCTTTCCTTCTGCTAACTTTGGGTTTTGTTTGTTCTTCTTTCTCTAGTTCCTTTATGTGTAAGGTTAGACAGTTTATCTGAGATTCTTCATGTTTCTTGAGGTAGGCTTGTATTGCTATAAACTTCCCTCTTAGAACTGCTTTTTCTGCACCCCCTGGGTTTTGGATCATCGTGTTTTCATTGTAATTTGTCTCTAGGTATTTTTTGATTTCCTGTTTGATTTCTTCAGTGATCTCTTGGTTATTTAGTAGCATATTGTTTAGCCTCCATGTGTTTGTGTTTTTTATGGGTTTTTTTTTCCTGTAATTGATTTCTAATCTCATAGCGTTGTGGTCAGTAAAGAGGTTTGATATGATTTCAGTTTTTTTAAATTTACTGAGGCTTGATTTGCGACCTAAGATGTGATCTATCCTGGAGAATGTTCCATGCACACTTGAGAACAAAGTGTAATCAGCTGTTTTTGGAGCAAATGTTCTATAAATATCAATTAAATCTATCTGGTCTATTGTGTCATTTAACACTTGTGTTTCCTTATTAATTTTTTGTTTGGATCATCTGTTGATTGGTGTAAGTGAGGTGATAAAGTCTCCCACTATTATAGTTTTGCCCTTGATTTCCTCTTTTATAGCTGTTAGCAGTTGCCTTATGTATTGAGGTGCTCCTATGTTGGGTGCATATATATTTATAATTGTTTTATCTTCTTCTTGGATTGATCCCTTGATCATTATACAGCATCCTTCCTTGTCTCTTGTAACATTCTTTATTTTAAAGTCTATTTTATCTGATATGACTATTGCTACTCCAGCTTTCTTTTGATTTCTATTTGCAAGGAATATCTTTTTCCATCCCCTCACTTTCAGTCTGTATGTGTCCCTAGGTCTGAAGTGGGTCTCCTGTAGACAGCATATATATGTGTCTTGTTTTTGTATCCATTCAGCAAGCCTGTGTCTTTTTGTTGAAGTATTTAATCCATTTACATTTAAGGTAATTATCCATATGTATGCTCCTATTACCATTTTCTTAATTGTTATGGGTTTGTTTTTATAGGTCCTTTTCTTCTCTTGTGTTTCCCACTTAGTGTAGTTCCTTTAGCATTTGTTGTAGAGCTGGTTTTGTGGTCTGGAATTCTCTTAGCTTTTGCTTGTCTGTAAAGCTTTTGATTGCCCCATCAAATCTGAAAGTGATCCTTGATGGGTAGAGTAATCTTTGTTGTAGGTTCTTCCCTATCATCACTTTAAATATGTCATGCCACTCCCTTCTTGTTTGTAGAGTTTCTGCTGAGAAATCATCAGTTAACCTTATGGGAGTTCCCTTGTATGTTATTTGTCATTTTTCCCTTGCTGCTTTCAGTAATTTTTCTTTTTTTAAATTTTTTGCCAGTTTGATTACTATGTGTCTTGGCATGTTTCTCCTTGGGTTTATCCTATATGGAACTCTCCGCACTTCCTGGACTTGGGTGGCTATTTCCTTTCCCATGTTAGGGAAGTTTTCGACTATAATCTGTTCACATATTTTCTCAGGTCTTTTCTCTCTCCCTTCTCCTTCTGGGACCCCTATACTGAGAATGTTGTTGTGTTTAATGCTGTCCCAGTGGTCTCTTAGGCTGTCTTCATTTCTTTTCATTCTTTTTTCTTTATTCTGTTCCGCAGCTCTGAATTCCACCATTCTGTCTTCCAGGTCACTTATCCTTTCTTCTGCCTCAGTTATTCTGCTATTGATTCCTTCTAGTGTATTTTTCATGTCAGTTATTGTATTGTTCATCTCTCTTTATTTGTTCTTTAATTCTTCTAGGTGTTTGTTCTTTAATTCTTCTAGGTCTTTTTTAAACATTTCTTGCATCTTCTCTTCTTTGCCTCCATTCTTTTTCTGAGGTCCTGGATCATCTTCACTATCATTATTCTGAATTCTTTTTCTGGAAGGTTGCCTATGTCCACTTCATTTAGTTGTTTTTCTAGGGTTTTATCTTGTTCCTTCATCTGGTACATAATCGTCTGCCTTTTCATTTTGTCTATCTTGCTGTGAATGTGGTTTTCATTCTACAGGCTGAAGAATTGTAGTTCTCCTTGCTTCTGCTGTCTGCCCTCTGCTGGAAGAGGCTATCTAAGAGGCTTGTGCAAGTTTCCTTATGGGAGGGACCGGTGGTAGGTAGAGCTGGCTGTTGCTGTGGTGGGAAGAGCTCAGTATAACTTTAATCCACTTGTCTGTTGATAGGTTGGGCTGTGTTCCCTCCCTGTTGGTTGTTTGGCCTGAGGCCACCCAGCACTGGAGCCTACCCGGCTCTTTGGTTGGCCTAATTGCAGACCCTGGGAGGGCCCACACCAAGGAGGACCTCCCAGAACTTCTGCTGCCAGTGTCCTCATCCCCGTGGTGAGCCACAGCCACCCCCCTCCTCTGCAGGAGACCCTCCAACACCAGGCAGTAGGTCTGGTTCAGTCTCCTGTGGGGTCACTGCTCCTTCCTCTGTGTCCCAATACACACACTACTTTGTGTGTATCCTCCAAGAGTGGAGTGTCTGTTTTCTCCAGTCCTGTCAAAGTCCTGCAATCAAATCCCACTAGCCTTCAAAGACTGATTCTCTAGGAATTCCTCCTCTTGTTGCCGGACCCCCAGGTTGGGAAGCCTGACATGGGGCTCAGAACTTTCACTCCAGTGGGTGGACTTCTGTCATATAAGTGTTCTCCAGTTTGTGAGTCACCCACCCAGCAGTTATGGGATTTGATTTTATTGTGATTGCGCCCCTCCTACCATCTCTTTGTGGCTTCTCCTTTGTCTTTGGATATAGGGTATCATTTTTGGTGAGTTCCAGTGTCTTCCTGTAGATGATTGTTCAGCAGTTAGTTGTGATTCCGGTGCTCTCGCAAGAGGGAGTGAGAACACATCCTTCTCCATGTAGATTTTATTATAATTGTCATATAATGAGTTTGTGTTTACTATAGGTTATACGCCTCTCTATTCTGGGCATGTGCATCCCGGGGAGGTTCCCTCGTGTTACTGTGCCCCTCTTTATCAGGATATGCTGCCCACTACACGACCATAATTTCTCCTGTTCTGGGTGGGGTCAGGGGAGAGTCCCCAGATGGTTGGGTGTAACTTGACTTCTCTTTCTTGCCTTTCTCACCACTGTCACCTCCTTGCTGCTAATGTCTGACTAACTACCTAACATTTCTACCTTAAGAATTTATAAGAGGAGGCAAAAAAATAGGAATCTGAATATTTTAATCAGGTTTGAGATTTCCTTGAGATTTGGTAGCAACTTCATCAGTTTACATTAACTGATGCACATTTTAAAACTATGTTTGGTTAAATAGGACAGAAGTCCTAAAACTTTTTGGTCTAGGACCACTTCACACTCTTAAAAATTATTCAGGACTCCAAAGAGTTTTTGTTTGGGTGGGTTATATCTATCAATAATTACCATATTAGAAATTAAAACTGAAAAAGTTTTAAAACACAGGATATAGAACCACAGGTTTCATTAATCTCAAAGCAATGATATCACATATCAAGCAGCCTCTGGAAAACTCCACTGTACACTAGTGAGAGAATGAGAGTGAAAAAAGCAAATAATGCCTTCATACAATGATGAAAATATTTTGACCTTGTGGACTTTTGGAAAGGACCTTGGGGACCCGAGTTTTCCCCAGACCGCACTCAGAATTGCTGCTCCAGATGAACTAAACTCAACACATCTGTTTGAAACTAATCATGGTATTTGGAGGTTTATGAAACAAAAGGAACTGAAGGCATGGGGTATGGTCAAAAAGGTTTTATATTCTAGTGCTACTGTAGTCAGTTGGTTAGACCTAGAGAATAAGAGTATCCACTTGAAGGCTGGATTCTTCCTCAGAAAGCTAGGCTTCAAGGTTAAAAGACCATCTAGTCGGTATTTCTCTATTGTGATCCAAACAACCCCACATCAGAATCATTAAGGATTTAAACTGCATATAACTGTATTTCACTACAGATCAGCTAAATCAGAATCTTAGAGGTGGAGCCTGCAAACCTGCTATTTTAATAAAATCCCCAGATCCTCCAATTTCAGCTTTTAGAGAAATGAATTGATAAATGTGTTTATTTAGGGGAAGAGTTCATCAGAAGAAAAGATCAGACTCTGGAGGGCCAGGCAATGGGAAAGTGTCTCTTCTAAGATTACTAGAAGATAGTGGAGGAATCTCACCCAGGCATTAAAGTTTCAACAGCTCTATAGTACTATCTGAAACAAAGTGATGAGCCCTTCCAGAGGCACTGGGTCATTCTGCATACGGCCAAACCAGAGCAAGTGGAGATATGGGCTATTGCATATTTCAGGTGACCTATGAACTTATTTATATCTGTGGTTCCTATTTTTTCTCTAAAGTAGCAAATCATTCAGAGAATCTATAAATCAAATCTGCACTATCAGGAAACCAAGCAACCTTCTTGTTTTTGTTTTTTTTTAAAGGCTTTTCATTCTAATCATCACAGGGGTTTTCAGTGATTCCTGCTGTGCAACACAAGATTCTGAAATCCAATTAAATATATAGTCAAATACAAAAAGGCAGACTCTTTATTCTAACACAGCTACCACATTAAAAACAACAATGGGTGAGATTTACGTAGCACCAATTGCAACGTTTAAAGCATTTTACACCATGGTTTTTTTTTTAATACTGTGGTTAATCCTCCCCACTTTAATGATTCAGGAAATGAAGAACGGCCTTACAGGTAGGCGAAATAGGTGGCTACCTATGATAGGTGGCTACAGTGATATTTAAAATGTGTTGTGTCCCCAAATCTTCTTGCCCCTGAAATATAACCCATGGTTTTATTAACCTAACATATGTACAGTGATTTACAGATTGCAAAGTGATTTCATATAATTATCATATTTAATTTCCTCAACAGCCCTGAAATAGGTAAGAGGCATCATCATCCCCATTTTACATATAAGAAAACTGAGTCAACTATGCACAAGGAAAGGGATTATATTTTAATCACCTAGTTTGTAACAGTCACTTTTCACACACGCTTTAATATAATTCTCTCTATAATCCTACTTCACAAATGAGGAGAATGAGGTTCAGAGAAGTTAAGCAACCTGCCCAAGGTCACAAAGTCTGTAACTAGTAAAGCTGAGATTTGAACCCAGGTCTGTGTTCCTCTGATTCCAGAACCAAAGCCCTTCAAAAGTTGGCACATATGATTCATTTTTAATAAAGCTTGATAAAATGTTTTCAGCATGAATTTACACTTTCTTAATTATAAGCAAGAAGAAACTAATCTAAAATAGTTTTTGTTTTTTAAACATAGTGCTCAAGAAATTAAGTATGCCTTCAATTCCCTTGCATGTGTGTGTGTGTGTGTGTGTGTGTGTGTGTGTGTGTGTCTAATTGTTATAAACTTATGGTCTAATGGGTTACTGTAAAACAACTTTTTTCATTAACTTTCCTCATTTTACTTATTAGTCCATGTTTATATCTTAATTTATAATATATATCAATGTGAACATAAAATACATTAATTTTATTTTTTAATTAATGTGTTTTCCTAATTCAGAAAGGTATTCTCCAGAGTTATCATTAATAGCTCACTTGGACAACTCAACTATCCCCACCCCCACTTCACCCAACACACACACACAATTAACTCTATGTTCTCCCACTTGCTCCAATACTGGAAGATGGATGAGCTAACCATGATTATAAGTTCAGTCCCACCTTAGTGACATAGAAATAGTCTGAGCAACCCTATACCTGCAGTTCAAAAACTCAAAATCAATTTAATTTTAATACTGGTCATACTGAGCACATATTAAAATTAATTCATTAGTAATGATCACTCAGTGCTGTCCTATGACTAAGTTCTTTTCTCGTCACCAACCCTATTCGCTCCATGAGAGGACTTTTAGTCCTCATCCTCTTGCTGGACTGCCACCAAATGCCTAATCTTCAGTCACTTGCTACTCCTGCATGGGCAAGCTTTCTGAGATGCAATGCAGTTTGTATGATTTCTTCACTGCAGAACTATATTAGGATGAGTGTCAGTGAGTACATGCATTAAATAAACTAAACTCGGATCTGGTACACATCTGGATTACATCTGGATCAGATGTTTTGATCTGAGCCACCTATGTGATTCACCTAGAACTATAGTCAGGAGGCCACGTGGTTGAATGAAAGAAATACGGGCTCTGGTGTCAGATTGTCTGTGTCTCAATATTGTCTGCTGTTTACTAGTTGTGGGACCTTGGAAAAAACTACTTAAACTTCTCCCTGTCTTTATCTTCATCTATAAAATAGATATAATAATAGTAACAGCCTTAAAAGTTTGCTGTGAATATTAAATGAGACGAAATGTATTAAATATCTGGCATAGAGTAAGTAGTAAAAAAAAAAAAAATCTCAGTTTCCTTTTCCTTCTTCATTTTTCTCATCTGGCTTGCCCAGCTGTTACTTAATTTCTAGTTCTGACTCTCAGGAGATCAAGAAAAATTAGAGTGATCTGTTGAAAGAATTTCTGATAGCTTCTGATTTCTATAAGAAAATAATCTGTTTTGGAGTCATTGCCATAAATTACCTGTTTAAAACAATTTTTTTAAAGTCTGGAGCAAAGAACTTGAGAAAAGCAATAATAGTCTATTGACCTTCATACACATAGGTCCAACAGTGAGGCATGTGTTGTTAGTTGCTTTTGCCAGTACGGGTAGTGAAATAACCACACTCTCACCTGTTCACCCTTGTCACTTACCACATAGTTTGCAGGACAGCTGGTGGCAGAGAGGACAGGAGTACTGCCTATAGTTGTGCAACTGAATATTTCTGTCTGGCCCATTCTGGGGTAGTACCATGCCTTAATTAATCTCATGCTTCTTAATACACTGAATTAAATAACAACACACCCTTAAAAATATCTGGTCTATCTTCTAGAGGTACTTTTAGACATCCTAAACTGAGAGCTTTCCACAGGCATAGCTACATTACATTTTGAAAGCGAGTTAATGGATGAGATCTTTTGACAACTGTCTCCCCAGAGATCAGCATGACAATCTCTTCATCACCTTCTTATTAGTCTGATGGAAAGAGAGAAAATCATCCTTATGTCTCTATCTCCTGGATTCTTTTTCCAGCAAAAAAGAAAGGACCTATTTTAAATGATACTTTGCCTGTACTTACGCATCTGCAAAGTTTCTTTGAAAAACAACCAACAACATCATTTTGGCAGTACAACCACATTTTTAATGACCTTGTAATTGCTGGGCAAATGTAAATATATCTCTTTGAATGGTTCTCACTTAGCATTTCAATAAAGTCCTCAAAACCTTTTGAGAGACAAGAGAGTGATATCTGGAGCTGTGTCATGAAATTAGAGGCCATAGGTAATGAAAGGCATTTATAGCTTAGCTACTTTCACAGCTAAGCTACTTTTTGGCAAATCCTCAACTTCCATTACCCATTTTTTCCTCCCCAAAACAGTTATTCAAAGAAACAACAACAAAAACTATACACTTTATTACTTCATTTTCAGAGCTCAGTGGATAATTGAAGCAGCTAACAGCTTTGTGTCAAAAAGTAGGTTTTGAGATGATTCTAGTTTTATCTTTAACTATAAAATCGGAGTGCCCTCAAATATTCCCTGCTGGGTACAACTTTACTAGTTACCTGGCTGATCTGACTGTCTCTAGAGGGTCCAGTTGGCTCTTTAACATTCTATTTCTGCCAAATATGAGCCCAGTTTGGATTAAAAATCTGAACGACAAAATTCCAAATTTTCCCCTTCATTCCTACCTCCATACCTGTTCTTTTTCTTCTTCTTTTTTTAAATTTATTTTTGGCTGCGTTGGGTCTTAATTGCAGCATGCAGGATCTTTGGTTTCGGCACATGGACTTCTCTAGTTGTGGAGCGCGGGCTCCAGAGCGCATGGGCTCTGTAGTTGCGGCACGTGGGCTTAGTTGACCCACAACATCTGGGATCTTAGTTCCCCAACCAGGGATTGAACCACATCCCCTGCATTGGAAGGCAGATTCTCAACCACTACACCACCAGGGAAGTCCCCTCCATACCTGTTCTTGACATGGAATATTGCACCCACCCTTCAAAACACAACTCAAGCCCCAACTCCACATGAAATATTTCACAACTACTTTTGCCTAAAATTATAGCTTCTTCTTCTGAATTCCCATTGTGGAAAATGACAGCTAATAGTCTGTGTCTATTCTTTCTTACTGCATTCTTCTTTTATAGATGTTTTTCTCTCCCCCAGAAAGTTTGAATATTCCTTGAAGTCACTACCAGTTGCATATTTAACTTTTGTGGTATAATCCACACTAAACCAAATAGTGAATGCATGCAGTAGGTATTCAACAAACATTCATTGCACAAAAGCAAACAACTTGCAAGGCAAAATCTGAGCTAGAATCCATAAATTTATAATACCTATTATGGTTTTGGAAAATTCTAAGGTGCCATTGGCTTTGTCACTATGCCCAGCTATTTGCTGTCTATATTACATTTCACCCTCACGTAATCCAATTAAGGTGATACTTCACTAAATAGGCATTTCTAGCTAAAAACAACCAATTATTGCAATAGTTCGATAGTCATAAAAGGATTTCCTGGGGAATCCTTGCCATTATTCAGAAAAAATGCAAGCTCTCAAATATAAACTATGCAAATACGACTTACCAACTATTAGCAGGTATTAACCCAAGTTTCATTATTCCCTCTGATATGGCAAGTGTTAAAAGGGCTTTAAGGCTCTACCACAATTATATTGCTAATAATAACTTTTCTTTTACATAAGGACAAGTAAATAATAAACTAAAGAAAAATGGAAACTGAAGCTTGAGAATCAAGATATTTCTTAACAGTGAGCCATGCTAGGCAAGGGAACAGATTCCTCTGGGAGAAGTTTTGGAAACATGCCGCTTTCATCTTTCAATGAGATAAAGAAAACTCGACAGCGTATAGACAGGGACAAGGCACCCTGGCAGGAAGATGTGGACTTAGGGACCCAAAAGGTCATTTCTATTATGAGTCTGTTGCTTCACAGCAGTGACCATTTCTTTGCATTAGTATCTTGTACCTACCCCCTGCACACACGCATGCCCACACACACACAGCTATATATATAGCTGTTGAAATGTTGAAATGTAACAGCATATTCTGATATTGGGAATAAAGAAAGTTATTTTAAGGTCTTTGAAGTCTAGTCTGAACAACACAAATCTTAGGTGAATTTAAGGAAGTGGGCCAAGTTTTTGGCTTTATCCTAGAGCAAGATTAGTAATCTTAGATCAGGGGATGGCCGTCGTGATTTCAGAGCCATTAATCTGTAGATCGTTGGCAGAAAATAAAAGCTGAGGAAGTATACTTGCTTAAGGTAGGGAGGGGGAAGAAATTTAAGCTGGAAGAACAGAAAGTGCCTTATGCAAAAAGTTACAAGGCAAAATCTGAGCTAATATTTGTAAATTGATGTTATCTGCTATGCCTTTTATTTCCCCTCTCACTTGCAGGGAAGTTTCCCGAGCTCTATTCTGGGAAATATGTGTATATACAGACACACACACACACACACACACACACACACACACACACACACACACACCATACTGAGCCAATAAACTAGAAGGTAGGATGAAGGGAAGAATTGCAAATTGGGCTAAAAAGTAAAAGCCAATATGATTCTTAGAGGGATTTTTTTTATAGTGCTATTCCTGTTTCATCTTCACAAGTGAGAGTCAGATTGCAAAGCAATTTAACCCCCCAAACTCTGTTCTCCACCAAGTTAATAGTATGCACCCCCTAAACTGGAAGTTTAAATTACAAGATTAGGCATGGTACTCTGCTCAATGTTTGTAATTCCACCCTGGAAGAGGAGATTTGATAACTACCTTTTCTAAATAAAACTTCAGAAATAACTCTTAACAAAAGACCATGCCACCATGATTCTTCTAAATTTGTCTCGATGATTTGTCTTTCTAACTGGACTGCAACAGGGTTAATGTAGCGAATGCCTTTAAGTTCATCTGCTACTGTGCAGAAAGGAATCATACATTTAGCTTCAGAGGAGCGTCACAGATTTATCCCCTCCTCCTCCCAGCTCCTTTTCTCCCTCCCTTCCCTAGCAACTGGTAACCTCATAAAGAGGACTCCAAATCTAGAAAGAAGCAGTTGGTCCCTGGCTTCATTCGACCTGCCAAGCTGCTCTAAAGCAGAAGCACCAGTCATTTCTCCAGACTGAGTTGGCTTGGCGTGGGCGTTCAGCTGGTTTTCTCCATCACCTCAAGAAGGCTTTGCTGATCAAATTTCTCCATGGCTTGTACTGAAAATGTGTAAGTACAAAACTGTGTACAACTGTTTAAGTTGAAGGCAAAAGACAATTTGAATTGTTTTCCTGTGTGAGTGCGACACGGACAACGGGAAGGAGTGGGTTGCGAAGGATGCAGAAGGGGATCACAGACAAAAGCGTGAAGGACGTAAATTCAGGTACTAAGAACACTGGAGTTTTAAATGTAATTTTGAAGTTGCAAATCCTTAGTCTAAATTGTGGGGTTTAAATATGAGGAAATTCTTACTCTAGGGTGTGGTATGGGTTGAATGAAACAAAATTTTAACAAAAGTTGGTGTACATGTTGAATGATGCTTCATGAAAGAGAAACAAACTGGAGTGTTTGTTAGCATAACTAACCTTTCTTCGACTTCTGTGGAGAAAAAAAAAATGCTTTCCCTCATAAGACTTTCCAGAGCACTCCTACCAGAATCTAAATGATGGGTTTCGTGGATCATATATCCTACTGGGACTGAAAGAGCTGGTGTTTCCTCTGTTTATCTAGCATGCCTGCGCACTGCAGCTTTTAAGGAAGCTATCTGAGTCTTCTAGGCTGCCTTGTTGCCTTGAGGAGGTGGGAATATGGGGAACGGGGTGGAGCCACAGGTCAGCCATAAAGGGAAACCACAAAGCCTGATGCTAAAGAGGCTGCCTGGTGAAGGGCAAGTGAATCGAAGAAGTGTTTGCTGACTACACCTGGGAGGAGATTGGGCTCTCCCTTTTCCCACCGTGTATTCCAGAGAATTCGATCAATCACATATTTCAGATATTTTCTGGTCACCGCATTTTCTTTTTTTTTTTTTGCGGTACGCGGGCCTCTCACTTGTGGCCTCTCCCTTTGCGGAGCACAGGCTCCGGACGCGCAGGCTCAGCGGCCACGGCTCACGGGCCCAGCCGCTCCTCAGCATGTGGGATCCCGGGGCTCGAACACGTGTCCCCTGCATCGGCAGGCGGACTCTCAACCACTGCGCCACCAGGGAAGCCTGGCATTTTCATTTTTATTAACCTATTCATTTCTGTTTTGGCAAGCCTTGGAGGGCACGCCCCTTCACCCACAGCAGTAGCTGCCGATGAACATGGGACCCCAGAGCTGCGCCCCGGCGTGCCCCTCCAGTGTCCGAGCTCCATGCAGAAGGATGATGTGGAATCCTGGGGCCTCCCTCGCGTCCCCCTGAGACCTCCCTTCAATGTACTGGCCGATCTAGCAAGAGAGCAACTGGAGCGTCCCTCAGAGAGAACAGGATCCTGCATTCCTGTCGACGATTCGAGAGCTCTCAACCCCCCCTATGAGCCACCACCTGCTGTTGCGGAAGAGTCCCTAGCAACAGCAGAAGTAAATAGCTCTGAGGGGCTGGCAGGCAGGAGGCAGAGGGGACAGGATTCTATTAATGTGTCCCGGGAATTCTCTGGCGGCCCTCCCGCACTGATGGTGGGGGGGACGAGGGTCAGCAATGGGGGCACTGAGAGAGGTGGCAGTAATGCAAAGTTATATGTGGCTTTGCCAAGGGGTCAAGGATTCTTTCCATCCAGGGGCTCTCAAGTAAGAGGCCCGCCACCTATCCCCACCCTTAGATCAGGGATAATGATGGAGGTGCCTCCAGGAAATACGAGAGTGACCTGCAAGGAAAGGTTGGCTCATGTTTCCTTCCCACTGGGAGGCCCGCGGCACCCCGTGGAGAACTGGCCAAGGCCTATGCCCTTGTCGTCCAGCACTCCA
The DNA here is from genome assembly GCF_949987515.2 of Delphinus delphis. Lineage (NCBI taxonomy): Eukaryota > Metazoa > Chordata > Mammalia > Artiodactyla > Delphinidae > Delphinus > Delphinus delphis. The sequence goes on along the minus strand of NC_082704.1, from coordinate 20,706,261 downwards.
GGTTTACCTTCTTGCACTACTGCTCATTGCTTCATTCCTCCTCGACCTCCAAGTTTCAATCCATTTCTCGCTATGCCTATGGCTTTTGCTCCTCCTCCGATATTTGGTCCTCCACTGCCTTCCTATTTTGCCAATTTCCCTTCCTGGGGAATGCTGGCTCCTGCATCCTCAAACAGAGAGAACAACTGATGGCAAAAAAAAAGGAAGGAGGGGAAAAAAAAACGGTTGGGAAAAGAGGTGAAAGTTACTCATTTATGTTTTTATATTTGAAACCCCCTACCCTCTTGCGGCCTGTTTAGCACTAATGTGCCTTACATACTTGGAAATTCAATAAAGGCTCTAAACTTTGAAATATTGTGAATTATTTTTTAAAATGTCACTTTTGGAGCTGAAGCCTTGGGTTTTGTTTTCTGCTTTTAAGAAAATGAAAGCAGTAATGTGCCAGTGTTTTGTAAGTAGCTTAGTTGAATCCCTACCAATGGCTTGCAGCTGTGATTGTGGGGAGGTGGGATTGGGTTCTTGTTAGACTTGGCGAGTCCGGGGTGGGGAATTCCTACCTACCTAAGGCTATGGGGGTTGCTCAGTGCAGGATGGGTGAATGAAGATAAGGTCCAGGAGGTAGATCCAAGTCCAGATAATAGAGTAAAATGCGCAAACACTAAAAGTAGTCAGATGAGACTGAGGTGAGAGTAACAGAGCCAACATTTGACAGCCAGTTAGAGGCAGAACCAGGCTGAAAAGTTAGGAAAGAAAAGGAGCAGGGGAGATGGGAGAGTTCTACACCATTGCTTCAGACATGAACTAGTGTTTGTCTCTCAGCATTTCACTGTTGCTAAATACATGGTATAGATAAGGCTGGCTTAATAGAAGTCTGGGAACAAGATGGAACCGGGCTGAATCCTTCACCCATTCTCGAAATAAAGGGTACTATATACTCAGAACTTTTAAAGGCAAATGAAAACATTTCACTCCTGTGGAATTATTTTCTCTGACACTGCTATGTTTGTACCCTTCATAAGTGCTACAGCACCCCATTATCATGATGGCTCTGAGAGATTATCAGAAGCCCAGATGGGAGCTTTTTCAAATTCTAGTGACAAAGATATGGGCACAGCATGCAGGGTGGAAGGATGGCCATTCTGACCACTATACAACTTCATTCACACAGTGGTCCTAAAACACACCGACACTGTCTATGAAGAACCACTAAATTAGAAATATCTTTAGAGGATGATTCTTCCAATGAGCATTTTTCATGCGCAGAGCTGATGACGTAGGTGATGTAAGCAGTCAGTTAATGGTTGACAAAACCTACAGATCCAAAAGGCACCTAGCCTATAAGCAAAACCATTTATGTGTTTTTAGCACCAATCGTGGCTTCTTCACTACTCGGGGAAAAAAAGACACATGGATCCATGAAGTTTCTTTTTCTCCATTTGATTCAGAATAGATTTTTCTAAATTTACAGGTGGTAGTGCAAGGAGCACTGGATAAAAGGAGCACCTGGATAGAGCTTGCTAAGATTCCCCTTACTCCGTCCTGAAGCTGGCGCAATTCCATCAGTTCACCGTGGTGGCTTGAGCAGAAGCAGGCAGCAAATCATTTGACAGCTGCTCACTATGAGGTAGCTTAGTCCCAGCGTACCAAACACTTATTGAATTTTCAGCCTTAATGAACAGAGGAGTTGGGCATGCTTATAGTCATCAAAAATATCTTTTGAGCCAGATGTTAAAAGATATTTTGACAAGAAATCAAGTTGTTGTGTCAACGGCAGTGCTGCATCTCTGGAGAGTTGCCAAAAGGTGTGGTAAGTGACAGCAGAATAGGATACGTTTTCCTTCTCAAAGGAAGTAGCTCCGATAAACACTCAGAAAGACTTTACTCACAATTACAGCGAAATCCATGACAAATTTACTGTAACAAGAAAGTGCCACCAACACGAGCTGCTCTTTTTAAACCCTCTGTTCTCTTTCCTAATACCCTCTGCATGTTATTTTCTATGCCATTTCTAAACGCTGAGCACCTACAGCACACAACAAAAAATAACTATTAGCAAATTGAGGCATTGAAGTTTCCTTTATACCTCTGTGGTGTAGGATAAATACATTTTCTTTAGTTTATGCAGAGCTCTGTGCCTATATAACAGGTTTCAGTAAACACAAGTATCAAATAAGCCTGGGATCCTGTTGTTAAATGCAAGTGAAATGCAAATATTTTTGTTTATTCACAGCTTCCGTATAGAAATACTGTATTACCTTATTATCATAGGTGCCAGCATCCTCAATGACAGCAAAACACCCATTTTAAACACATGATTTGGGGCTTCCCTGGTGGCACAGTGGTTAAGAATACGCTCGCCAACGCAGGGGACACAGGTTCGTGCCCTGGTCCGGGAAGACACCACATGCCACGGAGCAACTAAGCCCGTGTGCCACAACTACTGAGCCTGAGCTTTAGAGACCACGAGCACAACAACTGAGCCTGTGTGCTGCAACTACTGAAGCCCACGTGCCTAGACCCCGTGCTCCACAACAAGAGAAGCCACTGCAATGAGAAGCCCATGCACCACAAGGAAGAGTAGCCCCCGCTCGCCACAACTAGAGAAAGCCCACGTGTACCAACGAAGACCCAACACAGCCAAAATAAATAAAGAAATAAAAGAAGTAAAGAAGTAGAAAAAAATGTTTAAAAAACACATGATTTGCCTTAAAATAGCTAATTTTAAATTATTCTGGTGCAATATGAGCTAATATTAATCCTACACCAAAATATCTTATTCATTTTGGAAAGTGCACATAATTCAATATATTCAACATTCTTGAACATATATGTTTTCCCGTTCTTTTCTGTGGCTTAAATAGCTCCTAACCGCAAGAGGGAAAGAAAAACATCAACAAAGTAGCCCTTTCTCCTGATAGTAATGGGAATGGGTTAAGTATTTCCTGTTCTAAGTTATAATCATTGTCACAAGATGATTCATGTTGTACTGTTTATTATTTATAGTTCTCATTATATTCTTTGTCACAAGACTGTAGCATTAGAATTTTAATATCCTATATATTCTCTAGAAGATAATAATAAACTGTACAACTTTGACCTTTTCTATGTCCCTAAGTATGATTCATTAGCCATTTCTATTTTCCACCATTTACAACTTCTGTAGCCTGATTGGAAGAGGTACACATGTAGCCAATCAAACTGTAGAATACTGAAAATGTTAAAGTTCGAATTATAAAATTTTTAAAGTCTTTCATAAACCAGAGTGACATCAAAATTACACGTTATTCTTCTGAGAATTATTATAACAAACATAAAATAGGACCAAAATTTATTTTCACTGGAGTCTTAAGGTTGAGATCATGGTGCTATCTTCATCTACCATGGAACAAGTGGTTTATTGCATGGCTGTTACTAAATAACTAAGTAATAAAAAATATATATACACACATACATATATGTATGGAGAAAGATATCCTTCCATAACTATTACATTGTACTGTAACAATGGCATTGAATTATCAAGTGCTATTGACAGATGTTGATTTTTAAAGGGCCTAATACAGAACTACGTGAAATGACTCTATTTCAAGATCAATGGGCCAAAACCAGAGATAAAAGAAATTTTACACAGATCAAGAACACTGTGTCATGTCATAGGTTAATTCCATAGCTATCACAAAACGTTGCATGTCTTCTTTATAATGAGCTGGATTGAGTGATATTCCCACAGAAAGAGCAAGTGATGAGACTAAATTAAGTGAAAGAACCCATCTGTTTCTCTGTGATGATGTTCATTTTTTCTTAAAATGATGGAAATGTATAGCATTTATCAAATCAAGTCTAGATTTGAGAAGTCAGAAAAATTGTGATTCATCACGCAGTCATTTTCTTAAGTGCTTGAGAAGGTGCTACTCTTGCCAAAGACTAATTAAATATATATGCTTTCTCACCCACCATTGGGAACTTACTGCCATTCAGAAAATCTTTCTCAGCATCCCAATTTCTCAAAGAAACTATCTGTGGAACTTGTTTTCATGAAGTGACTCTACCATTGCTTTTTTGAGAATGGACTAGTATCCTGCAATACTCTATGGAGGTAAACTGACCACATTTTTCCCAACTCTGAAAATCTCTTTCCCTAAGTAAAATAAGATTGTAAAGCACACAACTCCATCATTCCTATCATAAAGGGCTTTGTCTATCTGATAGTGTTTAATTATATAATTTATTGAGAAATATACATTTATAACTGACTTCATCTAACACCCTGATTGTAAAAGCTTTGACTCAGAGGCAAAGCAACACAGGGAATATGGAGGTTGATGGATGGTGCTTGCGCATGTGAGAAAGAGAAAAACAGATGGAGAAAGACAGAGGATTAAAAATAGAGAGGGGCAGGGCCACTGTCAGTTGAGAAGAGATGAGATGAAGTGCTGTAGAAGAGGAAGCAGCTTCATAGTGGAAGTACTGTTGGAAAAGTAATACATTTGGATATGGGAGAATATAATCCAGAGAAGACAGAAAGGGGCAGTTTGAAAAGAAGGAAGTTACAGGGATTAAGTGTTTCATGAAAGAAAGGGCTCTGTGTAGGAGTCACACATTTGAGAGGGTGGGGATGAGCTGATTAGAGAAACACTATCCAGCCTTCCAAAAAATGAATCTATCTCCACTGCTTCATTCCTTCCTATAAATATCATCTCTCTTCAGATAGCAGCCAATCTCATATTGCCTATGTGAAACTGGAGGCCCTTTCTGGTTTAGGTTCCATCAATCCCCCAAACTGGCCTTGACAAGCAGACTCACCATCATCAAGGTTACTTTATTAGTGAAGAGGGTGTGCAATGAATTAGGCTCACAAAAAAGCATTCCCTCTTCAAGTTCTCAAATATATCAGACCCTAAACTTGCTTTTCTTTTTAAATTTAAACTCCAATCTTTTTTTCCCCTAGTGAGGTACACTGATTATTTTTTAATTTTGCCTTTTCACCCCTCCTATTAAACCATAATTTTCTGAGGTGGAGTTGCTGGCTTTATTAATCACACTTCATCCAGAACCCAAGCAATCTATTATTTTTCCCAGGGGGCATATTTATACCTCTTTTAGGTATAAAATCCTTACACATTGTGTTAATGCTCACTGGTGCTCAATAGCTATTAGCAATATACAGTAAATGTACTGAAGATACTATTTAATGCCCTAACTAAAAAGTTGATTATCCATAAATAGAATAATTTAAAAACATCTTGTATTAGTAATTCACATTAGTAATTACTTAATTACTAATTAAGTAATTAATTAGTAATTAAGTAAGTAATTCACTTACTTAATTAGTAAGTCACAACTGGAGGAAAATAATCAAATATAAATAATGTTTCATAGTTAAAAAATATCTATGAGATAGTCTTACAAAGACTATCAGTAAAATCACAGATGATCCCAAATTTAACAGAATGATATGGCTTTAAAAACGATCATCTCTTCAGAATTTACATAAACATTATTGCTTCAGTGCTAGGCATTTTCACAAACCAATTGTAACGTATGTACATCTCAAATTGTCCAACTTTATGATTAATTAACACTGCTAACATCACCAGTCAAATGAATCCATGTACATATCACTTCAAAACAGTGTAAAAGCTCATTTCTCCTCTAGGCATTTGACATGAAGTGAAGTTATACAAGAAAAATACCAATTCCAATGTCTAAATGTTACCCTCTCTATTTAACTTGATGCTGTTATCCTTTTAGCATAGCCAGCAGTGGAGCCTACAAAGGTCAGTCAACCCTTAATTGGGAAACCAGTAAGAGGCCTTAGGTCTTGGGTCTTAGGCTCATTTAGTCAAAACAAACAAACAAAAAATCAAACATAACAGAGTGTAAAACACAGAATCCATGGGCTTGAAGATTAAAGTTATTCAATGTGCATTTATTGAATGCATAGTATATGAGTAGCTCTACATTGGGTGCTATAGAAAATAACAACCAAGCAGATACCTGTGGAAGTGACTGATTACTAAGAAAACACTTGTTTTCCTTCAGTGAGAGAAAACATACACTTATAGTAGAATGAGTTCTCATGTGCTCATGTGTATTTAGAATTTCCATGTCTTCTGTTGGTCTGATAGGTTCTCAGTTTACAGATGGAGAAACTGAGATTCAAGAGATTTAGTGATTTGACCAAGAACAAAATGTGACTTTGTGGCAGAGTCAGAATCCTCTTGTTATTCCATACTTCAAAATGTGTTTCAGGCTTCCCTGGCGGCACAGTGGTTGAGAGTCCGCCTGCCGATGCAGGGGACACGGCTTCGTGCCCCGGTCCGGGAGGATCCCACATGCCACAGAGCGGCTGGGCCCGTGAGCCATGGTCACTGAGCCTGCGCGTCTGGAGCCTGTGCTCCGCAACGGGAGAGGCCACAACAGTGAGAGGCCCGCATACCGCAAAAAAAAAAAAAATGTATCTCAAATGTATTAAAGATATAAATGAAAATAAGAAAATAAAAATTGCCATAAATTCTAGAAGAAAATACAAGTGAAATAAATGAATATTTATGTAATCATGATCTTTCTTCTCATGACAATAAAGTCAGAAATCATAACAGAACACACTATAATATTGAAATGATCTGTGTCAAAATTATCATAAACAGAATTTAAAAGCAAATGAAAAGCTTGGGGAAATTTTGCAGGATATCTAGAAAAAGGTTTAAATGTTGTTAACAAATACAAAATTTGTGAGCCAATAGAAAAAGTGTATACCCTCATATAAAATGAGTAAGTGACATTAACAGGTAGTTGACAAAAGAAAAATGGCTAATAAACATGTAAAATAGTTTATAAGTATAAATTAAAATAAATACATTTTTATCTGTCATAGTTGTCAAAGCTTTTTTCACATAATTATATCCATTGTTGGGGAGGGTTTGGGCATATGGGTGCTCTTACACACTAGTTATGGGAGTATAAGTAGGAGAACATTTAGTGAGAGCATGTTACAATATTAAACAAATTCCTTAAAATTGTAGTGTTCTTTGATCCAAGAATCCCACGTATTGGACTTTAGCCTAAGGAAATAATCATGGATATTGGATAAATTTTTAGCTACAACCAGGCTCATCTCATCATTATAACAGCAAAAACTTAGAAATAAACTAAACTTTTCAAAATAGACAACTGTCCAATTAAATTGTGGTCCCTTCAGATGACAGAATATAATGCCACCATCAGAACAATAACAGAACTATAATTTTTAAAATGAAAGCTTATATGCATTTAAAGTGAAAAAAATTTCAAAAGTATGTGCCAGTACAATCAGTTTTCTTCTCTTTGCTTATCTATATTTTTGATTTTTTTTTTTTTTTTTTTTTTTTTTTTTTTGCGGTACGTGGGCCTCTCCGTGCTGTGGCCTCTCCCGTTGCGGAGCACAGGCTCCGGACGCGCAGGCTCAGCGGCCATGGCTCACGGGCCCAGCCGCTCCACGGCACGTGGGATCTTCCCAGACCGGGGCACGAACCCGTGTCCCCTGCATCGGCAGGCAGACTCCCAACCACTGTGCCACCAGGGAAGCCCCATATATTTTTGAATTTTTATAATAAGCATTTTTACTCTTGTGAAATTTAGGAGTTGTGATAAAAAGGAGATCATATATGATTTCTAAGGTCTCTTTCAGCTCTACACTTCAACAAAACAATTATATAATATAATAGAAAACAGAATGGTATATTCTGTAATCATAATTTTAAATAAATGAGTACTCAGAGGAAGTGAGAAAAAAATCAAGTGTGATGGGAGTAGTTATAGAGGTTTATGTCAAAGAGTTTAAGACAAACTCTGGAACACTGTACCTTTGCAACATATGGTTTCTTGATCCTTTGTGAAATGAGGCCCTACTTTAGTGATGTTAGCCAAGATCTGATACTTGGCTGTGCACTTGTTTTCACGAGATATTGAGCGTCAGTGAGTTGCGGGGGGGGGGGGGGGGGGTTCTATGCAAAGAGGGGCCAGGAATCAGGAGGCTGAGCAAAAAATAGGATCTGGAGTATATAGCAGGTTTAGGCAGGCAGGGGGTCAAATCCGGACAGGTCTGCTGAAGCAGCATGGTGCATGTAGGTATAAGTTCAGTTTAACAACCCTTTCATTTTGCCATCCTTTCTAATTTCAAAGTTCTTGATTTCCCACTGAAGTACAATGATCCTAGTTTTAATTCCAGCAGGCTGGACCAGCACGTGTTAACTGTAGCCAGAAAAATGTCAGAAGCATGTAGGTGAGTCATGCTTCTGATCTAGGCAGGAACAAGGATCCTCAGATTATCACAGTATTTGGCTCAGTGTTTTGCCCTTCTACACTGTTTCCTGTTGAACGTGAGCAATTTAAAAATAGGGAGTTAAGACAAGCATGGATGACTTAAGCATTTTAAAACTGCATGTAACCTAACCATGACTGCGGAGTACTGAGCATAAATTGTTTTCTATGATTTATGATAATCACACTTTAAAATGTTCAGAGCAGGCCTACCAAGAATATGGTTGTACAGTTTGTATCCTGCACAAGGGTGTCTAGCCAAAGTGGTAAAAGTAGGGATTGAAATTCAGTTTGTACTCTGCTTGCTAAGCAGTACACCTGAGGAGAGGCAACTTTTTCCAATTTGTCCACCCAGAGTGGATACCTTTTTCTAATTTATTCATAGAAGCAGCAGCTACTAACTGTGGTTCAGGTTAATAACCAATGGGTCCAAATACATTCATATTCAATAAGATTGGAAAATCATTAAAAAGCATGAGCCCAGTTTAGAGAAACCACAACGTCGATGTTGATAGAATTAAAAAATAATTGTCATTCAACATGCCCAGCAAATGATCAAAGACCAGCAGTCTATCAACTATAAATTACCTGCTAAAAAGCTACCATTAGACATGGAAAGTGGATTCATACGAAAAAATAAATTAAAAATATAATTGACAAAAGGCAGTTGCTTTAATGGTATCTCTACAAAGAAAAAGTCCCATGAAGTATCTCTCTTGCACCTGCATAAAAAATATTCTTAATGGGAATAATGTAGAAATATAGCTAGAATCCTAAAACCCAAACACCAGGCTAACATTTCAAACGTACTTTGGAAAATTACTGCTATGACTGACACTATTAAAATATTAAAAGTAATAACGCTGAAATTCACAACAACCTTACAATATAAGCCTGCAAATATAGACTAAATATAGTTCAGTATGAAATCTACCCTTTAAAGCATATGTTGAGTATAAGGTGTGAATATATTAATGAGTCACTTTACACGAGCAAAATAATTTTGCTCCCTGAATACATTTAACATGTTATATTTTTTTCTGTATTTAGTTTCTTTTTATTTTTTTTTAAGGGTGAGGTAGCACTGAGGTCCTTTAATGGAAATTCATCATGCCTCTCAGCTGTATTCATGTTTCTAGTGAAGAAGCTTATTTAACAGTTTCTTAGAAGATGTCTCTTGGGTTTAGCTGTAGTCAGGAAATGGTGTATAATTAGCACTTTTATGTGGCATTAACAAACAATCTTGTTAGTTCATTACTTTTTAATATTTGCATCAGTCTTCTGAAAGCAGATTAAGAGCAACTATAATTTCCATATGCAAGTCGTTAACTACAAAGCTCAGAAAATGTTCACTTTAATCAAAACCATATCACAACTTCAATTTCTTTTCTCCCCACATTTCTTTTCAGTCTATTCAGACCTTCAACCCCAGGGATTTAGAAAGATTTTATTTTAAATGAATGAAATACGCATTTTAGTTCAGTCTATCATGCTCATTAATAAAATAGAACAAAAATTAATAAATATTTTGTTTGGTCACTGACCCACATGACAAATATTATCTGTGATTTGTAATATTTTCAATGGATGGATGTTATGGGTAAAACCTTTTAAAGTTAGAATTGGTTAACTTAGAAGTCCTGGCTTTGAGGAAGCCCTGGTAAGAGATGATGATTACAACTATGGGAAATAGCTGCATAAGTAATACTTAGATATTGTATTTATAAAATTTCTTAATCTTTCCTAGACAAAGCTATACCAATGTTACTTGAGTTACATTTTCTGCACACATGTGCTACATATTACAGACATTTTCAATCTGTTTTAGGTACATTAAATGAATCTGACCGTACTCATGGGTTCATTCCAAGACCACCAGGGCTAAAGGGTTGTGAAAAGAGGAAGAATAGCACAAAGGGAGGTAGGAAAGGTAAGCAAGTCCAGACTATGCAGAGAATTATAGCCATGAAGAGCTTGGATTTTATTCTAAGTGCAATTGCAACGGCACAGATGGAGGAACAGCCCTAACATACTTGACTATTTAGAACTACTGTGCAGAGTGAAGTCACATGATGGTATCAACTCCCTTCCAGGTGCCCATATACAACCTTCAGTAAATTCACTGTACAGTACTGCACTAAAGGCTGCTCTCTGTACCTAGATATTACACCATCACTAAGTGGAAAGTATTCAATTATTTTTATTTGACATGTAACATCAAATATGTATATTCCTAAAATTAGACACACCATTATTGTTCTTTGTACTCCTAAAAACATTAAGAGTAAACTTTTATCTGATAACTTAAATTATTTTCCCTCTGAAAAAGGACACTAAAAACATGAGACTTATTCCTTTGAATTGTGGCTATATACAGAAACCCAGTGAGACTCTCTGGATCCAGGATCAAACACGTCTAGCGTCTAGACAGACATTCACCCATCCTTCACGAGATTGTTTGGCTACCAACACAGTCTTGACTTCTGTTGAATTTGTTGTAAACAGAAGCACCTGTGTCATTTAACTTCAAGGTGCTAGAAAGCTAAACTTTACGTGCTCTACTTTACGTATTTGATTCTTCAAACTTAGACACAAGAATTACCTAACATGTCTCTCATTAAATTCTCTTTTGCTGATTTAAGCCCATTATTACAATCTCTGTTATTTGAAAAATATTTACTTCAAAGTAGTAACATATTCTTTTATCCTTACATCAAGTTATGACATGTAGTTTTAAAATATGAAAATCATTGATAACAGGAAATGTCGAATTGGTTCAATGCAAAGTTCTGAGAGGCATTCCACTGGAGACCTTCCTCAATTAATCAGTATTATGAGTATCTGGCCATTTAACCAGCCACGAATGCATTCAACTGCACAGTAAGGTATTTTCCTATTTTTCCCAGAGCATGCAATGAAAGGTTTTGTTCAAAGACTTTTAGTCATCAAGACATACCATGAATATGGCATTTCCCCTTTAAATAGATCACATTTAAATTTTCACTCAGGATAATGATTAATATAATCTAGAAGGGAAACAAGAACCTTCATTTTTATATAATTATCTCCTTAAACTATGTACATTCCTGAATATTTTAGGGGAGAGGAAAGCACATCCATTGAAAGTGAAATATTAATAGATAAGGTGTTATCTGAGCAGAAAATGGGCATACGTATATTACACACTTAGAAATAAACTAGTTCAAATATGTTATTTTGTGTTCAAGGAATGTAATGCTCACATAGATCAAGACCTCAGGCTTCCTAACTCAGTTACGGACTTTGTCATCTCAGGATGCTTTCAGGAAGAGAAACAATAGGATTCTGTGGGCAACAATGCAGACACAATCACATAACCACTACCAACCTAGAAGTTAAAGAAGATAGAACGTTACAAGAGAAAATGATTGCCTTCAAAAGGTTTACAATCCAGTGGTATTATTACATAATGGAAAGCAATGATAATGCTGTGTCTAGAAGTAGGGCCAGTACTTATATTGTTAATTGGGTTTGTTTTTTTAAATTAATTAATTTATTTATTTTTGGCTGTGTTGGGTCTTCGTTGCTGCGTGCGGGCTTTCTCTAGTTGCGGCGGGGGGGGGGGTACTCTTTGTTGTGGTGTGCAGGCTTCTCATTGCAGTGGCTTCTCTTATTGTTGAGCACGGGTTGTAGGCATGTGGGCTTCAGTAGTTGTGGCTCGCGGGCTCAGTAGTTGTGGCTCATGGGCTCTAGAGCACAGGCTCAGTAGTTGTGGTGCACGGGCTTAGTTGCTCCGCGGCGTGTGGGATCTTCCCGGACCGGGGCTCGAACCCGTGTCCCCTGCATTGACAGGGGGATTCTTAACCTCTGCGCCACTAGGGAAGTCCCAATTTGGGGGTTTTAGGATAAATTTTTATGTTGCAAGAAGGTGCAGGTTTTAAAAAGTAGCACAATTGAATCTGCATAGCAATAAGTCAACTTATGCTTGAGTTTAGGCGACTACATGGTATGTAAACAAGCTAGATTCAGGAGGCTAATGCCTCTTGTTCTAGTCTACCCTATGACTGTATAGTAGAACATTCTAAAGAAAATCTTATACAGATTTCAGAGAGGGTAAGAGAGCGCCAGCACAAAGAAGAAGTGCACCTTCTTTGACCTTCCTTCACCTCATGTTCTTTTACTAGCCTTTATTTTCTTCTGTAGCTTTTATTAAATACATAATTAAAAATACAATGCCTTCTCCCCTGTCCATGCTTCACCTGTTAACGCTTCCTTAGATATTCATACTTCGCACTCTGTCAATGAATGAAGGAGACTGATAATGTACTCCCTGCTCAAGAGACAAGCTGAAAAGTTGAAATGATGTCTTTCCACTTTCACTTAAAAACATCTTTGGTAACAAATGAAACAAATATTTCCCAGAGTAATTTTCTCTATGGAAACAGAAAGATTCACGAGTTAAATGTGCCTACAGCAAATGACTCTGTCCACTGCCCCCACTCAGCTTATGGGTATTTTCTTTCCTCCGACTTTGTTTCCTCATTGCTTGCAATTTAAACTTTTCTAGTTTTTCTCTGAGCAACGTATTCATTATTTATGCTTACCCAGAATAACGGCTTTCCTGAATGTACAGAAGTTTTGTTGTAATTTTCTAGAAGTGCTACCAGCTTCCACATTGTGTGCAGGGCTGCACCAGAGCTCATGACCATTGCTACCCAGAGATTGTGAGCTTCCTATTTTTTATCAGTAGCTGATCAACTCACCCCAGAACTTCTGAGATCTTGTATGCTTTATAGTTTGGAGACTGCATCATCCATGTGAGTTCTGATATTATTGGAATTCAGTTTTCCTAGTGTCAATAATGAACTACCAAGCAAAGATCCACTAGCTCAGAGGTCCCCAACCCTCGGGCCACGGACCTCTACTGGTCCGTGTCCTGTCAGGAACTGGGCCGCACAGCAGGAGGTGAGCGGCGGTGGGCGAGCAAGTGAAGCTTCATCTGTATTCACAGCCGCTCCCCATCGCTCATGTTACCGCCTGAGCTCCGCCTCCTGCCAGGACTATGGTGAGTTGTATAATTATTTCATTATATATTACAATGTAATAATAATAGAAATAAAGTGCACAATAAATGTAATGCGCTTGAATCATCCCGAAACCATACCCCACCCCGGTCTGAGGAAAAGTTGTCTTCCACCAAACCAGTCCCTGGTGCCAAAAAGGTTGGGGAGCGCTGCACTAGCTTAAGGAAAAGAGGATTTATGAGAGATAGGTGGACAATGCAGAAGAGATTATTTGCTTTTTTCTCTTCAATGGTATTTTAGAATTGAGAATTCATTGCAATTAGAATTATTAGTGCTATTTAGAAAGCTTCCTGTTTTTATCATATTAGTGGGAAGGACTCGTTACTATTATTAAAATAAACTATTAAATTGCTGAGTCAGTAATTTTGATAGACAAAAATGGCAGTTTCATATGGCTGAACCAAGTAGGTTTTTGGAAAAGTTTTATATCTTCCTTTCTAAGTTGAGATATAATTCATATACCAGAAAATGTACCCTTTTAACCTATATGAGTTGGTGATTGTTTAAACTGAACTTGAAATTTTTTTTCAATTTTTCTTACAATTTTTAAAGGTTACTTTCCGTTTACAGTTATTACAAAATATTGGCTATATTCCCCATCTTTGAGCCTATTTTATGCCCAATAATTTGTACCTCCCAACACAACCCCCACTCCTATGTTGCCCTTCCCTGCCTCTCCCCCCTGGTAACCACTAGTTTGTTCTCTATATCTGTGAGTCTGCTTCTTTTTTGTTATATTTACTAGTTTGTTGTATTTATTAGATTCCACATATAAGTGATATTGTACAGTATTTGTCTTTGTCTGTCTTTTCTGTCTTTGAGGGTATGCCCTCCAAGTCCATCCATGTTGCTGCAAATGGCCAAATTTCATTCTTTTTTATGGCTGAGTAGTACTGCATTGTGTATGTGTGTGTGTGTGTATGTGTATATATATATATATATATATATATATATATATATATATACAACATCTTCTTTATCCATTCATCTGTTGATGGACACTTAGGTTGCTTCCGTATCTTGGCAGTCATAAATAATACTGCTATGAACACTGGGGAGCATGTATATTTTCAAATTAGTGTTTTTGTTTTTTTCAGCTATATATCCAAGGGTAGAATTGCTAGGTCATGTTCTAGTTCTATGTTTAGTTTTTTGAGAAACCTCCATACTGTTTTCCACAGTGGTGGCACCAATTTATATTCCAGCCAATGGTGTACTTTGTACTTTGTACTTTAAGGTTCCCTTTTCTCCACATCCTCACCAACATTTGTTATTTGTGTTCTTTTTGATGACAGCCATTCTGACAGGTGTGAGGGGATATCTCACTGTGGTTTTGATTTGCATTTCCCTAATGATTAGCAATGTTGAGCATCTTTTCATGTGCCTGTTGGCCACCTGCATTTCCTCTTTGGAAAAATATCTATTCAGTTCTTCTGCCCATTTTTTATTCATCTTTTTTTTTGATGTTGAGCTGTATGAGCTGTTTATATATATTGATTATTAATGCCTTATCTGTCATATCATTTGCAAATATTTTCTCCCATTCAGTAGGGTGTCTTTTCGTTTTGTCAATGGTTTCCTTTGTTGTGCAAAAGCTTTTAAGTTTAATTAGGCCCCATTTGTTTATTTTTGCTTTTATTTGCTTTAGGAGACAGAGGCAAAAAAACATTGCTGCAATTTATGTGAAAGAGCGTTCTGCCTATGTTTTCCTCTAGGAATTTTATAGTATCCAGTCTTACATTTACTTCTTTAATCCATTTTGAGTTTAATTTTGCATATGGTGTTAGAGAATGTTCTAATTTCATTCTTTTACATGTAGCTGTCCAGTTTTCCCAGCACCACTTATTAAAGAGACTGTCTTTTCTCCATTTTTAATTCACGATTGTGTAATCATTAGCACTATCTAATTCCATAGCATTTACATTGTTCCCAAAAGAAACCTCATACCCATTAGCAGTCGCCCTCTACTTTCATTCGTTCTTACATCCATGTATGAAAAGTTCTTGAGCACAAAATAGGAGAGGGAGTAAGAAGCAGATATAATTTGGACACACGGAAGCATATGCTAAATGCTATAAGAAAATCAGACATAATGATAAGAGTTAACAGGATGACAAGCCAATTCTAATATATGTAGTAGAGAAGGATTCATGGAAATGACATGTTTGAATAGGACATTGAAATATTGGTAGAATTCCTCCAGATGGTGATAAGGACGTGTTAAAGAAAAAGTACATGGGATATACTTTCCAACAGTTCCGAGTTCAAATTCCAACATTTACTAGTTGTGGCAATTTGCACAATGTATTTTCTCAGGGTCTAAATATAGGAATATAACTACACTGAAGGGTTGTAAAGATTACATGAAAAGTTTAGTGTAATTCTTGGCACATACACCTGTATCTATAATGCTAATTAACAATTGTTAATATTGATACTATTGGAAGAAAAACGACAAAAACTACTATATATCAAAATAGGGTGAAAGCACCACCATCTAACCCTCTGAGTCATGGCTTCTTTTCTCTAGCTCTGTACTTTACAGTCTGGTAAATGTTTAACAATTGGGTCTGGATTTGGGGAGAGGGAGAAAGCCTTGATATGTAGCATTTGGTGATTCCTGTGGTGTAAATACTTCTACTATAGCCTATTTCAAGCTACTGTTTAACAACTGGTTCAGATATTCCTTGTAATTTAAAAAACTGGCTCTTGTGAGCCAAGCCACTGTGAACAGCTCCAGCACACCACTGTTCATAGTGCACAAAAACACTAATAGCTTCATTGCCAATTAATTGGAAAACTGGTCTTTTAATTATTTATATTACACCAAAATCCTTGATGAATTATTACACAGGTTTTTAACAGCACTTTAGGAGTATTTTGGGAAGATGATTAGTGTTACTAGATGAGCTGGGAACACATTATTACTTTTCTCATTAAAAACAATGAAATATAGCATTCCACTTTTTAAAAATTTACTTTTCACTGTATTTTCAGAAGAGATCCGATTAAGATAATGAGAGACTCCTGCAGTGTCAACACCAGCATAATTAACCTTAGTCATAGAGTATCATCTCTGGATGGATCCTAGGATCATCTAGTGTAGTGTTTTCAAACTATGCTGGGTGTCATACAATACATACTGTAAAGTATATTTCTTACCGTGGGTCTCAATCAAAGCAATTCGAAGCTGATCTAAATCAAAACAGAAGATTAATGTTTGGAGAGAGGAGATGAGTAGTCCAAGGTCTCACAGCCAAGTTAGTGGCAGAGCTGATATTAAAACTCAGACTGGTTATTTGTTCATAGCTCTTTCCCATACACCATAACTTGACATCTTATGTTTCAAATCACCCTTTGAAATATGTAAACAGAAAGCTGTAAGTTCAGCCTATTCAATTAAAATAACAATGCATTAAAGTATTTGTTCTTTATTCTCTTTTTAAAAAGCTGCTCTGTATTCTTGGATTTTGCTTTAGTGTATTTGAATTCATGTTTGTCTACTTACCATGATGGAACTCTTTATTGATCTATTTTGATATTGGGCTACATTTAGGATACAGAGTATTCTAAATCTGTATTGAGCCATTCATTTGGTTACTCTTGAATGGACTCCTTTCCGTTTTCTGCACTTCTTTTCTCTAGAAGCTGGAAGATTGTACTGCTTTCACGACCGTAGTTCCTAGCTCTTGAGTACAACTAGTTCCATGAAAGGGATACCCACAGAAATGTGCTTGAATCCTAGACTAAAAGCTAGTTTATTTTAAAGGGACAGATGCACCATTTATTTCTCTATTTTACACTGTACAAAATTTTATCACATTAAAATGTAAGGAGGGACTTCCCTGGTGGCGCAGTGGTTAAGAATCCGCCTGCCAATGCAGGGGATATGGGTTCTAGCCCTGCTCCAGTAAGATCCTAGAGGCCGCAGAGCAACTAAGCCCGTGTGCCATAACTACTGAGCCTGCGCTCTAGAGTCCGCGAGCCACAACTACTGAAGCCCATGCGCCTAGAGCCCGTGCTCTGCAACAAGAGAAGCCACTGCAATGAGAAGCCCGCACACCGCAATGAAGAGTAGCCCCTGCTCGCCGCAACTAGAGAAAGCCCGCATGCAGCAATGAAAACCCAACACAGCCAAAAATAAATAAAATAAATAAATTTATTAAAAAAAAATAATGTAAGTAAAGGGACTTCCCTGGTGGTCCAGTGGTTAAGACTTTGCCTTCCAGTGCAGGGGGTGTGGGTTCAATCCCTGGTCGGGGAGCTAGGATCCCACATGCCTCATGGCCAAAAACCAAAACATAAAAAACAGAAGCAAAATTGTAACAAATTCAGTAAAGACTTTAAAAATGGTCCACATCAAAAAAATCTTTAAAAAAATAAATAAAATGTAAGGAAAATAATTTCACTGTATTTCCTGTTTCTTTGCTATGAATCTTAACAGTAGTGTGTTCCTCTGTTTTTGTTTCTATTTTTCTCTTTCCATGCATTTTGTTCTGTCTCGCTTTCTCTTTGTTTTTAAACTACACACACACACAATTTTTTTATATGCACTCTGAGCTGAAGAATCTGGTGTGAGTTTTTAATATGCAGATTAATTTCCTCTCTAAGTTCATAAAGATTTGGGCTGCCAGAGGTCTTTTTCACACTAGTTTTGTATATATCTGAAATACTATGGGAGAACTAAATCATTCTGACACCTTTTTCCAGAGTGGTTACAACAGATTGCAAAGACAGAATTTGAAAGTGGGATTAAAAATAGGAGCAAATGAGGTGAATGCCTATCCTGGAGTGCTAGACACTTGCTATGGCTGAGCACAAACGTTTATGGGCTTTCTAACTGAGATGGTTTTCCACTTTGTATTGTTCATAGACTATGACCAGGGCTGATATTGAACTAGTATGCACCAGTACAGCCATAGATGTTGTTTATAGCTGGTCTCCCCTCTGATTGGTTGAGGGCCCATATCAGAATTGTTAAATATTTTGACTCTCACTTCTGGTATCGACCAACCGTTCAGGGCATTCAAATACTGTTCTTTGTCCTAAGGACAGTTAACGATGTCTTCCACATAAAGATGATGCTCAGTAGTATACAATGCCGACAACAATATAAACAGCAACAAAGACAATGGCTAACAATTGGCTAGTACTTACCATCTGCACGGCACTGGTCTAGGCACTTTACCTGTAACAACTCACTTAATTCTTACAAAACCTTTATGGGAAAAATTCTATTTTACAGATGAGAAAACTGAATCAGGGCGATGTTAAATAAGTTAACTAATGACACATAACTAATGAGTATTAAAGCCAGATTCTTACACGGTCAGTCTAGTTCCAGAGTCATGGAACATACCTTCACCTAAGGTATAGTGAAGTCGTGATTACTTAATAAAACGGTCATATTTATTTCATAGAAATATTTCTTATAAACTACCTTTATTTAAGCCAGTAACATTATGTCAAAGTACACTCCACAACAAATGCATCTTTTATGAAAGGAATATGTTATCTATGGTATAATGTAGACTGTGTATCCTGGTGCTGGTGTGCTTGATTCAGTAGTGAATAGAGACTGTCCCACCTCAGGGTCACCACTCATACTGCATTTTGTGAGAATAACTCCTCTTGGAGGTGTGCAATGTGTTTGATCATTTTTGTAGGTATGTGTGGACTACATGTGCCACAAATATTCTGTCCTGAACCTAGAATAGCTAGTTCAGAAGTTGTCGGTTGCTATCTCTTATAAGTTTAATTTGCATGTATCTCACTGGATTATGAATATAGTTAATGTAGCTTGTGGTGTTCTGTTCTCCCCAAGAAGACTCCTCGGGTGACCCAGACAAGAAAGGTGTCATGAATGCTGGGAGCAATAGGTTTTAGTTCTGCTTTGACTCCACAGTGTTTGAGAGTTCAGGTTTTGGAATCAGACTGATCTGGGTTCAAATCCTGGCTCCACAACTCAGTAGCTGTGTCACTGAACTTCAATTTCATCATCTATAAATGGGGATAATAAAGATGATAATAAAGTGAGATAATGTACTTAAAGTCCTTAGCATAGTTCCAGGTATACAGTAGGTGCCCAGTAAGAACTAGAAAATTATGCTCTGAATTCTTCTGGAACTTTATTTTCTCACTCTGCGTTCTATTTTTGTCAGCTAATCATGTTCACAAGGAAGTTCTAGTTCATTCCTTTTCATAATTTTAAATAGGACAGGATTCTATAGCATAACTATGCATTAATTTATTCATTTGTAGTTTTCATAGTATTTTGTTACAGTAAGAAATACTGCAGTGTAAATTCTTGTGCATGGGTACTTGGGCAGCAAATTACTTCTTAATGAGTCTTTAAGCATTAAGTATTATTTTAATTGTTTAAAATTTGTAGTATAGCAAATCCAACAGACATTGCCCAGACATACTGTAGATCTGATGAGCTAATATTTGTAGATAGTTGGTTTCAAAACACAGACAGCTTTGTTCAGATAAAGTGATAAATTAGTAAATAATTTTCATCTATAAAAGGAGATACAAAAGCAATTTATCATAATCATAAGGAGAAAATCTATTAAATAATAAAAAAGTATTTGATGGAAATCTTGATTTTTTTTTAAAAATTGAGATGATTACTCAACATTTGCCATACAAATGTCCTAAAACCCCCTATTATGAGTCTCCCTCTGCGTGTATACAAATTGTCGAATTCCCCCCACCCCCAAACCGTGGCTTTCTGGTTGTTTAGTTTTGTCTTCATACAAACAGCTTTTGAGTAAAACATGTGTTACCAAGGTGCCAGTGTCTATGACAGCTGCAATGGGGATGTAATTTCCTATAGCCATTTTTCTCTCTGGGGTGCAGTTTATGCTATAATATTCACTGCAGTGCTCCGGCTCCTGTTCTGGTTGCAGAAATAATGCTGCTGATCCTCCAGTCATAGCTGGCCCTTTCCCCCTTTTCTCTCTCAGCCCAAATCTTCCACACCTGCCTCATCAGCCCCATCTGTTGGAAAATACTGGACTCATTGAATAAAGTCTCTATTGAGAGAAATTGTGTGGTGCTGAATCTGTAACATCTCTCTTGTTTCCTCAACTTGCTTCCCTTCATGAAGCTATCCAGAAATGTCTTCCTTGTGTCTCTCTGTTCACAAAAAAATCAACTTTGTCACAGCTAGACAAACCTTTCCATATTTAATCAATTCTTGAAATCGAACTGAAGGGAAAAACACCCTCATAGCCCTAAAGAACTCTCTGTGACTTTTATTTCATTCTTTCTTCTATTTCCTTAAACCAAAGCAGTTAAAAAAAAATAAAGTTGCCTAGGAAAAATAATCCTCTTTAATTACAGAATATCATTATGAATTATACCATCACACCCTTCACCATATATCAAAAAAACTGCCACACTTTTAAAAACTTTAGTGCCATTTCAGTCACTACTGCAAAGATTGACTTACAAAACTGGTATTTGCCTAAGTAATCATGATTTTCAGAATTCTAAAATTCCCATTTTATACCATAAAGTCCCCATTTGAAAGGTTTTAATGTTTTCATTTATTTCTATTTTTTTGTTATAGCCTGTATATATTACACACCATCAGAAATAATTTTTCATCTCCCATAACCCTATCCAATCTACAACATATTTAAATACATCTTTCTAATTCTTTAGTAATTTAAGAACAGATATAAACTCATTATAACAATTATTTTTGATAGTTTGCTCCAGGACCTACTTGCCCAGAGATGGACAAAAAGAACTGTCAGTCATCTTCAGGGGAGGACAGATGTTGATTGACACAAACATATGTCAAGCACTGTGCTTAAGATATTCTTTTTTTTTCTCAACACTGATTCTCAACTATGGATGTATGATAGAATCATCTACATAGCTTTTGAAAAGTACTGAGGCAGAGAGCTTGGTTACATTACTTATTGTCTAGCTTCCCTTGGTTCCTCTCGATTTATTTTCAGTGTTTTTAATTTTTTTTAACTTTTATAGTGAGATATAACATGAGAAGAGTACATAAAACATAACTGTACAGTATAGTGATTGATTGTAAAGCAAGCACCTGTATAAAAGCAACCCAAATCAATAAATAAGACATTGACTGTAGCAAAAAAACCAAAAATAAAACAAAATAAAAAATTTAAAAATTGACAGCACCCCGGAAGCTGCCAATGTATCCTTTCTCAGATTCCTTTAACTACCCCATACCCTACAGAAATAAGATTATTCTGGCTTTTATGATAAGCATTTACTTGCTTTAGTCTATAGTGTTATCATAGTACACGAGTCCTTAACAATATAGTCTAATTTTGTGTTCTTGAAATTTAAAAACATTATACAAGAAGCTACATATCAGTTTGCATTCTTTTTCTTCTGTTCAATATTTATTTGTAAGAATTATCCACATGTAGCAACATATAGCTATACTTCACTCAAGGTTGTTGATTTATAAAACTCCATTGCATAAAATATTACAATGTATGTATTCATTCAACTGTTGATGAACACTTGGTTGTTTTCACTCCAGGACCATTTCAAACAATGCTGCTCCTATGAACATTATAATCCATGTCTCTTGGTGTACATCTGTAAGCATTTCTCTAAGGCGTATATCCAAGAGTGAAATGCTGGTCAAAGGCACCACACTGGCCTCATTTTGTCAGCTCCATCTTAGGCCCGTAGTCCTAGCCACTCCCCTTTCTGTGAGAGTGAGCGTTAGCCTAGTCACAAGGAATATGCCCAATCCAGGTAAGTTCCCTATCAACTTTTACCTTTGCCTTCATCTGATATGAAAACTGGAAGCATGCCTTTTGTTGATGTAGATGATTAATGGTCCTCGAGTAATAATGGTCATGAGACCCCCAGAGGGAGGAAAATGCTTGTTTCCCATTGGTGCAGATGTGCTTCTCCCTTAGTAGTCAGATTCTATCTTTAGCCTTGACCCCTTTAAATTCCCCTCTGCCCCTTCTGGTGGTGCGGAGTGCAGCTACTTTTTCCTCTGGATCGTGGTCAGCCTGATCCTGCTTATATGTAATTTACCCACAATAAACTTCATAATTGCACTTATGGAGTTGCCTGCTTCATTTTTTAGTCTACAAGTTCCTTCTCAGAAGAATATTATTCAATATCCCTGCCGCCCAACAACATTTGTTCATTCAACCTTATTAGAGAATGCCGAATTATTTTCCAAAATGGTGGCACTAATTTACACTCTCACCAACAATGTATAAGAAATTCCTTTTGCTCCACATCTGTACTAACTTTTGATGTTTCCAGGACTTTAAAAGTATTTTGCCAATTTAGTGAGCGTGGTTTGACCTGCATTCCCATGATTTACTAATAATTTTGAGAACCTTTTCATATCTTTATTGCCCATTTGGATTTTGTCTTTTGTGAAGTGTTTATTAGGTATTTTGCTCATTTTTCTTTGGCCACACCATGGGGCTTGTGGGATCTTAGTTCCCAGACCAGGGATCGAACCTGGACAGTGAGAGTGTGGAGTCCTAACCATTGGACTGCCAGGGAATTCCCTGCTCATTTTTCTATTGGATTGCTTGCCTTTTTTAAAAAATAAAAAATTGATTTGTAGGAGTTTTTATATATTCTGGATATAAGCCCTTTGTCAGTTATATGTTTTATAAATATCTTTTCATTCTTCATTATTTTTTTCATTCTCTTTAAGGTAAGTTTTGAATTAAATTATACGTCACAGTTAATGTAGATAAATTTAGTGATTTTCTTTTTGTTATGCTGAGTGCTTTTGTATAATGTATGAGAAAAATTTCGTTACCCTGAAGTACTTAATATATCCTCCAATAATGACTTCTGAATGCTTTATAATTTTGCTTTTCACATTTAGGTTGAAAATCAATTGGAATTTTTTTATTGGGTATGCTCATCATTTATTTTCTTCTGACATATACATTTAAGACAACATATTTTCTTCTATGTATAGCTTTAACTATATCCCAGAATTTGATATTTAATGTTTTAAATATTATTTAGGTTAAATTATTCTTTAATTTCATTATGATGTTCTGGCACACAGATTGTTTACAGTTGTATTTTTAACTTTCCAAATATGTGAAGAATAGTCTATGTTCCTTTTTTGTTAATGATTTCTAGTGTATCTGTGTTGTGGTTAGAAAACTTAGTTTGCATTATGTCAGTCGTTTAAAATGTGTTGAAACTTGAAATGTATCGAAACTTGCTTCATTGCTCAGCAGGTGGCCAAGTTTTATAAATATTTCTTTCTGTTCTTGAAAATAATGTGTATTCTGCACTTTTGGAGTGTTGTGACCTATATATGCAAACAACTTAAGAGCATGTTAAACATATTGTTCAAATAGTACTAATTTTTGTCTACTTAATCTCTCACTTATTCAATCAGTTAATGAGAAACAATAGTTAAAATTATACCATACAGTGATAAATTTCATTCCTCGTTGTGTTTCTGTCAACTTTTGTTTTTCGTATTTTGAAGCTAGATGATTCAATTCATAGAAATATAAAATTATTTCATCTTTTTGGTGACCTGAATCTTTAAAAAATCATTTTGAAATATCCATATTCATTAAGTTTGCTTTAAAGTCAAATCTGTCTGACATTATTATAGCACTGGCTTTCTTTTGTTTTTATCTTTTTCTATCATTTTCAAATTTTTGCTCACCTTATGTTTTTTACAGTAGCATTTAATTTTAAAAATTCATCTGACAATCCTCATGTTTTATCTAAATCAGTTGTCCTTTTATGTTTAATGTAATTACTGATCTATTTGGGTTTATATCTACAAGTTTATTATATATTATAGTATATACTTCCTATTTTTCTCAGCCATTTTATGTGTCTTTTACTCTTCTTTTGTTACTTTCCTACTATTTATGCCATTGTATCATCCCCTCCCCTTGAATGTGGACAGAAATTGAGACTTAGTTCTAACCAATAGAAAATGACCAAAGTGAAGGTATTGCACAGATTTAATTAAGTTCCCTAATCAGTTGACCTTGAGTCATCAAAGAAGATTGACGATGGTGGGCCTGACCTAATCAGGTGATACCTTTAACAAAGGATCCCATCTTTCCTGGAAATTAGAGACTCAAAGTACCAGAGAGACTCCCCATTGCTGGATCTAAAGAAGCAAATTTACATGAATTCTACATCTGGAAGGAAACAAATTTTGCCAATAAACCAAGGGATTTTGGAAGTGGGTCCTTCCCTAATTGAGCCTACAAATGAGAATGCAGCTCAGCTAACATTTTGATGCCAGCCTTGTGAAACTCTGAAAAGGGACACCCATCTAAGCCATGCACAGAATTCTGACCTACAGAAACTATGTGATAATAAATAGGTTTTGTTTTAAGCCACAATATTTATGGTAATTTGTTATGTGGCAATACAAAATTAATACATGGGGTCTGACCTTTTTGAGGTCTTAGCTTTCTCTCAAGTCCTTTTAGGCCATTTACAATGTAGTTCAACTCACCTAAAACTGTTTCTTCCAGATCTGCAAGTATTCCTATGGAAAAGCAACACTTAGTGCTTTACTTATGCTTATGCCTCTGGAATCTCCTATTCTGGCTGTTTTCTCAGTACCTCCTCACTACTTATTAGCTCTAAGATGTTTTTAAGAAGATATATATTTCAGCCTCAGTGAGTAGGTTGGTATAACTTATGTAGATTATCATTACTGGAAAATGGAGACTGATTCCTGCCTATATTCTGAGTCAGAGTTTCTGGCTTTCCAATGAATTTGGTTAGCTACTCAACACCTTTCATAAATCAATTGTTTCTGCTTATGTTGTCCAGAGTCAGTTTTTGTTGCTTGTAAACGTGAATCTTGATTAATTCCAGATGTGATAAGCTAAATATGAAGTTAGCTACGTTCAATGGATAACTAGGGAGAAAAATGCACATATACTTGGAAAATATTGAAAGGAAATAAATAAAAAATATAAGGATAGTAATTGTAATTTGGATGGTGGAATGGTAGGCAATTGCTTTATTCTTTCTGTCACTGCAAATATTTTAATAATGAGCATGTCTTTATTTTATGACATAAAACACTATTAAACTACACAGACATCTAGAAAAGTCTTAGTAGTAGAGTTTTATTAACACCATTGGTTCTTAATGTTGTTTAGATGCTATATGTGCATTATTGAGAAGTGGTATTATATTATACGTTAGAATAGTTAGTTGAAACCCAGGCCTCAAATCCCCATTATCTGTCCTTGTTGGAGATGCCTTTCCATAGTCTTCAACTGCTCATACCCCCTCAACCTTATCCTTGATTATTAAAAGCTGTCTTTAGGAAACTCATTTTACCAAGCAATATATTTTTTTAATCGTTAACTACCCTCTTAATTACATCAAAGTAGAGAAGAGGCTAAAAGTGGAAAGTTATGACAAAAAGTTCAGTAATAATCGAATTGTTTGGGATGATAAATAGAACCCCTCATGCAATTTACCTCTACATAAAGCTGGCCTTCAAAATTATCAAATTTAATTTGCTGTGGTGTGGTGGGAAGTTGCATGATATGAGTGAATATCCCTGGGCCATCATGCAAATGCAAATTTTCTTTGCCTAAAATCATTGATGGGGCTACAGAAGATACAAAAGAATTAGCTGAATCCTTATTGATTCCATATCATCCCTCTGGAAATGTTTTGTGGGTAAATCTCTATAACCAGTATATTTGAAAATTTGTCCATTTCTACAAAACATGAAGAATTAGTTGGGAGGGATGTTTAAATGAGGGTTCTGTTATTTGGGTTCTAATTATTTTAGTTGTTCCTGCATTACGATATTTATTTTCCAGATTTATGATCCCAAACCCAAATTACTGTTTATTTAGTTAAGAATGTGTATTTCAGCTGGAACAGGAATATTTTGCAATGAATCTAAATGCAGAGGGTACTTTTTTCCTCCAGTTTTCATTGCAACAGCTGTGGTTTCTACCCATTTATTTTCTACATATTTTGCACTTTACTCAACAAATTATCCTTCTATAACAACCTGAGATAGTTTAAAATATATATTCTTTTCAGGCTTGCTATCATTATTCTATATCATATGGAGTAGTTCAAAAAGGTAAACAAAATATAAGAAAAGAGTTCCACATGGAGTCACACAGTGTGGTGAAAGATGCTGCATGCTGAGGAAAATGTTGAGAGTGGATGAATTCTATACATTAGACAGAATAATGCACAAGCAGAGAGTAGTTATAAGTGCAAATATATTTTGAGAGATCCTATGGAAGGGGAAGTATTGGTAGGCATCATTAGAGAGTCTTTTAAATAAATTAGCAGACATGATCATTACTTCTCCAAGTGCTAGCCTTTATAGAAAGAATAGAACATACACCATTAAATACACAACTGAAAATTTATGGTAAGCAAGTCTTTTTCCATCTTTGCTGCTAAGTAGAAGTTAGCACAACTAGTAATTTTACTTTACCTCAAATAGATAATCCTTTACATAAGTGGCGGTGAAAGAGGAAATCGCCTATGCATGGGCCACGTCTGTCTTTCCCATCACCGTATCTCCAGTACTGAGCATGGTTCCTTGCACACAGTAGGAGATAAATATATGTTCGCTGAATGAAAAGATGACTTATTGGGTCTATCTGATACTTCTCATTGGATTCTGTGTCAAATACTAAAAAGTGGGTATCATTTTTGACACTTGCTTGCAGTAAAAAAGGTACTAAGTCAGACTGTAATACCAGTAGTGGGATCTAGGGAAAATTAAATATGATAATAGGCACTTATGCTGTACAATTGGATTCTGGGTAATGGTTTCATTTCTTTTTATAAAGTGCTTTGATGAAAGTTAACTGGGAACTAGCTATAGACTGGGATTTGCCAAATCTAGGTTAGTTTTCATAGACAAATCCTATTTATGTCACTGGTCCACAGAACTGAATTAAAAGGAATAAGGAATAAGGCATAAAAGAAAAATAAAACAAAAAAGCCTCTTTTTCTCAATAATGATTATGAATATGACATTTGCTGCTGGAAAACACAGAGTTGTAATAGCCTTGGATAATCCTAATGTTTGGATACCTGGCAGAAAAGATCTATAGAAAGCTTACTTTTTCAGCAAGGTTGTAAACTACACCAATAATAGTTATAAACTAGGCCTACTAACATATATTAGCATAACATTTGCACTCCAATGAACCTGAGACAATTGTTCCTTGTGAAAATAATTTGTGAAATCAAGAAAACTTATTGGCTCTGTTTCTAGAGGTAGAGGAGGTGGGGAAGGGAGAGGGAAAACTTGCCTGATCTGCTGTCACTGCAACTCAACCTACCTGATATCCTGCAACAATAATTCATTTGACTTAGGGCTGGAGAACATCACTGAGATGAAATCAAAGAATAGATTAAATTTAATTGCAATGTATGCCACAACTGTTCTGTGTAACTAAGGAAATAAAATTCAGCATCATATAAAAGCCACTCCAATCCCTTTAGACTAAGTAATAAATTAAAAAGTACTTAAGGAAAGCAATGCTCAAATTTCATGTTATCCTCACAGTGCCAAACCAGACATTGCCATGTTAGCCAAATTTGTGTATAATAGAAGTCTTAAAAGTGTCATTATAAAAGGATAGATTACATTTTTTTCTATCACCTCTAATTAGTTTCGTGGTTATTCAGAGCCAATTTAATCTCCTTGATCCTCCTTAGGCAACAGGTAAACAGAATGATTTCAAAGTGAATTAAAATTAGAATCCTTTTCTCTCTTGACTTAGCACAATATTTCACAAAATTACATTTGGAATTACCCTCAAAGATGAATTTCTGTGTGTCAATTAATAGTGGGATTAAAACTGAAAAATTCAACCAAACTTAAGTTACAGTGAATTGAACAGAGAGGAGACAGGAAATATTACAAGCCCCACTTTACAAATTCATTCATTCATTCATTCATTCATCAAGTATTTACAAAGTACCTACTATGAGCCAGATGCTGGGAATATACTGCTGATCTCACAGAGCTTGCATATTTTATACAAGTAAATATATAAATAAACCAATAATATAACTTCAGGTAGTGGCAAGTATAATGAAGGAACTAAAATGGGGTGATGTGATAATGACTGGCAATCACTTTCTCAGGTTGAGGTGGTGCCTAATTGACATTGAGTGGTGAGCGAAGCACTTTCTGAGGTGGTGATACATTAGTTATGATCTTAATAATGAGGAGCCAGTGTGACGGAAGAACATTCCTGACAGAGAAAACAGACAATGCATTGGTACAGAGGTGGGATGATTGTGAGCTTAGCTGCTTGAAGAAAATAGCAGTTATGGTTGGAATTTCTGGCCTGAGGAGCAGAGAGTGGTCTCAGATGTACTGGAGAGGTAAGCAAGGCTAAATCATATAGTGCCTACAGATCGTAAGCAGTTCCATTTTATTCTATGTGCATTTGGGGTTAGTCAAGGGCGTCACATGACCTGATTACATTTACCCTGAGTTTCATGTGACAATGTGAGTAGGAAAGGGAGGCCAGACCAAATGGAGGTAGGTGTTACGAGGGAACTGTAGGAATTCAGGTGAAAGATGACAAGGTCTTAAACTACATTAATTTCAGTGAAGGACACTAGAGTCTACCTTATGCCATAAGATAGAAACTGTGCTGTATCTACTCAACTGAGATTAACCTTGTTTTCCTTTCATAAGTAAATTTTATGATTTTACAGTGGAAATGATAGTTTGTGACATCTGAGGAAAATCACGTTTTTACCTCATTTTCATTAATTATTTTCAATAGGAGAAGTAGGCTAAGATGGAAATAATTTTACTGTGAGGACTAAATAGGTGGGGACTTCCCTGGCAGTCCAGTGGCTAAGACTCCACGCTCCCAATGCAGGGGGCACAGGTTCGATCCTTTGTTGGGGAACTAAGATCTCACATGCCGCACTGTGCGGGCAAAAAAAAAAAAAAAAAAGTAGGTGAATTCCTGGGGAAAACTCCCCATTATCCTTAACTTTTCCATTATCTACCTCATTTTTGGTTGTCACAAGATGGGGGTCAAACGGATGTTGCTACAAGTACCTACTGGATAGAAGCCAGTGATGTTGATAAACATCCCACAATGCACAAGGCAGCCCTCACCACAAGGGAAAGAAGTATCCAGCCCAAAATGTCAATAGTGCTGAGATTGAGAAACTCTGCTTCTCAAGTGCTGGCTTTTTTTTTTTTTTTTCCAACACCACTTATATTATTGAGCCTGGAGAGTGAGGTAAATGTTATACTTACTCTTCAGTGCTACTTTCAGATCATTCTTCTCCTTTTTATATCCCTAAAATATCCCAGTTTTGAATCTCTTGTTATAGTCAGCTACAGATAGCTAGATCACCTGCCACTCTACCCACCCCCCTCCCCCCGCCACCTTCTCATACATTGTCTTAAAGAGTTTAGTTCCTGGATCCTTGCTGTCTAACACTACTCCTGTAATTGTTCTGGGCAATTTCAGTATATGTGTAAAGGATCATTCCAATACCAGAATCTTTACGCTCCTTAAAATCGTCTCCTTCCATGATCTTGATGTTGATGCTACCTCAGCCACTCACTCTCATGGTCATATCCTAGACTCTATCATTACCAGGAATTGCTACCCCTTTTTTTTTTAATTTTATATTGGAGTATAGTTCTCTTTCCCTTTTCTTATTTCATCATACTCACCTGGTGAAAAATAAACTTCAATAATTAGTTTTCCACCTACTCTGTGACACCACTCATGCAACTGAATACAGCTGGAGGAAAACTCACAACTGGTCTTATATTAGATTCATAATTGCTAACTTTATTATTTTTATTTATTTATTTTTTTTTGCGGTACGCGGGCCTCTCACTGTTGTGGCCTCTCCCGCTGCGGAGCACAGGCTCCGGATGCGCAGGCTCAGCGGCCATGGCTTACGGGCCCAGCCGCTCCGCGGCAAGTGGGATCCTCCCGGACCGGGGCACAAACCCGTGTCCCCTGTATCGGCAGGCAGACTCCCAACCACCGTGCCACCAGGGAAGCCCATAATTGCTAACTTTAAATGGGACTTGCACGATCCCCAGCAACCATATCTTTCATTTCCCTGAGGTATTCGCCTTCTTCTAAACTACAGTCTCATATTCAAATGGATACTAGTAGCTCCATTTGGATGTCTAACGAGCATATCAAACTTACACAATCAAAACTAAGGTTTTCATCTCCCTTCACCCTTTAAGACCTGCTCCTATTGCAACATCCCCATTTCAACTAATGGCAATTAAATCCTTCCAGTTTGTTGAAGAGGAAAAAATTTTCCTCTACCCTTCTAGGTTCTTCTGGCTGGTCTAAGAATTAAATTGACATGAGACAGGTTAACAGCAGAATATCAGACAAAGGTACTTCCAAGTAGATCTTAAATCATTTTTATCTATGTCAAACTCTTTACTCTCCCCCATCCACCAGCTCCTATGTGAGAGGTGCCAAAAAGTCAGAAAAATTGAAATGATAGCTTCTCTTTGTATGTATAAACTACAAATTATGTAACACTTCTAATAGCACTTTTTTTTTTTTTTTTTTTTTGCGTTACGCGGGCCTACTCACCGTTGTGGCCTCTCCCGTTGTGGAGCACAGGCTCCAGACGCGCAGGCTCAGCGGCCATGGCTCACGGGCCCAGCAGCTCCGCGGCATGTGGGATCTTCGCGGACTGGGGCACGAACCCGTATCCGCTGCGTCAGCAGGCGGACTCTCAACCACTGCGCCACCAGGAAAGCACTTAGTGTAATTTCTTAATTTCATCAGTATTGAAACCATCATTTGCAAGATGGTCAAGCTGTGATTTTTCTCTATTACCACCTGGGAATCAACAGCTCAAACAATAGCCACTGGATGCTTAATGACTCCTTAAACTATGTTTCTCACTCCATGGAAGCCTCAGTGATTTCACCTGGGTGAGGAAAGCCTATTTCTTTGTCTGGTGATTATCATCTTCGCTGACTTCTTTCTGGGTGTCTCTAGCTCAATCCCGATGGCTGCCAGAGCGCTATCCATTTCACCTTCATCTGGGGACCTTTTCCTTTCCAGATATTTTCCCTGTCGTATCACACTTTCCACAGTACATTTGCATTTTCTGCTGTTGCTGCTTTGGTTATCATTTAGCATAGTATTAAAGCCTGGAGTTCAGCTTGAGAACTCCAAGTTGAGAATTGTGGGGATATTTTTAAGATTCCTTCAAATTTGAAGTTCTATTATTCTTTCATACTTTGAAAATAGAGGATTAAAAGACTGGGAAACTAGGGAAAAAGACAGAAGACCTTTCAGCCATTTTAATTACTTAACTCTTCCTGAGTAGCTACAATATATCAGGCATTATTCTAGGTAGTTGGCAATATCTGGGCTGAAGAACTCACATTAATGCTTTGCTGTAAATAAATAATAGAGTTCCTCAACAAAGAAATAAATAAAGGAAGGGCATGGGATCACTTTCGCTAGAAATCATTAAAGTTACAGTACTCATTTGTCTTAACTAGTTTAGGGACAGTCTCACCTGAAGGCAAAAGGGGATCGACCAGACAAGCTCTCAGTACATCCTACAGCTCCAAATCCATAATCTTCCAATAAAGTAGACATTGATCTGAATGCTTGATCCTTGTGGGTTAGAGCAGTGGAAGAAACAACATTGCCATGACAATTTAGAGAAAAGAAATTTGTTTTGATAGGTTTACTCTCCTTTCATTTAATTTTTCACTCCAGACACTTTTTTATTCCTTTTATTGAGTTTGTTTATATAGCAAGCCCATGGTATTGAGCTCCTTTCCCCTGAAACTTTTCTAAAGGGATACTAAGATGACTGAGAAGTTCAATTACGTTTAAATTAATTTTTGCAAGTTGCCTGCGTATTCCAGAGTTCCCCAAACACCTCTTTTTTAAAAGAATTATTTGATTATTTAAGCCAGGAGACAGAAAACAAATTGAATAAGAAAAAGAAAACTTACATTCTAAAATAGAAATCAGACCTCCCTCATAAGGTCCCAAGTGGTTATTAGTATCAACTCTTTAAGAAACAAACAGCATTTGGTATGAATCTCATATCATGCTTCTTAGCCTGTGGCAGAAGTAATATTCACTTTAGATGGGTATCTACTAAGGATCACATTGATTCTATTTTTAATCTTTCATCATATGATTTTAATCTTTGTACAATATCATGACATATTGTTATATCCAAAAGAACTTATTATAAATTACAATTCCTACTAGACATCTATAATTGCCCAAAAATGTATTTTTGTTTGTTTACCATTAGTATTTCTATTACTCTTCATTTGTATTAATTATCTCAAGACAGAAAGAGAACATATTTCAATAATCTAAACCCAAACAATAAGTGTACATTGCATCCGACTTTGATTTCTTTTCCTGCTTTGGTGTTGATCTGTCCCTCATGCTCTCTTTCCACCCAGATTCATCAGTTCCTATTTCATTTGTTTTTAGCAAAAGAATGACACATATGAAATTTCTATTTTAAAACCACTGCTGGAATCTTACCTGACTTCATATTTCTAGGCAAAATTTTTCCTCTTTTAGACCAGTTACAACCTAATGTTGTATGTCCCTCTATTCAAAGGTATTAATTATTTCCCAATATCTTCTAAAAATAATAACTCAAACGATAGCATTGTGGGTTTGCAACCTCTGGAGTTCCCCAGGTGAAATCTGAAACTGGCCCCTGTACTCAGAGGGCAAGAAAGGACCAAAGAAATAGGCAGACCACCCCAGATATGTAGGTGGCAGGTTTAATAAGCAAGGGAACTTACATAAGATGCTTGTTTTTGGTGGTCCGCAAGTAGACCTCTGTACCTGCCAGTCAGAATCTTAACAGTTTACGTAGTTGCCTTAACTGGATACAGTCACATATTTAATCCAAATGGTCTCAACAACACCTTGTTCTCTCAAGGCTGCATCCTTGAAACAGCTCCTACTGTGTCGGAATGGTTGATGGATTGTACATTCCAAGGATAGAGGGGGTGAGGAGCCTCTGATTGCCCAGAGGCAATGGTCACAGCCTCTCTATGATCTCCTCCAACAAGCATCAAAGCACAGACACATACCCACAAAACAATTTTTTTGTGTGTTTTGTGTTACTGTGTTTCCTCTATTCATTAATAGAGTATATGCTTCATTTGATTATATTTTCAATCCTTTTGTTAATAAAATCAATTATAAGGGTGAAAATTGTTTGCAAATGTAAAGAGAGATTTATATCACGGATTAAACAAAATAAACATTAAAACAAAAAATATGGTATAGAGGGCTGGTACAATAAAGCAAAAATCAAACAAGTAGCGCTTAAGTTGAAAATAAATAAATTTGGAAGTGGAATAAGGTTTAGAGAACAGAAGTATGGCAAGTTTATATTTGGGTGTCTATATATAGCCCTGTGGTTGCAGACTTATTGGCTTCTTAGTAAAAGGAAAAATCCATTTAGATCTTCTCTGACCATACATTGATATAATCTCTGTTCACTGTAATGTTTTTTTAGTAATTATAAAGTTGCAGCTTCTGTGCTAGATAACAGAGACATGAAGATTAATTAACAGGTTAAAAATTAAAAGGAGGAAGCAGAGTTAATACATTACCACCAGCATCTTCATAATCATCATACAATCTACCATATTCCTTTTACAATGTGCATTTTTCATTCATTTTCACATCTATTCATCACAACTTTATGAGGCAGTTATATTTATTATGCCTGTATTACAGATGAAGATGTTGAGGCTTAGAGAACTCAGTGAAACTCTCAAGGTAAAAAACAGACTAAAACTAAGTCTGTCTGGATCCATGTTGCAATTTGACATAGTACAGTGCCTGGTATATAGAAAACATGTTCTAAGCATTAACAATTTTTACCATACTTATTATTACTATTATTGTTTTATTATTTGAGCATGAGATTTTTTTTAAAACCTTTATAAGAATAAATAATGCACATACAGATTTCTGCAAAAGATACCTGGGTAGAATGTTGTCTTCTGACTTTTTCCTATTTACCTATAAATTATTAAGGAGATGTATTGGATTAAAAGCTAAAATAAAACTTGAAATACCTGGTAGCCTGCATAGGCACTAAAAAATTGGTTGAAAAGTAACAAATATGTCAGTCCACTACCCACCTTGGCAAGTTTTGAACATTATCTGTATAGTCAATATTATTATATCATTTGAAATAATAATGTATTTTGATACTTCATCGCTATCATTTACACTTGACAAGGTGAAAAGATAAAGGCTGGCCTAATCAGAATGCCAGTTTATTAAATACTGAAGGCTTATTTTCACATTTGTTGTTAATAAAAACAAAGACACATTGAAATATAACACAAAGTACATGGTAAACTGAAGTCTACTAAAATGTTGGGAGAACTCTAGATTGCTTTAGGTAGAATGATAGGGAAAGTTATAAAAAAAAGTCAAGATAAGATAGAAAGTTATCTGTATAAGAAAAGTGGTATATGTAGGGGAAGAGGACACTGAAAAATAATCCATATTTAGAATATACCTCATCATTTTAAAATTATTACCATTATAATATTTTAATCTGGAGAATTTAAAATGCATTCTATTTTTTCAACTGTTACTATATATTTCTTCATTGCTAACATATTTCTGAGTTTCATGCCATCTTATTTAGAAATTTGGGGAGGAAATTTAATTCTTTTTGTCTCTAAGAGAGCTCTTAACCAAGTTTTGGAGGCCACTTTTTCATTAATGATAAACTCTCTTCCATCAAGGTATGGAATAAGAAATCATTGGCAGTGACAACACTCCATTGAGTAATTTGAAACTGTTGCTTTCCAGTTGGGCTGATGTGATTAATTAACCCATCAGCAAGCTCAGCTGTCTGATGAACAGTAGCTGTATAGCAGTGAATCTCAAGGAGAACTTGAATTTTTCAAGGATCTTGAACTGAAATTTCTTTTCAGACAAGTGGCCTAATTGAATTTCAGTGAACTGGAAATCAAAGCTTTCTAGACTTTTTAATTTCCATAAGTACAATTCCCTTTCTTTTAATATTTTTCCTCTTAAGTATTACAAGTGTGTAATCAGATAATATATCTTAAAATTTTGGGAGCTCCAAATTTCCCAGAATAAAATTATTTGCTTTATTTCAAATCAACTTTACTGATGAGGCTCACACATATTCTATTAGTATTCCTCTTATTTGCAGTTTACTGTATTAAAAATAATAGTGACAATATTTTTTAAAAGGTGTGCAACAGGGACTTCCCTGGTGAGCCAGTGGTTAAGACTCAGCACTCCCAGTGCAGGGGACCAGGGTTCCATCCCTGGTCAGGGAACTAGATCCCACATGCCACAACTAAAAAAAGATCCCTCATGCTTCAGATAAAAGATCCTGCATGCTGCAACTAAAGATCACGCATGTGGCAGCTAAGATCCCATGTGCCGCAACTAAAACTTGGCACAGCCAAATAAATAAATAAGTAAATAAATACTTTTTAAAAAAAAAAAAGTTGTGCAACATCGCTTTGTGTCCTTGTTATTAAACAAGTCTGAAAACCAATGCATAGGAAGCATCTGGTGACTTACAATGGAGATATGTTGACACCACCCCCCAGAGATTTTGATTCAGCCAGACTGAAGTAGAGCCCCATAGCTAGATTTGTAAGTGTAAGGAACCTTAGTGATGGGTTAGGTTTCTTTGAGCAATGGCATATTCCAATTTAAATCATTTTTCATGTGTTTCTGTTTATACTTTTATTTTGAATTTACTGAAAGTTTTTTACTGAAACTTCAATAATCTATCTTATTCAGAGGGTGCATCTGATTTATCAATTATAATAGAAATAACACTGACATCGCAATGATTCTAAGGAAGTTACTAAATTGGCAATGTGATGCTTCATCTATTTATAAAGCAAATACATATTAAAACGTCTCATACTGTCTGTTGAAATTCAGCGTAAACACAAGAACAAAACTGAATACCACATTGGATGAATCAAATGTTCTATCTAATATAATCTCTCTCTTATAGTATATCTAAGAGTCATTTAATGGGAGAACATAGTTGCTGTTATCCACAGTATCAACCACATTGGAAGAGCAGGTCCAATAGAGAGACCATAATTCCTCTTAGTAATATAGACTTCATTTAAAAAGTTTTACTTCTGTGGCAGAAACTCTAGGCCAGCTAACCCCAAAACACATTTCCCAAACCTTTATACCCTACTTACCTCCAGTCTATATGAGGTAAAAGGTAAATACTTTTTAATCCAAGTCTCATTTGTATCTAAGGGTCAGGTGAAGAGTTCTGGCTAAATAAACATGTAGATGGGTTGGGATATAAATGGGATGCCTGGAACTTTGGCAACTGTTTTGCAACCTTGTGGGAAAGAAAAATAGAATCACAGAAATTCCAGCCTGACTGTATTTAGTCAGTGAATCAGCTCCTGTAGCAAAAAATATGAAATATTATTTGAGAAAAGTAGACTCCCATATGACACGGTGTTATTTGGATCTTCTCTTGCAACCGAAATTGTTTCTACCTAATATAATGTCCAACATCCCTAATTTAGCCCATTCAGTCATGATAAAGTCAGTCATCTTGACCATTTAAAAAGAAATAAGCTTCTACATGTTCTATTTCTAAAAAAGTGAAATACATAGTCAATACTACAATCTTTCAATATTTAAAGTGCTGATCTCTATGGCATATTTTCCACCAATGATTGTTAACCGTTAAGTTTAGGACACAATGTTTTCATAATACTTAGAATGATG
Source organism: Delphinus delphis (assembly GCF_949987515.2). Lineage (NCBI taxonomy): Eukaryota > Metazoa > Chordata > Mammalia > Artiodactyla > Delphinidae > Delphinus > Delphinus delphis. The sequence goes on along the minus strand of NC_082704.1, from coordinate 20,669,096 downwards.
TTAATATATACAGTTCATTGTACAGGTCTTTGTATTAGTTTATCTGTGTAATGAGATTCCCATCATTACACATAAAGGCCATCTTTATTCATAATGCATGTTTTGCCTGGGATGTTCAAGCATCTAAAGGTGATTCCAAAGTTGCCCAATGTGTGCGTGTGTTTGTTTTTAATCATCAGCCCTGATACACCAAGGTAAGTGATATAATCATTCATTTTTGCTGCACATGCTTAGCTTATTGATTCTTTGGCATTGGTCAGAGAGTGATGCGAAAACAGTTCTTGTACACTTCCATTAAAAATCTAAACTAAGGAATAAAAAGATGGCTATCATAATAACTCATAATAACTCATGATAGCCATGGGCAGTGACGTATTTCTTTTCTTAAATTACTTGTGCTCTAATTTCATTCAATCTCCTTCTTTTTGTTCAGTCCTCAGAACAAGTAACTATCTGATCAGCAGCATTTATATCCTTTCTGCTAGTTACTGGAACTGCAACCACTGGATACTAATGTAGAGAACTGAATAAAAATAAAAAGAGTGAGTATGATTTATTTTTTTTTTGGTATCATAAAAATTCATTTCTGTGACTATATCATTTTTCAACACTTTGTTTTCATATCATGGAATTTCTTTCCAAGTATATAAAACTTACATGAGCTAAATAATACTAAGAGGTCCCTTAGCATTTGTCAAACACCAGATAATGATCATTTGTAAATGACGTACTTTTTGCATGAAGATAAGTAGTAATGCTGAGTTATTGCGTTCAGTGATTCAGCAAAAATGCTGAAGTCACTTTATTCTCCAAAGTAGGTAAAGGATGCCTACTAAAGAATAAATAGTACTAATAACTGCTTAAAGGAGGGAATTAACAATGATTGATAATTGTGGTGCTAGGTACTTTCTCACACACAGAATACTGAAAAGGGTAGGCACTATTACAATTACCGTTTTAGAGTAGCTTGGAAAGACTAAGGTGTACACTCAATGTCACATAGCTAGTAAGTAGAGAAGCTTGGTTTTAGACCCAATTTGATGTCAGAGTCAGTGTTGTTTTCACAAACCCTTGGAGGTTTTCTTTTTCATTTGTTTTCAGAGTTTATTTTTTTAACACCTAGACTATTCCAAACTTCAAAATTATTTGGTCCAAATTAGTATTAAACTAGCATAGTTGTTTATAATTAATAGATGGTCAAAAATAAATACTTGCTAAAAAGAAAGGAATTTATTAAAATATGTAACTAGTTCTATAGAAGTATGCATGTAGTAGTCATACCTAGTTTAGAAACTACAAAATTTACTGAGCACCTCCAGTGTAATGTGTGTATATTGTCCATTTGGGGGTAAAAATCAATATTTTATAATGGTTTAGAGCATGTGCTCTGGAATCAGCCTGCCAGAGGTAAAATTTTGGTTTTTTCCCTTACTAGCTCTGTAATTCAGAGAGGAGTTTAACCTTTTGTGTTCAATTTCCCCAACTGTAAAATGTTAGTAATCATTGGATTTACTGTTGATTTCTTGCTTTCTTCTGGGCAGGCCAAACTCTTTGGAATGATGAAAAGAGTAAGAAAGTAATCCAAGCAACAGGCTGTCTAAATAACACATTACCAAGGATATAGGAGAGTGAGCATCTCCCATTTATCAGTCCTTGGTTTCATTCCTGGAGCTATGTCAGTGAGGCAATGGGAATGTATAACCATCAGACTTTAAAAATACACTGTTTTGACCAGAGTTGTGATTTTGGGGGCAGCAATAAGTCTTCAGTTTCCTAGATGTTTTCTACAGTGTGGTATAGGAAAAAGGATGAGTGTGTCAGGAAATAATTCCTGGATTTTGAAATAAGTTTTTAATAAAGAGTAGCTTTGAGCTAGACAAAGAAGGAGGAAAACACATTCTAGGTAAGAGGAATATGATATGTAGAAGTCTATAGAAATAAACAAGCATAATAACATTTTTAAGGAAGTACAAGTAAATATGGGTGGATGGGGCAAAATTATATATGGCAGGACTTTAGGGAGATAGGTAGGGGTCAGATCATTAAGAGTCTTGGTGTCAAAATAAGGAGTTCATTCTTTATATTTAAAGTGATTGGAGCAAAGCCATATTGGAAGCAATGGGACCATTTAAGAGACAATAATGGGAATCTAGATAAAAAATGAGACACATCAGAAAAACCGCTTTACTTACGTTTATCTGTTTGATTGTGTCTAGAGAAAATAGGGGCAAGAAGGAAAGAAAGAGGAAATTAGACTCTGCCAAGGAAATGGGGTTGGTGGAGAGGGAAATACTATTTATTATTATTTGATTAGTTACAGCAGATGTTTTATATTTCTAAAAGAAGTGTATTTTAAAAAGTCATTAAGTTAGGAGCTTGTTTTAATTCTTTCTGCTTAAAAAATATGTACATCATCTCACTTTAAAGTTGCAGCTACTTTCTATTGTCCACATATACAAAATATCGACTGACATCACCTATTCCAGTTTTTGTTGCTAGTGCTTTTGTTGTCATATCCAAAGAATTGTTGCCAAAATCAGCATTAATGAATTTTTCCCTGTTTTTTTCTAGGAGTTTTACAGTTTCAGGTGTTATGTTTAAGTCTTTAATCCATTGTGAGTTAATATTTTGTGAGTGGTATAAGATAGGGGTCCGATTTTATTCTTCTGCATGTGGTTATCCAGTTTCCCCAATTCCATTTATTGAAAAGTCTATCCTTTCCCCATTGATTATTCTTGGCTCCCTTCTCAAATGTTAGCTGACAATATATGTGAGGGTTTATTTTGGGGCTCTCTATTCTGTTAATTGGTCTATGTGTCTATTTTTATGCCAGTACCATGCTCTCCTGATTACTATAGCTTTTTAGTAGCTTGAAATCAGGAAGTGTGTTGCCCCAGCTTTGTTCTTCTTTCTCGGGATTGCTTTAGCCATTCAGGATCATATGTGGTTCCATACAAGTTATAGCATTATTTTTTTCTATTTCTGTGAAAAATGCCATTGGAAATTTGACAGGGATTGCATTGAATATATAGATGGCTTTAGGTAGTATGGACATTTTAACAATATTAATTCTTCCAATACATGAACCTGGAACATCTTTCCATTTCTTGTCTCCTCTTTAACTTCTTTCATCAAAGTTTTGTGGGTTTCAGTACATAGATCTTTCACCTCTTTGGTTAAATTTATTCTTAAATATTTTATTGTGTTTGATGCTATTGTGAATGGGATTGTTTTCTTTATTTCTTTTTCAGATATTTCATTGTTAGTGTATAGAAACTTAAGTGATTTTTGCATACTTAATTGGTATCTTGCAACTTCACCGAATCCACTGATTTGTTTTAACAGTTTTTTGGTGGAGTCTTTAGGGTTTTCTATATATAATATCGTGTCATCAGCAAACAAAAACAATTTTAATTCTTCCTTTCAGATATGAATGCTTCTTGTTTCTTTGTCTTGCCTGACTGCTCTGGCTAAAACTTCCAGTACAATGTTGAATAGGAGTGGTGAGAGTGGGCACTTTTACTCTTCCAAACTTTCCTCATTGAGTATGATGTTTTATCTCTTCCAAACTTTCACCATTGTGGGCTTGTCATATATGGTCTTTATTATACTGAGGTATGTTTCTTCTGTGCCCAATGTGTTGAGTGCCTTTTTCGTGAGAAGATGTTGTATTCTGTCAAATGCTTTTTTGGCATCTACTGAGACGATCATATGACTTTTGTCTTTGATTCTACTAATGTGGTGTATTATGTTTATTGATTCATATACTGTGAAACATTACAGGGAAAAACTCCACTTGATAATGGTGTATGATCACTTTGGTGTGCTGTTAAATTTGGTCTCCTAATATTTTGCTGAGAATTTTTGCATCAATATTCATCAGGAATATTGGTCTGTGTTGTTTATTTTCTTGTAGTGTCCTGTTCTGACTTTTGTATCAAGGTAATTTGGGCCTCCTAAAATGAGTTTGGAAGCGTTTCCTCCTCTTCAATCTTTGGGAAGAGTTTGATATGAATTAGCATTAATTTAACTGCTTGATAGAATGAAACAGTGAAACTATCTGGTCCTAGAATTTCGCTTTTGGGAACTTTTTGTTTATTGCTTCATTCTCAAAGATTTCATTTTAAATTTACAGAGCAGTTATTGGAATTTCTGTTATAAATAGGAGATACCAGAGGAGGATTTTTTTTAAATATTTTTATTGGAGTGTAATTGCTTTACAATGGTGTGTTAGTTTCTGCTTTATAACAAAGTGAATCAGTTATACATATACATATATCCCCATATCGCTTCCCTCTTGCGTCCCCTCCCTCCCACACTACCTATCCCACCCTTCTAGCTGGTCACAAAGCACCGAGCTGATCTCCCTGTGTTATGTGACAGCTTCTCATTAGCTATCTATTTTACATTTGGTAGTGTATATATGTCCATATATACACTGCCACTCTCTCACTTTGTCCCAGCTTACCCTTCCCCCTCCCCGTATCTTCAAGTCCGTTCTCTAGTAGGTCTGCCTCTTTATTCCCATCTTGCCCCTAGGTTCTCCATGAGAATTTTTTTTTTTTTTTAGATTCCATATATATGTGTTAGCATACAGTATTTGTTTTTCTCTTCCTGACTTACATCACTCTGTTTGACAGACTCTAGGTCCACCACATCACTACAAATAACTCAATTTCATTTCTTTTAATGGCTGAGTAACATTCCACTGTATATATGTGCCACATCTTCTTTATCCATTCATCTATTGATGGACACTTAGGTTGCTTCCATGTCCTGGCTATTGTAAATAGAGCTGCAATGAACATTGTGGTATATGACTCTTTTTGAATTATGGTTTTCTCAGGGTATATGCCCAGTAGTGGGATTGCTGGGTCATATGGTAGTTCTATTTGTAGTTATTTAAGGAACCTCCATACTGTTCTCCATAGTGGCTGTATCAATTTACATTGCCACCAACAATGCAAGAGGGTTCCCTTTTCTCCACACCTCCTCCAGCATTTATTGTTTGTAGATTTTTTGATGATGGCCATTCTGACTGGTGTGAGATGACATTTCTTTGTAGTTTTGATTTTCATTTCTCTAATGATTAATGATGTTGAGCATTCTTTCATGTGTTTGTTGGCAATCTGTATATCTTCTTTGGAGAAATGTCTATTTAGATCTTCTGCCCATTTTTGAATTGCATTGTTTGTTTTTTCATATTCAGCTGCATGAGCTACTTGTAAATTTTGGAGATTAATCTTTTGTCAGTTGCTTCATTTGCAGATATTTTCTCCCATTCTAAGGGTTGCCTTTTCATCTTGTTTATGGTTTCCTTTGCTGTGCAAAAACTTTTAAGCTTCATTAGGTCCCATTTGTTTATTTTTGTTTTTATTTCCATTTCTTTAGGACGTGGGTCAAAAAGGATCTTGCTGTGATTTATGTCATAGAGTGTTCTGCCTGTTTTTCTCTAAGAGTTTGATAGTTTCTGGCCTTACATTTAGGTCTTTAATCCATTTTGAGTTTATTTTTGTGTATGGTGTTAGGGAGTGTTCTAATTTCATTCTTCTACATGTAGCTGTCCAGTTTTCCCAGCACCACTTATTGAAGAGGCTGTCTTTTCTCCATTGTATAGTCTTGCCTCCTTCATCAAAGATAAGGTGACCATATGTGTGTGGGTTTATCACTGGGCTTTCTATCCTGTTCCATTGATCTGTATTTCTGTTTATGTGCCAGTGCCATACTGTCTTGATTACTGTAGCTTTGTAGTATAGTCTGAAGTCAGGGAGCCTGATTCCTCCAGCTCCGTTTTTCTTTCTCAAGATTGCTTTCGCTATTCAGGGTCTTTGTGTTTCCATACAAATTGTGGAATTTTTTGTTCTAGTTCTGTGAAAAATGCCAGTGGTAGTTTGATAGGGATTTCATTGAATCTGTAGATTGCTTTGGGTAGTAGAGTCATTTTCACAATGTTGATTCTTCCAATCCAAGATCATGGTATATCTATTTGTATCATCTTTAGTTTCTTTCATCAGTGTCTCTTAATTTTCTGCATAGAGGTCTTTTGTCTCCTTAGGTAGGTTTATTCCTAGGTATTTTATTCGTTTTGTTGCAGTGGTAAATGGGAGTGTTTTCTTAATTTCACTTTCAGATTTTTCATCATTAGTGTATAGGAATGCAAGAGATTTCTGTGCATTAATATTGTATCCTGCTACTTTACCAAATTCATTGATTAGCTCTAGTAGTTCACTGTTAGCATCTTTAGGATTCTCTATGTATACTATCATGTCATCTGCAAACAGTGACACCTTTACTTCTTCTTTTCATATTTCGATTCCTTTTATTTCTCTAATTCCTATGGCTAAAACTTCCAAAACTCTGTTGAATAATAGTGGTGAGAGTGGGCAAACTTGTCTTGTTCCTGACCTTAGTGGAAATGGTTTCAGTTTTTCACCATTGAGGATGGTGTTGGCGGTGGGTGTGTCATATATGGCCTTTATTATGTTGAGGAAAGTTCCCTCTATGACTGCTTTCTGCAGGGTTTTTATCATAAATTGGTGTTGAATTTTGTCAAAAGCTTTTTCTGCATCGATTGAGATGATCATATGGTTTTTCTCCTTCAATTTGTTAATATGGTGTATCACATTGATTGATTTGCCTATATTAAAGAATCCTTGCATTCCTGGGATAAACCCCACTTAATCACGGTGTATGATCCTTTTAATGTGCTGTTGGATTCTGTTTGCTTGTATTTTGTTGAGGATTTTTGCATCTATGTTCATCAGTGATATTGGCCTGTAGTTTTCTTTCTTTGTGACATCTTTTTCTGTTTTGGGAATCAGGGTGATGGTGGCCTCGTAGAATGAGTTTGGGAGTGTTCCTCCCTCTGCTATATTTTGGAAGAGGTGGAGAAGGAGAGGTGTTAGCTCTTCTCTAAATGTTTGATAGAATTCGCCTGTGAAGCCATCTGGTCCTGGGCTTTTGTTTGTTGGAAGATTTTTAATCCCAGTTTCAATTTCAGGGCTTGTGATTGGTCTGTTCATATTTTATATTTCTTCCTGGTTCAGTCTTGGAAGTTTGTGCATTTCTAAGAATTTGTCCATTTCTTCCAGGTTGTCCATTTTAGTGGCATATTGTTACTTGTAGTAATTTCTCATGATCCTTTGTATTTCTGCAGTGTCAGTTGTTACTTCCCCTTTTTCATTTCTAATTCTATTGATTTGAGTCTTCTCCCTTTTCTTCTTGATGACTCTGCATTAAGGTTTATCAATTTTGTTTATGTTCTCAAAGAACCAGCTGTTAGTTTTATTGATCACTGCTATTGTTTCCTTCATTTCTTTTTCATTTATTTCTGATCTGGTCTTTATGATTTCTTTCATTCTGCTAACTTTGGGGGTTTTTTATTCTTCTTTCTCTAATGGCTTTAGTTGTAAACATAGGTTGTATATTTGAGATGTTTCTTGTTTCTTAAGGTAAGGTTGTATTGCTATAAACTTCCCTCTTAGAACTGATTTTCCTGCATCCCATAGGTTTCGGGTCGTCGTGATTTCATTGTCATTTTTTTCTAGGTATTTTTTGATCTCCTCTCTGATTTCTTCAGTGATCTCTTGGTTATTAAGTAGTGTATTGTTTAGCATCCATGTGTTTCTATTTTTTTACACATTTTTTCTTGTAATTGACATCTAGTCTCATAGCGTTGTGTTCAGAAAAGATACTTGATAGGATTTCAATTTTCTTAAATTTACCAAGGCTTGACTTGTGACCCAAGATATGATCTATTCTGGAGAATGTTCCATGAGCACTTGAGAAGAAATTGTACCCTGTTGTTTTTGGATGGAATATGCTATAAATATCAATTAAGTCCATCTTGTATAATATGTCATTTAAAGCTTGTGTTTCCTTATTTATTTTCATTTTGAATAGTCTGTCCATTGGTGAAAGTGGGGTATTAAAGTCCAAGACTATGATTGTGTTACTGTTGATTTCCCCTTTTATGGTTGTTAGTGTTTACCTTATTTATTGAGGTGCTCCTGCGTTGGGTGCATAAATATTTACAATTGTTACATCTTCTTCTTGGATTGATCCCTTGATCATTATGTAGTGTCCTCTTTGTCTCTTATAATAGTCTTTTCTTAAAGTCTATTTTGTCTGATATGAGAATTGCTACTACAGCTTTCTTTTGAATTCCATTTGCATGGAATATCTTTTTCCATCCCCTCACTTTCAGTCTGTATGTGTCCCTAGGTCTGAAGTGGGTCTCTTGTAGGCAGCATATATATGGGTCTCGTTTTTGTATCCATTCAGCCAGTCTGTGCCTTTTGGTTGGAGCATTTAATCCATTTACATTTAAGGTAATTATTGGTATGTATGTTCCTATTACCATTTTCTTAATTGTTTTAGGTTTGTTATTGTAGGTCTTTTCCTTCTCTTATATTTCCTCCCTAGAGAAGTTCCTTTAGCATTTGTTGTAGAGCTGGTTTTGTTGTGCTGAATTCTCTTAGCTTTTGCTTGTCTGTAAAGGTTTTAATTTCTCCATCAAATCTGAATGAGATCCTTTCTGGACAGTGTAATCTTGGTTGTAGGTTTTTCCCTTTCATCACTTTAAATATTTCCTGCTACTCCCTTCTGGCTTGCAGAGTTTCTGCTGAAAGATCAGCTGTTAACCTTATGGGGATTCCCTTGCATGTTATTTGTTGTTTTTCCCTTCCTGGTTTTAATATTTTTCTTTTTATTTACTTTTTGATAGTTTGATTAATATGTGTCTTGGCGTGTTTCTCCTTGGATTCATCCTTTATGAGATTCTCTGTGCTTCCTGGGCTTGATTAACTATTTCCTTTCCCATATTAGGGAAGTTTTGAACTATAATCTCTTCAAATATTTTCTCAGTCCCTTTCATTTTCTCTTCTTCTTCTGGGACCCCTATAATTTGAATATTGGTCCATTTAATATTGTCCCAGGGGTCTCTGTGACTGTCCTCAATTCTTTTCATTCGTTTTTCTTTATTCTTCTCTGCAGTAGTTATTTCCATTATTTTATCATCCAGGTCACTTATCCATTTTTCTGCCTCACTTATTCTGCTATTGATCCCTTCTAGAGAATTTTTAATTTCATTTATTGTGTTGTTCATCATTGTTTATTTGCTCTTTAGTTCCTCTAGTTCCTTGTTAAACATTTCTTGTATTTTCTCTGTTCTATTTCCAAGATTTTGGATCATCTTTACTATCATTATTCTGAATTATTTTTCAGGTAGACTGCCTATTTCCTCTTCATTTGTTAGGTCTGGTGGGTTTTTACCTTGCTCCTTCATCTGCTGTGTATTTCTGTGTCTTCTTATTTTGCTTAACTTACTGTGTTTGGGGAGTCTCCTTTTTGTAGGTTGCAGGTTGATAGCTGCCGTTGTTTTTGGTGTCTGTCCATAGTGCCTAAGGTTGGTTCAGTGGGGTGTGTAGGCTTCTTGATGGAGGGAACTAGTGCCTGTGTTCTGGTGGATAAAGCTGGATCTTGTCTTTATGGTGGGCAAGTCCACGTCTGCTTGTGTTTTGGGGTGTCTGTGACCTTATTATGATTTTAAGCAGCCTGTCTGCTAATGGGTGCACTTATGTTCCTCTCTTACTAGTTGCTTGGCATAGGGTGTCCATCACTGTAGCATGCTATTTGTTGAGTAGAGCTGGGTCTTGTCATTGAGATGGAGATCTCTGGGAGATTTTTGCCGTTTGATATTACATGGAGCTGGGATGTCTCTGCTGGACCAATGTCCTGAACTTGGCTCTCCCACCTCAGAGGCACAGCTGTGACCCCTGGCTGGAGCACCAAGAGCCTGTCATCCACATGGCTCAGAATAAAAGGGAGAAAGAAAGAAGGAAAGAAAGAAAAAGATAAAATGAAATAAAATAAAAAAGTTATTAAAATAAAAAACAAAAACTAATTATTAAAATAAATTTTTAAAATAATTTTTAAAAAAAGAAAGAAGAAAACAACTACACCAAAAAAACGAATCCACCAATAATAACAAACGCTGAAAACTATACTAAAATACAACAACAACAACAAAAAACGTACAGACAGGACCCTAGGACAAATGGTAAATGCAAAGCTATACAGACCAAATCACACACAGAAGCGCAGGCATACACACTAACAAAAAGAGAAAAAGGGGAAAAAAATATATATATCGTTTCTCCCAAGGTCCACCTCCTCAATTTGGGAAGATTCGTTGTCTATTCGTTATTCCACAGATGCAGGGTGCATCAAGTTTACTGTGGAGATTTAATCTGCTGCTCCTGAGGCTGCTGGTAGAGATTTCCCTTTCTCTTCTTTGTTCGCACAGCTTCCGGAATTCAGCTTTGGGTTTGGCCCGGCCTCTGCGTTTAGGTCGCCTGAGGGCGTCTGTTCTTCACTCAGATAGGACTGGGTTAAAAAAGCAGCTGCTTCGGGGGCTCTGGCTCCCTCAGGCCGGGGTGAGGGAGGGGTATGTAGTGTAGGGCGAGCCTGTGGCTTCACAAGCTGGCGTGTTGTTGCACCACCCTGAGGCGTGCCGTCCTTTCTCCCGGGGAAGTTGTCACTGGATCCCCGCACCCCGGCAGTGGTGCGCTGCACAGGCTCCCGGGAGGGGTGATGTGGATAGTTACCTGTTCTTGTACACAGGCTTCTGGGTGCCTGCAGGAGCAGCCTTAAGCGTCTCATGGTTGTCTCTGGTGTCCGACCTGATAGCTTTGGCTCATGCCCATCTCTGGAACTTCTTTAGTTCACGCTCTTAATCCCCTCTCCTTGCGCACCAGGAAACAAAGAGGCAAGAAGAAGTCTCTTGCCTCTTTGGCAGTTCCAGACCTTGTCCCGGACTCCCTCCCGGCTAGCTGTGGCACACTAGCCCCCTTCAGGCTGTGTTCACACAGCCAACCCCAGTCCTCTCCCTGGGGTCTGACCTGTGAAGCTGGAGCCTCAGCTCCCAGCCCCCATGCATCCCGGCAGGTGAGCAGACAAGCCTCTCGGGCTGGTGAGTGCCGGTCGGCACAGATCCTCTGTGCAGGAATCTCTCTGCTTTGCCCTCTGCACCCCTGTTGCTGTGTGCTCCTCTGTGGCTTTGAAGCTTCCCCCCTCCGCCACCTGCAGTCTCCACCCGCGAAGTGGCTTCCTAGTGTGTGGAAACCTTTCCTCCTTCACAGCTCCCTCCCACTGGTACAGGTCCCATCCCTATTCTTTTGTCTCTGTTTTTTCTTTTGCCCTACCCGGGTACGTGGGGAGTTTCCTGCTTTGGGGGAGTTCTGAGGTCTTCTGCTAGCGTTCAGTAGGTGTTCTGTAGTAGTTGTTCCACATGTAGGTGTATTTCTGATGTATTTGTGGGGAGGAAGGTGATCCCCACGTCTTACTCTTCCGCCATCTTGAAGCTCCTCCCCAGAGGAGATTTTTAAGTTACATTTGTTTGGTTTGAATAAAATCAGGTTGTTGCAATGCATATCTTTACTTCTTTCCACTTTTTCCATTTTTCTAGGAAAAATCTTCTTAAAAGAAAGAATATCCACTAAAACACAGTAACTCTGAGATTCCCAAATGGAACAATTTGCAAATAGAATCTATTTCATTCCAATCGGAGCCCAGATGTTTTAAAATAAGCAATGGATATACACTGAATAAACATGATTCATTTAACAAGTCCACAGAATATTGTCTCTTTTCACATGCATAAAATTAACAAGATTCTTATTTAAATGCAGTTTCCAAAAAGCTACAGTCAGATAAAATATACTTAAATCCATGTGCTTTGACAGCCCCTCTTTATATGAATTACATTAATCATTTAAAACAAAGGGACCCAGACCTCCAGAGAGGCAACTATTAAAAAATGCACTCTCCTATACAATTTATAATGAATACTTGCTCCTATTATTAAGGAAGATAAATTAACCAGTATGGGAGAATTAAAAATAAGATAATAATACATTGCACTCAACATTTTACCCAGACTTGTATCAGTAATATTCTTTCCCAGTGTTAAATATGAATGCAATTTGCATAGTTATTGTATTTTAAAGTAGTAAAGTAAAAGTGAGAAAAAACTTTTTTGATATTGTTAAGAAGAGAAACAGCAGACTTCCCTGGTGGTGCAGTGGTTAAGAATCAGCCTGCCAATGCAGGGGACATGGGTTCGAGCCCTGGTCCAGGAAAATTCCACATGCCGCCGAGCAACTAAACCCGAGCACCATAACTACTGAGCCTGCGCTCTAGAGCCCACGAGCCACAACTACTGAGCCTGCATGCAACAACTACTGAAGCCTGTGCGCCTAGAGCCCATACTCCGCAACAAGAGAAGCCACTGCAATGAGAAGCCCATGCACTGCAAGAAACAGTAGCCGTCACTCGCCTCAACTAGAGAAAGCCTGTTTGCAGCAGCAAAGACCCAATGCAGCCAAAAAGAAACAAAGAAACAAACAAATAAATAAGTAAATAAATGTATATTAAAAAAAGAACAGAAACACCATTTTGTTGTATTTTTCCTTATTTGTTTTTAACATAAAAATTGATGAAACTATGTCTCTATGAACAATTGGTTCAATAATTTTGACCGAATTAGCCAAGCACCTTTTCCAGCTCAATGTAGCTGTCAGAAAAACTAGTTTACTAAACTTTCTATGTTTCTCCTGAACTGATCTTTTTGTAATTGAATATGCCATTAAATTCAGCAAAAAATGGTGAAACTATTTGTACATGTCATTTAGAGAATAAAATGCCATGCACACAACTGCTCAAGTGAATGGTGTGGGTGTGTATTTTCATGAAGGATAAAACCTAAAAAGAGGACAGATATTAGCCAGAAGTAGCCATTGCCTTACAATCAGAATGAACCCCAAACTATAACGCAGTGGGGGAAATAAGAAGGTAAGATATGCAGCACATAATAAAGTCCTAGATTTTCATTTGTGTCTTGACCCACATTTTGTGTGAATAATCATAAACTAGGCATTAACACTGGAAAATTTTTCCACAGATAATCCTGCAATAAAGCTAGATATTGGATTGACAGTTATTATACAATTATTGAAGTGTACTTGAGAAGCTCAGTGATCATTTGCTATTTTTCATTTTTTGTCTATTACTCAACCACTTAACCATCTTAACTGTTCAGTGACCTTTCATCTCATTTATAAACATGCAGGAAAAGACAAATGAACAAACATTCAGAGCTGGCTGGCCTTTTTTAGATTTCTGAGTCCTCAAACTCTCATTTATTTTTCTTCTAAAAGTGTATAAATCATAATAAAGCAGGTCATACAATGAAGAGTTAATTTTGGCAGTGACATATATTTATGTCTTCACTAAAGAAAAGTCTAGGTTCAAGATGGCAGAGTAGAAGGACGTGCGCTCACTCCCTCTTGCGAGAGCACCAGAATCACAACTAATTGCTGAACAATCATTGACAAGAAGACATTAGAACTCACCAAAAAAGATAACCCACATCCAAAGACAAAGGAGAAGCCTCAATGAGATGGTAGATGGGACGCAATCACAATAAAATCAAATCCCATAACTGCTGAGTGGGTGACTCACAAACTGGAGAACACTTATACCACAGAAGTCAACCAACTGGAGTGAAGGTTCTGAGCCCTTGTCAGGTTTCCCAACCTGGGTGTCTGGCAACGGGAGGAGGAATTCCTAGAGAATCAGACTTTGAAGCCTAGCGGGATTTGATTGCCAGACATTGACAGGACTGGGGAAAAAAGATACTCCACTCTTGGAAGGCAAACACAAAATAGTGTGCACACTGGGACCCAGGGGAAGGAGCAGTGACCCCACAGGAGACTGAACCAGACCTACCTGCTAGTGTTGGGGGGGTCTCCTGCAGAGGTGGGGGTGGGGGCTGTGGCTCACCATGGGGACGAGGACACTGGCAGCAGAAGTTCTGGAAGGTGCTCCTTGGCATGGGCACTCCCAGAGTCCACAATTAGGCCCAACAAAGAGCTGGTAGGTTCCAGTGCTGAGTGGCCTCAGGCCAAACAACTAACAGCGAAGGAATCAAGACGCACCCATCAGCAGACAGCAGATTAAAGTTTTACTGAGCTCTGCCCACCACAGCAACAGCCAGCTCTACCCACCACCAGTCCCTCCCATCAGGAAACTTGCAAAAGCCTCTTAGATAGCCTCATCCAGCAGAGGACAGACAGCAGAAGCAAGAAGAACTACAATTCTTCAGCCTGTGGAACTAAAACCATATTCACAGAAAGACAGACAAAATGAAAAGGCAGAGGACTATATACCAGATGAAGGAACAAGATAAAACCCTTGAAAAACAACTAAATGAAGTGGACATAGGCAACCTTCCAGTAAAAGAATTCAGAATAATGATAGTGAAGATGATCCAGGACCTCAGAAAAAGAATGGTGGCAAAGATGGAAAAGGTGCAAGAAATGTTTAACAGAGACCTAGAAGAATTAAAGAACAAACACCTAGAAGAATTAAAGAACAAACAAACAGAGATAAACAATACAATAACTGACATGAAAAATACACTAGAAGGAATCAATAGCAGAATAACTGAGGCAGAAAAAAGGATAAGTGACCTGGAAGCCAGATGGGTGGAATTCATGGCTGTGGAACAGAATAAAGTAAAAAGAATGAAAAGAAATGAAGACAGCCTAAGAGACCTCTGGGATAGCGTTAAACACAACAACATTCTCATTATAGGGGTCCCAGAAGGAGAAGAGAGAGAGAAAGGACCCAAGAAGAGATTATAGTCAAAAATGTTCCTAACATGGGAAAGGAAATCGCCACCCAAGTCCAAGAAGTGAAGAGAGTCCCATACAGGATAAACCCAAGCAGAAACCTGCCTAGACACATAGTAATCAAACTGGCAAAAATTTAAAGACAAAGAAAAATTATTGAAAGCAGCAAGGGGAAAAATGACAAATAACATACAAGGAAACTCCCATAAGGTTAACAGCTGATTTCTCAGCAGAAACTCTACAAGCCAGAAGGGAGTGGCATGACATATTTAAAGAGATGATAGGGAAGAACCTATAGCAAAGATTACCCTACTCAGCAAGGATCTCATTCAGATTCCATGGAGAAATCAAAAGCTTTACAGACAAGCAAAAGCTAAGAGAATTCAGCACCACCAAACCAGCTCTACAACAAATGCTAAAGGAACTTCTCTAAGTGGGAAGCACAAGAGAAGAAAAGGACCTACAAAAACAAACCCATAACAAATAAGAAAATGGTAATAGGGGCATACAAATCAATAATTACCTTAAACGTGAATGGATTAAATGTTCCAACCTGAAGACAGAGGCTCACTGAATGGATACAAAAAGAAGACCCATATATATGCTGTATACAGGAGACCCACATCAGACCTAGGGACACATACAGCCTGAAAGTGAAGGCATGGAAAAAGATATTCCATGCAAATGGAAATCAAAAGAAAGCTGGAGTTGCAATACTCATATCAGATAAAATAGACTTCAAAATAAAGAATGTTACAAGAGACAAGGAAGGACACTACATAATGATCAAGGGATCAATCCAAGAAGAAGATATAACAATTATAAATATATATGCACCCAACATAGGAATGCCTCAATACATAAGGCAACTGCTAACAGGTATAAAAGAGGAAAATGACAGTAACACAATAATAGTGGGGAACTTTAATACCTCACTTACTCCAATGGAAAGATCATTCAGAGAGAAAATTAATAAAGTAACAGAAGCTTTAAATGAAAAAATAGACAAAAGAGATTTAACTGATATTCACAGGACATTCCATCCAAAAACAGCAGATTACATTATCTTAACAAGTGCCCATGGAACATTCTCCAGGATAGAGCACATCTCGGGTCACAAATCAAGCCTCGGTAAATTTAAGAAAACTGAAATCATATCAAGCATCTTTTCTGACCCAAATGCTGTGAGATTACAAATCAATTACAGGGAAAAAAACGTAAAAAACACAGACACATGGAGGCTAAGCAATCGTTACTAAATAACCAAGAGATCACGGAAGAAATCAAAGAGGAAATCAAAAAATACCTAGAAGCAAATGACAGTGAAAACACGATGACCCAAATCCTATGGGATGCAGCAAATGCAGTTCTAAGAGGGAAGTTTATAGCAATACAATCCTACCTTAAGAAACAAGAAACATCTCAAATACACAACCTATGTTTACAACTAAAGCAATTAGAGAAAGAAGAACAACAACACCCAAAAGTTAGCAGAAGGAAAGAAATAATAAAGATCAGATCAGAAATAAAAAAGAAATGAAGGAAACGATAGCAAAGATCAATAAAACTAAAAGCCGGTTCTTTGAGAAGATAAACAAAATTGATAAACCATTAGCCAGACTTATCAAGAGAAAAAGGGAGAAGACTCAAATCAATAGAATTAGAAATGAAAAAGGGGAAGTAACAACTGACACTGCAGAAATAGAAAGGATCATGAGAGATTACTACAAGCAACAATATGCCAATAAAATGGACAACCTGGAAGAAATGGACAAATTCTTAGAAATGCGAAACCTTCCAAGGCTGAACCAGGAAGAAATAGAACATATGAACAGACCAATCACAAGCACTGAAATTGAAACTGTGATTAAAAATCTTCCAACAAACAAAAGCCCAGGACCAGATGGCTTCACAGGCGAATTCTATCAAACATTTAGAGAAGAGCTAACACCTATCCTTCTCAAACTCTTCCAAAATATAGCAGAGGGAGGAACACTCCCAAACTCATTCTAAGAGACAACCATCACACTGATCCCAAAAGCAGAAAAAGATGTCACAAAGAAAGAAAACTATAGGCCAATATCACTGATGAATATAGATGCAAAAATCCTCAACAAAATACAAGCAAACAGAATCCAACAGCGCATTAAAAGGATCATACACCATGATCAAGTGGGGTTTATCCCAGGAATGCAAGGATTCTTTAATATACACAAATCAATCAACATGATAAACCATATTAACAAATTGAAGGAGAAAAACCGTATGATCATCTCAATAGATGCAGAGAAAGCTTTTGACAAATTTCAGCACTCATTTATGATAGAAACCCTGCAGAAAGTAGGCATAGAGGGAACTTTCCTCAGCATAATAAAGGCCATATATGACAAACTCACAGCCAACATCTTCCTCAATGGAGAAAAACTGAAACCATTTCCACTAAAGTCAGGAACAAGACAAGTTTGCCCACTCTCACCACTATTATTCAACAGAGTTTTGGAAGTTTTAGCCATAGCAATCAGAAGAAAAAGAAATAAAGGAATCCAAGTTGGAAATGAAGAAGTAAAGCTAACTGTTTGCAGATGACATAATACTATACATAGAGAATCCTAAAGATGCTACCAGAAAACTACTAGAGCTAATCAATGAATTTGGTAAAGTAGTAGGATACAATATTAATGCACAGAAATCTCTTGCATTCCTATACATTAATGATGAAAAATCTGAAAGTGAAAATAAGAAAACACTCCCATTTACCATTGCAACAAAAAGAATAAAATATCTAGGAATAAACCCACCTAAGGAGACAAAAGACCTGTATGCAGAAAATTATAAGACACTGATGAAAGAAATTAAAGATGATACAAATAGATGGAGAGATATACCATGTTCTTGGATTGGAAGAATCAACATTGTGAAAATTACTATACTACCCAAAGCAATCTACATTTTCAATGCAATCCGTATCAAACTACCAATGGCATTTTTCACAGAACTAGAACAAAAAATTTCACAACTTTTTGTAGGGAAACACAAAAGACCCCAAATAGCCAAAGCAATCTTGAGAAAGAAAAACGGAGCTGGAGGAATCAGGCTCCCTGACTTCAGACTATACTACAAAGCTCCAGTAATCAGGAGAGTATGGTACTGGCACAGAAACAGAAATATAGATCAATGGAACAGGATAGAAAGCCCAGAGATAAACCCACACACATATTGTCACCTTATCTTTGATAAAGGAGGCAAGAATATACAATAGAGAAAAGAGAGCCTCTTCAATAACTGGTGCTGGGAAAACTGGACAGCTACATGTAAAAGAATGAAATTAGAACACTCTCTAACACCATACACAAAAATAAACTCAAAATGGATTAACGACCTAAACGTAAGGCCAGACACTATCAAACTCTTAGAGGAAAACCTAGACAGAACACTCCATGACATAAATCACAGCAAGATCCCTTTTGACCCACCTCCTAGAGAAATGGAAATAAAAACAAAAATAAATAAATGGGATCTAATGAAAGTTCAAAGCTTTTGCACAGCAAAGTATACCATAAAGAAGACGAAAAGACATCCCTCAGAATGGGAGAAAATATTTGCAAATGAAGAAACTGACAAAGGTTTAACCTCCAAAATTTATAAGCAGCTCATGCAGCTCAATATCAAAAAACAATCAACCCAATACAAAAATGGGCAGAAGACCTAAACAGACATTTCTCCAAAGAAGATATACAGATTGCCAACAAACACATAAAAGAATGCTCAACATCATTAATCATTAGAGAAATGCAAATCAAAACTACAATGAGATATCATCTCACACCAGTCAGAATGGCCATCAACAAAATATCTACAAAGAATCAATGCTGGAGACGGTGTGGAGAAAAGGGAACCCTCTTGCATTGTTGGTGGCAATGTAAATTGATACAGCCACTATGGAGAACAGTATGGAGGTTCCTTAAAAAAGTAAAAACAGAACTACCATACAACCCAGCAATCCCACTACTGGGCATATACCCTGAGAAAACCATAATTCAAAAAGAGTCACGTACGTCAATGCTCATTGCAGCTCTATTTACTATAGCCGAGACATGGAAGCAACCTAAGTGTCCATCAACAGATGAATGGATAAAGAAGATGTGGCACATATATACAATGGAATATTACTTGCCATAAAAAGAAACGAAATTGAGTTATTTTTATTGATGTGGACAGACCTACAGTCTGTCATACAGAGTGAAGTAAGTCAGAAAGAGAAAAAAAAATACTGTATGCTAACACATATATATGGAATCTAAAAAAAAAAAAAATGGTTATGAAGAACCTAGGGGCAAGACTGGAATAAAGACACAGACCTGTTAGAGAATGGACTTGAGGATACAGGGAGGGGGAAGGACAAGCTGGGACAAAGTGAGAAAGTGGCATGGACATATATACACTACCAAACATAAAATAGATAGCTAGTGGGAAGCAGCCATATAACACAGGGAGATCAGCTCTGTGCTTTGTGACCACCTAGAGGGGTGGGATAGGGAGGGTGGGAGGGAGGGAGGCACAAGAGCGAAGAGATATGGGGACAAATGTATATGTATAACTGATTCACTTTGTTATAAAGCAGAAACTAACACACCATTGTAAAGCAATTATACTCCAATAAAGATGTTTAAAAAAAAAAAAAGAGTCAGCCTACCCCACACTTCCAATCATTGTTTTTTTGTGTTATATATTTATGGTAAAAATGCTTTATTTGTCCCTTGCAGTGCTAAACCTATTGCTGGACAAATCAAAGATATTGAAAAAATACTGGTTGGATTATGTCGTGAATATAGCAAATCCGTGTAAAATTCATGAAATATTTAACAATTTGAGCTAGGAAAATGAAGGTAAAAAGGACACATCAAGAAGTCAGTTTCATATGCGTATAAATGTGATTCACAAACACACACACACACAGTGTAGGACATATTTTAGGTTGTGTTTTATGAAAGTGTCTCAAAATCTGCTTGAGAAAGTAGAAAAGAAGACAAGGAAATGGTAGAACATGTGGGTTACTAGGCCCTCGGTCTCTGTTCATTCAGAAAGATAGAGGTTAGAGGGAGGTTACACTACTACATAACTTTAGAAATTTGAAAAAAAACTTACTTATAATATAGGTATTATATATATGACCAATTGTTACATTCTGAAGTGAAAAATAATTTTACCTGGATCACTTTCACAATTATAAAATCACAGTACATTTTGTTTACCCTTAGGGACAAGATATTTCAAGACACTCTGTTAGAGTTAGTTGTATAACCAAAAATATGAAAATAAAAAACTAGTTTCATAATGCATTGGAGTTAATTGGGTCCTTTCATTCAATAAATCATTTACCAAGTTTTCCACATCCTAGTAGAGTGACACTAATACCCAGAAAGGACAAACAGAAGAAGGCATCTATCGGTGATGCTTTCTGGACATTTAGAAACACGGAATCTATTCTCTCAAAGGCATGGTACCTTGCCAGGTACAATAGACTCCTTAGAGAATGATTAAGTAGGTGATTTACCAATGGATCACAGCAAATAGAAATGTTTCTTCTTTTTAAGAACAGTAATTTTTGTCTATCTAAAACTAAATTCATTTATTCATTCTGACATACACTTACAAAATGTGTGTGTGTGTGTGTTTGTGTGTGTGTAATTTTCCACACTGTTTGTTAATTTATCAAGGTACCTTAATGAAGAGTCAAGTTTTCCATGGTAAAAATATACTCTGTCTATCTTGGTATGACATAATGACATAAATAACTTATCCTTGCCATAGATAGCCATTTGAAATGCTTCTCAGTAACTAAATATAGTCTCCCTTAGATGTGAATTTGGATAACAACATGAAAACTGTGTGCTCAACTATTTTCATCTTCATCATTTACTAATAATAGCTTGAACAACTAGGCTGATATTTTATACAAAGAATCCATCTTATAAAGTTACTGGAATCTTTCATTTAGAGATAACAAGTACATTCAGCCCCTGGTGTGTTTTTCCAAGAGCTGGGACTGTTGTGTTTTTTTGACTCTTTGCAGCTACGGCATTTATATTCATTACAAAGCAGATGGAAATCATTTACTTACAAAAAAAGCCTAAAACTTTAAATGGCAACCCTTACCTTCTAAGTTATTATTATTATTATTATTATTGCTTTAGGAGAAACAGCATCCTGGGACAAGACTACAAATGACAGACTCTCTCTGTTTCCACTTAATATGATTAAATAAGAACACAGTTTGTCCTTACCTACTCCCAGTAGCCTTATTGGAGCTAATACAACAGATGTTTTGTCACCCAGCTAGTCACATGATTGGTTTTCACTCTAGTGAACATATTTTGGAAACAAGTTAATGAGGCTATCTGCAGCAAACACACTTGGTCCCCTCTGGCTGATATTTCTTTGCTGATGTCATTTATCCTTCATTGTTAATTAAATGAAAATAAGCAGCAATTGCCTTCCCAGTATTGTACATTCAAAAATAAATCTGGGTAATGTGGTGGATAAATTTGTTTTTGTTGGAATGTTCAAGTTCAAGTGATGAACTTTGTCTCTGCTAATTGTTTAAATGAGGGCACAGACATTTATGAAGACCCAAGGTCATTACAAGAAGCACCAGTGTAACAAGTATATGTTCTTAATGGAACCCTCTCTCCATTTATATGATGCAAGCATTTTGGTTAATCCTGGAATTTATGAACCAACATATCCCTGTTGAAATGCTAATGATATAATGTGATTGACATCATCTACATAACAAGTGACTAGACATGCTTATCTCCAGCATGTGGTAACTGATGTCCAATGGCTAGCCTTATGTTTACATATATGAGTAAAAAGAAACCCCAGCTCTGAGTGCTGCCAATCACTTGCTCGGAGCTAATGCTTTTTCTTAATTGACATCTAACTTAAAAATATTGATAAAAATGCAAGGGGGTATTTCTTGCAGAGTAAGGTGTCCAGGGAGTTCATAATTTTAGGATGAATTTTGTGCTTAGAAGTTATTTCTATTATGAAGTTGGTTGAAATGCTTTTTTAATTTTTGTCTTGGTATCTACAAAGTTTTGCCTTTCAGATACCACTATTCTATTCCATCCTCTCAACCTCTACCTCTTCTGGGAAGGGTCCATAGGGAAGGGTAAACAGTCCAAATTCGGTAAAACCATTAGATGCAGAAGTCTTAAGGCTATGCTTCCTAAGTTTTGTATTTAATGAACCAACACAAACTTAAAAAAATAATTGAGAATGACAGTATTCCTAAAGTATTTTGTTGGTATTTTCCAAGTAAGGCCATTAAAACAACACAACAGGGGAGTTCCCTGGTGGTCCAGTGGTTAGGCCTCTGTGCTTTCACTGCCGCCATGGCCCAGATTCAGTCTCTGGTCAGGGAAGTAACACCCCACAAGTGGTACGGCACAGCAAAAACAAAGCAAAGCAAAACAAAAACAAAACACACACACACAACAAGTAAACTAATAATACTTTTGCAGTGGCTGGGCCAATGAACTCCATTGCTTCCCTCAGAACCATCCAAAACAAGTACATCTAAGGAAAAATTGTTTACTGTGTAAGTGGCTCCTTTCCAATGATTCATGGCCCAAAGCTTTTCTTAGATAGAATTTCTAGAAATATCACTAACCATATCCTATCACATCTCTTAAGAAAATAAATAATATTTTATTACTAATAATGTAGGAAGTATAGAGTCTTTGGACATATTTTCTACAGTTTAAACCCAGCACATTCAAATCTGAACTCTGCTACACCAACGAACTTATTCTATCCACGAATAGGTCTCTTGAGCTAGAAATCTGGAAGTCACCCAGGACCCTTCTTCCTCCTCAGTCTCCAATATTTAACTGGTCACTAAATCCAACCAGTTCTCTCTCCTTGTATCTCTTGAATCTGTGCACTCTAGTACCTTTTCTAAGGCTCTCATCATTTCTCTCTGTCTTGCACTGTTAGAGTTGACAGATAAAATACAGGATACTAAGTTAAATTTGAATTTCAGATAAGCAATATCTCTTTTTAAGTATAAGTATGTCCCCAAATATCACATGGGACATACTTATAATAAAGAAAAATCCATTGTTTACCTGAAATTCAATTTACCAGGGTATCCTATATTTTCATTTGCTTAAGCTGGCAACCCTTGACTAAGTGCAAAAGATTCTGTCTCTAGCCAGTATCCTCTCCAGTCTTCCCTCACCTATAAGCCCTATGATTATCTTCCTAAAATGTAAATTGGATTATAGCAATGCCTTACTGAAAAGGAAACCTCATTTCCTGTAAGATTACTTCTAAATTCCCTAGCTTGGCATCTAAGGCCACTCGAAATCAAGTTTGAATATATCCTTGGAGACATATCATCTACCAGAGGTCCCCAGACCACATGTATATTATACCACACTGGACTTCTCCTTGTTACTTGAACTCATATACAGTTTATACATGTGACTTCCTTTGTGTGAAATGACCATTTTCCGCTTCGTTACCTAGAAAAATCTTATATAACTTAAAAGAAAATTCAAGGATGAATTAATTGTTTGCATGTTAATTCCTTTGAATTCCAGAATTTTCAATTCCAGTGCTCTCAAGTAGCTGCTTCAGTAACTGTTTCTAATGGCACTTTGCTGTGACAATTGCCACACTGTACTGTGGTGATCTGTTTACACGTCTGTCTCCCCTTCACTTAACCATGAGCTATAACAAACAAGCGAACACCATGTTTTATTCATCTCTGCCTCCCTAATACCTATCAGAGTGCCTGACATACGTTAGATACTCAACAAATGTTTGATGAACCCACAAATACCTCCTATATCTGAATTCTTTTATGTCTGAAGTAGAAACCCACTTTCTACTTTCCTTCCTCTTGTATTCCTAAGTGGTGTACATGCGTCCTCTTTGAAATTCTGGTTTTATGTACCACAATCATACCATGTAACATCGACTAAAGGCTTCAACTCCCAAGCGTGTTCAACATTGAATTTTGCATATGCAATGATAAGTAGAAATCCACTGAAATGTCTAATTAAAAGCAAAGGTCTTGGGCTTCCCTGGTGGCGCAGTGGTTGAGAGTCCGCCTGCCGATGCAGGGGACACGGGTTCGTGCCCCGGTCCGCGAAAATCCCACATGCCGCAAAGCGGCTGTGCCCGTGAGCCATGGCCGTTGAGCCTGCGCTTCCGGAGCCTGTGCTCCGCAACGGGAGAGGCCACAGCAGTGAGAGGCCCGCGTACCGCAAAAAAAAAAAAAAAAAAAAAAAAAAGCAAAGGTCTTTTCTGCAGATTCTTTGCAAATGATTTGCCTCCATAGGCATCTATCTAAAAATTGAGTTAAATGCAATACGTTCATGTCATTTTTTTTTTAAGTGTGGAGAAATTCAGAGGTCTAGGGAAATTGTTAGCCAGGTTCTGGCACTTTTCGTAGCACTTCTCAAGAAGTGAGAATGTTCGGTTGGTCATTAAGATCTTATTTTCCCTCCTCAGATAATATTGAAGAGGGAAAACTAGGAGTTAGGAGCAATAGTGTCAAAGCATAGAAGTTCTACCAGACCAGATCTGTTTCTTTTGTCCCCAACCTTCTGCCAAGACTGCCAGCCTCAGGTAAGTAGATGCAACAAGACACCCAGACAAGGATAGGTACCATGGAACAGCCTGAAAGCAACACATGTAGTAAAATTCTAGTCACATTTGGAAGCTATAAGGCACCATCTTAGACCTAGAAGTAAAACACAGAGTGAAGACCTCTGGTGAGGTCCCAGGAAAATGAAACGGCCTACTTACTTGTTAATGGCCATGCGAGAAGCAACTAGTCATTTAGAGACTGAACAGCCCAGAAATTGTCAGCCTCCATAAAAGTCTATTAATTTGATAATTGATATATGTATCTATATACATTTTCTATTAATTAAAAATATTTCTATAACTTTATATTTTACCACTGATATTGGGGAAATGAAAAGTGTCACAGCCTTGCTTGTTTCAGGTAACCCATTACCTGTTCTCATGGGCAAGCATGAGGAAAAGCCAATCGAAAATAATATCGCATGAATCTAGTCGCCTAGGGAATTAATGGAAGAGTGTGCTGATGTGACTGTTACCTGTCTCTTGTAACTTTTTGATGGATATTGAGTCAGCTATCTTCAGTGTCTCAATTTACCAGCCTTTTTGCAGTGGGATCAAGCACATTAAATTATCAACACTTTTCTCCTGATTAATTTAGTAATCTATGAACGTTATGAAAGATTTATACAACGGTTGCCATCAGGTCTTACATCTTGCGATACACATGAAGGTGGATTATATAAAATCTCAAGAAGTCTCAAAAGACAGATTCAATAGAAAGGAATAATAAAGAACATATATTTTATGTAAAGAATTTTAAAGTATGCAGTAAAATAGAAGAAGAAAGGGAATATACACATGAAATAGACCTCTGGTCTTTGCTAAATGATCTACAGGGTTTGGAGTGGCCCTAAGTCTGTATTTTATTTTTTTAAACCAATTGCATCCACTTGATTACTTCTTCTGGGGTATGCTAATGGCACAGGTTTTTCAGGGGAATCAGAGAGACAAATCATGCAAAGCAACACATCATGAATATATGTGCTGAGACTGGTGGAAATGCATTAATATACGGCATCCATTGCAATTTGGCACAACACATTGACCTAGGCATTGCTAATGAGAGCCATCACATTGAATATACTATTTAATGTCATTTAATTTGTCATATATTGTAATGTATTATCTATAAACTCTTTCTGTATTTCACTTATGTATCCAGACTTTATGGTGACTCTGTATACTTATGTATATAATGTTCATTACAAAAAATAAAAATTCAGGAACACAAGGCAAAATATGTTTCCTGAGGCTCCCAAATTTTTTCAACTGTAGTTTCAATAAACTGTATGCTTTTTAGTAGAATTTGTTTACATAAAGAGGTTTGTGACATCCATTTTGGTATGTGTTAAGTCTTTAAAAATTGTATCATAATATTTCTTTTCAATTCATTTCATTTTTCTTACTACTCAAAAGTTTTAAAATAAAACAGAATATACTGAAATGTGTTAGAGAGATATATTTTATTGATACAGGCCAACATTGTAATAAATTGTTTACCTGATATACATTTTCTCTCTCTCTGACTCTCTGTCTATACACACACACACACACAGAGTTTCCTCCAGACATCATTATCCACCCCTAAGTTGTACCATTAATTAAATTTTCATGAATTAAATAAAATGAGAAGAATGCCTAGAATAATGCCTTTCACACAGTGCACATATAATGCATGGGACTCCTTGCCTTAACTGAATGTGACTTCTTAGTGTGAGGGAGGAACCATTACTAAGAATAAAGAGCTGACTTCATTTCATCTTGAACCATGCCTGGCAAATTGCCTCCCTCTGTTGAGTAGTAAGAGGATACTGACAATCTCCAAAGCGTCTGTCCTCACTTTGACACAGCACGATACATATGCCTTAGTATGAACTGAGTGAAATATCTGAATTCATGTGCAGTAAAGTTTTTAATCTCACTTATAAGACCTTCTCAATCAAAATGTATTTATTGGGTCCTAGGAAATTCCGTAGCTACAAAGAATTTTAAGACATAACCCTTATCTTTTAGGAGCCTCTACTCTGTTTTTAAATAGAGATGCCAAATTGTTCAGTTTCATTTGAAATGCAGGTCTTTACTCTTTTATTCTCCCAAGATCCATGTTAAAATTCCTTTTAATACACCAAATATGTTTCAATTTCATATTTTTGAGAAGACAAAAGGATATGTGGATATCATTATCCATCATTATACATTCACAGAATTCGAACATGGGTAGCAGCATGATTTGAAAGTATGGACTAGCGGTAATAAAGTGCAATTACTGCTTATTGAACATTCACTAATTTAATATTATACTAAATCAAGCTTACGATGGCCAACTTACATGGCCTTCATTGACTGACCCTGTGTTGCTAAAATTTCAGTTTGAATGTACATGGAAACACACTTGCCTATAATAAGCCAAACTCTTCAGAGATATGCGCAATGATCTTTGTCTGGAATATCTTTGAAACATGATCAAACCTAAATCTATGCCAGATTATTTTCCAGTCAAAGGTAGAAAGAGAAGATACATGTTTAAATAAGATGGAATGAAATATTTATTTCTTGGAGAAAAACCAAAATAATGTCTTTGTTCAAGCTGTGAGCAGGTGTATGCCTTGTACAGAGTCCTTATAAAAAAAAATTACATAAAAATTGAGACCTGTACACAGCTAAACCCTGCATCATCAACAAATGCAGAGAATAGCAATCAAATATAGTAGTAGTGATAGTTTCTGATGCAGTTTCTAAGTTATGGCTACATAGTTATCCAAAGAGTAACTGAGTCTATTTCCAGTGAATGCTTTACATGTTTTCTAGGACACAAAAGCGACAATGGTATTTGTTCATGAAAAAAAAAATTATCCATGAGTAAGGAGTTTTCAATTTGTAATTTATCATAACAAAACCTTAAATGTTGACTTTTTGTCTAATTTTATCTGATGTAGCCTGTATTTGAATCAATCAGGGAGGAAAAAACATCCAACTTCCAATTTCCTGGCTCGTTTTTCACTTTCTAATGGCAGGTATAATTATAAAATAGAATGGCACAACTCATTGTTGGTACAGTTTAGACAAAAACAAAAATTAAAAAGAAGGAATAAGAAGCTCTGTTATGGGTATTATAATTCTCCAAATCAAAACAAAGTCTGTAAACAAATACCAGTAGGGAAATGATCTTAACTAGCAGATGTATGAAGAGTCTCAACCTTCAGTTCTTAAATTATAGCTGCTTCCAGATTAAAGCAACACTCCTGATGGAGCAGTGTGCTTTATATCTTCTGGCAACATCCTTTTTTATTGCACTAGAAACCAATGTTGAATTTTCTGAATAATTACATAAATAAACCATGCACTTTACTTATTTGTGTGCCCATATTTAATGATATATTGTGCATGTAACTTTCAAAAATATGATTTATGACAGTTTATATTGCCACAGAGGGGTGTTTACTTGAAATATGTACTTGAAAAATATCATATAAAATGATGTTATTTGATATGAAATGATCTGATTTTTCAAGAAAATGCAAACTGAAAAACCTAGTTCCAATTAAATCATTCTGAGTGTTCTTAATTGAATTCTCAAGTTTAAATGATGTAAGAGACTAACGAACATAAACATATAAATTATATTTCTTTTATTCTATGTTAACAGTGCTAGGGATCAAAATTGTGCTATGGGTTGGCTGGTGCTACCTTCAAAAAGTATAAAGCAAATCCGTATCCCTGAAGTACAAAACTTTTAACATACGTGAAAGAAATTTTCAAGCAAATTTTGAAGGGCATCAACCATACATCTAACTCTATGCTTCTTCTTTTATAATTTATTTTAGTTTGATCTAAACTTAAAGAATTTCTTAAAGTCACATTCTCATGACCTCTCCTTAATTATACAAATGACAACTTCAGAAATACTATAAATCTTCCTGGACCATCAGGGACTAATTCAGAAAGGTACTACCTCATGTTTCTAAACGTAATTCAACTTAATCCTTAGCATATTACATAGAGAGAAAATTCAGTGTGATATGGAACTATCTTGAATCCTATGCACCAAATTAAATTATTGAAACACTAAAAAGTCTAGTTATTGAATGGTGTAACCTAAGGTAGCTAGTAACCATTTTAATTCACCTCAATACTACATTTTAGTTTCACTTGCCCCCCCGACTCTTTTACTTAGCACCTTATTCTGTGGTCCTCAAAGTCCCCTTTTGTTGCTGACAACCTTATTAAATATTTAGTGTCTTTCTTCAACCTTTTCAAACTCCCTTGACTTAATTAAAATCTGGCTCTACTGACAATGCCATTTTTTGGGCTACATATTCCAAAGAAGACTACTGCTTGTCCTAGGACAAACAGAAAGAAGTGGTGTTCTCCTTATTTCCATTGATACTTCTACATCATACCCCTGGACACTTCAAGCTCTCAAAATATGACTCCTGCCCTATTCTCCTTAAAGTTCTCCATGAAATGAGGAAGATGATGATATTTAATGGGTGCATCCTTGTCCATATCTTATTGATCTCTTCGCAGTACTTGGTACCATTAACTTCTCTCCCCTTGGACTATTTTTATTCCTTGGTTTCCATGAGAGTGCACCCATATGTATGCTTTGCCCTCCTTTGATTCTTCTTTGTCTCAGTCATGGATTTGTCCACACTCCTTCTCCTTAAAAATATCGTGATCTCCAAGATTCTGCCCTCCCTTTCTTTCTTAATGAGTTGACTCACTCCCAGCACTATCACACAAATGAGTCATAAATGTACTCTAGATCTATATTTCAAACTGCCTGCTAAACCTTCCATCTGGATATTCCAGAGAACCTCAAATTAAACCCACTTCAACCTAAGCTAAGTTATTTAAACCCTGTTTTGAATCTTACTCCTGATATGCATTTCTCGGTTGACAGCTTCTCCATCCTCCCGATAACTGGTTCAATATTAAGAATGCAACAAACCTCTCTGAAAGTACCTCAAGGATGAGCAATAAGAAAAGCATGAAGGAAAACAAACATATCCCCAGTTATTAAAAATAATAATAATACATATTATGCTTCGCTCATTATGTCTGTGATCAGAGCTCTTATCAAAGTTTCTGCACTTATTTATTTAGATATCTTTCCCCACATCTTACCCTCAGTTCTTCAAGGCAGCAACTGAACCTTATTTCTTTCTGTAATCCAACAACCAGGTTCTCAGCTTTCTCATCTATTAAATGCAAATTAAATGCACCTCCCCTGCATAGCTACAGATGCCCATAAACAGAAAACCCCAAACGATGTAAGTGATAGGAAGTCACCTTGAAAGCTACAATGTATTTCACATATTAGATTCTAATTTTCACATATTAGATTCATTTGTCAACATATATGTTGTGACTACTGTGTAAAAGTTAGTAGGCCAGGAGATAAAGTAGCATGATAATTAGACATACAGTCTCTGTAGCTAGAGTGCCTCAGTTCAAATCCTGCTTCTATTACCCAATGGCTGGGTTACATTGAGCAAGTTACTTAACCTCTTTCTTCTTCACCTTGTAAAATGGGCCTGGTAACTGCTTATTTCATAGGATCATTATGCAGATCAAGTAAGTCAGTATGTACATTAATAATTGTTATTATTGCCTGATGTTTTGTACTCCTCACTCTTAAAACTGAATTCTTACCTGAAGACAACAAGCCCATCGATTTCTTTCTTTTTTTTTGGCCATGATGTGCAGCTTGTGGGATCTTAGTTTCCCGACCAGGGATTGAACCCAGGCCCTCGGCAGTGAAACCTCAGAGTCCTAAGCACTGGACCACCAGGGAATTCCCAACAAGCCCATCAAACTTAAAGCTCTTTACCATTATTCAGTCCAAGTGTGGCAAAAAAAAGAGAGATTGACTTTCAGTGCAATAATTCTATTGATGCAGAAGTATGTACCTGTTCATTTCTGTTTTATTTGAGGAAAGACTGTACTGAATGTGTCTTTCTGATTAGACCAGACCAGGTACTGCCAATGCCCGATGAATGACTATTTCGTACTAATTAAACTGAATATAAGAATAGGGAAATAAACAAATCACTAATTTATTCATTTATTTTTAGAACATTACAAAACCTGATCTTAAAGGCCTGACAGCCAATTTCTTTTTCCATTAGGTGACTTTGCTTATCTCTGTCTGATCCATTAGGTGCTGATTTTGCAGTTTGCCTTTCCAAGGAAACTCTATTTACCTTATCTCCAAGTTTTTGAATGGCATCACATTGTAACCCCTAAATATATAAACACCACCCAATTAGACTCCTTTTCAAAAGCATGGATTTATCCAGCAAATGAGGTAGGAGTCATTTTAATGCAATGGCTACGCAGTTTGGGACAGCTTTAATCCTGTTTTTCATAGAGATTCAAATAGTTTATACTTATTTTTCCTTACTTCTTTCCCCCCTGCCTCCACTGGAATCTAAGGTCATGATAACATTGGAAGCACCAAGTTAAACTATGATGGGATCAGAGTTGGAGGAGCTGAGACTGTTGTAATTTCTTTTCAAGTTTCACATCAAGTGTGTTTTGAAAAATTTTCTAAATGAATATTTGGCTCAAAACATATTAATCTGGATTCTATTACCTGTCTTCAAATGACTCCTATCAGGGAAACACAAGAAAAACAAATTCAAAACATTACACTTGTTCTCAAGTTGCTTATGACAATTTCTTTTATAGTGAAATAAAAATCATTTCCTATCTTTTAAAAGAAATCTTTCTTAATATTTAGGTTTGAACATCCCAAGTAGGTTCCCACAACACTTTAGTACCAGATACAACTGGTTTTAATTACTAACCTCACTTACTGTAAATTAGAATCGCAATAATCTGCAAATGCTAATTTAAACCTGGACTTGCTTCTGAGCAAGCTGCATGTAATAATGAACAAGCAGCAGATTATCCTCAGAAGGGCAATATACTGTACTATAAATCACAAGTTGCATTTCCTCCTCTTCTTTTTTTTTGAGTGCAAAATGTGATTCCGAAAAGATGTTATTAAGCTATAACACCTTAGTCATTTTCAAGCTCTCGGCAACTTAAAGTGCTGAATTTTAGATTACTTTTTTATATTCTGCCTGTGCCTAGTTTCCTTACTGCGTGTAAAGTTATTAAAGCTGTCTGCTCCAATTTCTTCTCTACTTAGGAAGATATGACAAAAAGATGAAAGAGACTACCTTTAACCTCAAAAGTCTAAACGCAACACGGCAATGAAACAGTAGAATACATAAAGACAATAAGGGTACTTTTCCAAAGGTAGTTTACGTTCATTGAGTGGTCAGTAAAAAAGCACTAAACTGGAAGTATGTGACGACATAATAGTCCTGAGGCTCAATTTTCTCTCTAGATAGTTGATATTGTTTTTTATTATGCTATGTAATTGAAATGCCACTTGCCATGTAATGATTTGCTTTACTTGGGGTGGGGAGTGAAGATATTTGTTCTGTAAATTGCATTAAGGAAAAAAACACATATTAAGGCATGAGTGGCAATTAGATTCAGCAATACATTTTCAAAAAGTACCCTCAATTCTTTCTCAAAACCAAAAGAGAATGTTGTGGTATTATTTTTTTCCATTATAAAAGTTAAAACAGAAATGGGCTCAGGGATCTAATGGAATGACCACCTTTCTAGGTTCTTTGACATTCTGATAGGGGGCATAGATTTTTGTTGATTTATGTTTTATTGCATTTATAATTCTTAGGGTTTATATCTATTTATTAGATTTTATTAAAATCTTTTCTGAGATTTCTATAGCTAAAAGCATTTGAAGTCACATGGATCTGAGATCACAAGTTCTCACCCTGCGTTGAGGTTTTCATTATGTAATTCTGCTTTCTCTCAAGTTGAGAATTCTATTAATCTCTTCACATTCCACTCTAACTCATACTCTGCCCATTCACCCAAACTGGAAAAGTAGAATCAGCTTTGACTCTAAAATTCCTTTTTCCTGCATCTAATCAGTTATGAAGTCCTGTCAAAAATAATTGCTCTGTTTGTCTCCTTTGCCACTGTGCAGATGTTGGCTTTCATTACATTCCACCTGGATTATTGCAAATCCTTCTCACTGGTATCCTTGGCTCTCCATCTCCCTTTTCCAGTTATCACTGCAATCATCAGAGTCCTTTTTCAAAAATATGGATTCGATAATCTTATTCTACGGCCAGGGTAACCAAATCAGAGCTTGCAAGACAAATCCGACATAAACTCTTTTAAGGGCTGCCTATAACCTACGGGATAACATATAAATTTCTTATCATAAAATACAAAATACTTTGTGATCAACAAAGTACATTAACAGATTATGACCATCTAGTGTCCTGAACATCCTTGTATCTCAACATACAAACCATATTAAACTTCTATTTATGGTACACACACATACACACACACACACACACACACACACACACACACACACAATGTTCTTTCATACTCCCTTGCTGTTCCCATTTGCCTGGAAAAATTCTCTATATTCTATAAGACTTGGTTAAAAAGTCATCTCCTCTGAGAAGATTTTTTTTGATTAACCTATGCTTTCCAACCTTTTCTTTAAGTGTATCCCTATGGCACTTTACAAGTGCTTTTAGTAGTATTTATGGCATTATATTATTATTACTTAGATTGAGATGATTATTTTTTGTCTTCTGTCCTAACCTTTCTCCCAACTGTGAACTTCACAAAGATGGGAATTATACTTTATTCATTCTGTAGTCTCAGGATTTATCATAGGTTCTGGCATAATGCTGGCACATACTAGAATGCCAATAAGGGGACTTCCCTGGTGGCGCAGTGGTTAAGAATCTGCCTGCCAATGCAGGGGACACGGGTTCTATCCCTTGTCCAGGAAGATCCCACATGCCACAGAGCAACTAAGCCCGTGTGCCACAACTACTGAGCCTGTGCTCTAGAGCCCACGAGCCACAACTACTGAGCTCGCGCACCTAGAGCCCATGCTCCGCAACAAGAGAAGCCACCGCAATGAGAAGCCCAGGCACCGCAAGGAAGAGTAGCCCCCGCTCACCGCAACTAGAGAAAGCCCACACGCAGCAACGAAGTCTCAACGCAGCCAAAAATAAAATAAATTAATTAAAAAAAAAGAATGCCAATAAATATTTGATAGACAAAAATCGAAGAAAGCAAAGAAGAAAGGAAGGAAGGAATGAATAATGAATCCAGAATGAAAATTAAAAAGAAGAGTAAATCTGACCAAATATAGTACAATATTCAATGTAATCACAAATCATACACATAATCAGAAGACATCTAAAATTGTTTCTTGTCACTAAATATTGTAAACTGCAAATTAATAAGCTATCTCTTAATATGGGAAAGAAGTTCTTGCCATCCTCATCACATTGAATGTTCCCACCATATTTCACAAATAGTAATGATTATGGTGTCATCATCATCATCATCATCAAGTGATTTCACTGTGCCAGGCACTTCTTAATGCATATTGTACGTATTTTCTCATTTAATTCTCACAACAGCTCTATCATCTATCTAGTTCACGTTCATGGACTGAAAGACTCAATACTGTGTCAATTTTTCCCAACTCAATCTATACATTTAACAATATTTCAATCAAGATACCACCAAACTGTTTTGTAGATATTGACAAACTGATTCTGCTTGTATGAAAAGGCAAAAGATCTAGAATAGCCAATGCAATACTGAAGCAAAACAAAATGGGAAGATTTACTACCTGATTTCAAGCCTGCATATAAAGCTATAGTCTTCCAGACACTGTAGTATTGGCCAAAGGGTAGAAGCATAGATCAATGGAACAGAATATATATCTCAGAAATAGATCCAAACAGATATAGTCAACTGATCTCTGATAAAGTAGCAAAGAAAATTCAATGAAGAAATTAGTCTTTTCAGCAAATGGTGCTGGAACAATTGGAGGTCCATATACAAAAATAAGAACCTATAAATAGACCTTACAGCTTTCACAAATATTAAACCAAAATGGATCTTAGACATAATGTAGACTGTAAAACTGTAAAACTTCTTAACCAAAGCATAGAGGAAAATTGATATGATCTTGGGTTCAGTGATGAGTCTACATAAAATGCAAAAGCACTATACATGAAAAAAATGATGTTGAATTTTATTAAAATTTAAAACTTCGCTTTGTAGAAAATGGTGCCTTAAAAATGAAAAGATAAGGCACAGACTGGGAGAAAATATTTGAAAATACATGTCTGATAAAGGACTTGTATCCAAAATACACACAGAACCCTTAGGACTCAACAATAAGAAAACAAACAATCTGAACAGACACATTACCAAAGAAGATATATAGATGGCAAATAAGCATTGGGAAATATGCTCAGTATCATTTGTTATTAGGAAATTACAAATTAAAACAATAATGAGATACCACTAAAAACGTATTAAATCCGCTAAAATCCAAGCCACTGATAATGCAATCTGCTGGCAAGGATGTGGAGCAAGAAATCTCATTCATTGCTGATGGTAATGTAAAATGGTACAGCCACCTTGGAAGACTGGCAATTCTTAGATCACTAAGCATAGTCTTACCACACATTCCAACAATCACACTCCTGGGTATTTACCCAACTGATTTAAAAACTTATGTCCACAAAAAACCTTGCACGCAAATGTTTACAGCAGCTTTATTCATAATTGACAAAAACTGTTAACAAGGCTTTCCTGGTGGCGCGGTGGTTGAGAGTCCACCTGCCGATGCAAGGGACACGGGTTTGTGCCCTGGTCCGGGAAGATCCCACATGCCGTGGAGCGGCTGGGCCCGTGAGCCATGGCTGCTGAGCCTGTGCATCCGGAGCCTGTGCTCGGCAACAGGAGAGGCCACAACAGTGAGAGGCCCGCGTACCGCAAAAAAACAAAAAACAAACAAACAAAAAACTGTTAACAACCCAGATATCCTTCAATAGCTGAGTGGATAAACAAACTGTATTCATCTATACATTGGAATATTATTCAGTGATAAAAAGAAATGAGCGACCAAGCCATGGAAAAATCAAATGCATATTGCTAAGTAAAAAAACCATTCTTAAAAAGCTACGTACTACATGATTCCAATGATATGACATTCTGGAAAGGCAAAACTACAGAGATGGTAAAAATATAAGTGATTTCTAAAGTTTTTTTGGGGGGGATGTTATTGAATAGGTAAAGCATAGGGTGTTTTTTTTTAATGTGATGAAACTATTCTTTCTGTTGCTGTAACTGTGGATATTGTGGATATTCACATTACATAATCCTTGCATTCACAATTCCTTTGTCAAAACTCATTGAACTTTTTACAGCCCAAGGAGTTAAACTGAATATATGGTAAATTTAAAAATATCCATTTAGGAAGTTGGAGCAAATCCCAGGATGGAGTGCAGCATATGACAAAATAATCTAACTGTATGACAAATGTATGAAACAATCTCACTGAAAGATGTGGGCAAATAAGGTCCTAACCTAAATAACTGTTGAAATGAGTAGAGTCTATAAAAATAAATACAAAATAAACTGTATATAAAAGCAATGTATTCTAGTTGATAAAATTTTCCCCCACATGGTACAAGTCAATAATTCTAAAACCAATATATACTGGAATTTAACAATTAAGCAAATGGGTAATGGATGGAAAGAGCCATATTTCTCACTGTTGGAGTGTGGGATTACAGATAAGCAAGGGGAGGGAGGCTAGTATGATCCATGTGGTAGTGATTTTGAGTAGGAGACATTAGTATGAATAGATAGTCAACTCAACTTACTAGAGATACAGATGATTACATATAGAAATATTTATATATATAGATCTTCCTTGACTTGTGATGGGATTATGTCCTGACGAACCCACCATCAATTGAAAATAAGTCAAAAATGCTTTTAATGCACCTAACCTATCAAACATCATAGCTTAGCCTAGCCTACCTTAAACATGCTCAGAACACTTACATTAGCCTACAGTTGAGCAAAATCATCTAACAAAATTTTATTTTATAATAAAATGTTGAATATCTCATGTAATTGATTGAATACTGTACTGAAAGTGAAAAACAGAATGGTTGTGTGGGTACAGAGGGTTATAAGTGTATCGGTTGTTTACTCTTGTGATCACATGGCTGACAGGGAGCTGCAGCTCCCTAACTGCCCAGTATCAAGAGAGAGTATTGTACCACATATCATTAGCCCAGAAAAAGATCAAAATTCAATGTATGGTTTCTACTGAATGTGTAACTCTTTCACGCCATCGTAAAGTTAAAAAAACATAAATTGAAAAGTTGTAAGTCAAACCATGTTAAGTGGGAGACTGTCAGTACATGTGTGCATATATGCATAGGTTTCTGTTGCTATTCTCCAGAGTTTCTTGGAAAAATGCCTGTTTTTAGGACTGGGGCAGAAAATACACATGGAGCAACTTTTAGTGCCAGAAAGTAAAAAAGTTCTAAAAAAAAAAAAAAATGGGAGTATATCAAAGGGGTCACAATGGCCAATTGAAAGCTCCCAATGTCCAAAGGTGGAATAATTTGAGCAACAAAATAAATAAATGGTACTGGATTTTAACCCAATGTATTTTTAAAAAGGCCATGAGTCCACAATGATATGAATAAATAATTGAATAAATAAACAAATGAAGGAAAATTGTCAAATCTCCCACATAGAAGAATTTCAAATACTTTACGTAGATAGTCTCCACTTAGGGAGGTTAAATACATCTTTCCCCTCCTTAATTGTTGGCTGTGCATAATGATTTCCTTCTAAAGATTACAAAATGGAAAAGGTGCAAAAAAGAGTTAATGTACTGTGGAAAACCTAAAACACTACTTCAGTCAGGCAATCAAGATCAGTGTCAACAGTGATAAGTCGTATTGATAGTATGTCTTTTGATAAAATGTGATGAGAGTGACACTGTACCTCAGCAGTCTTTCTCCCAAAACCCATAACTTCAGTCTAATCATGAGAAAAACATCAGACAAATTGAAATTGTGGGACATCCTATAAAGTACCTGACCAGTAATCCTCAAAACCATTAAGGTCATAAAAACACAGAATTTCTGAGAAACTGTACAGAGAA
Source organism: Delphinus delphis (assembly GCF_949987515.2). Lineage (NCBI taxonomy): Eukaryota > Metazoa > Chordata > Mammalia > Artiodactyla > Delphinidae > Delphinus > Delphinus delphis. The sequence continues at coordinate 20,631,665 of NC_082704.1, read as the reverse complement.
TAGGAGCCTATTCTCTCCTAAATGTGTTAACGTGGTATACAGGATGGAACCCAGGAACAGAAAAAGACCACAGAGAAAAATTAAGGCAATCTGAAATATGAGCTTTACTTAACAATAATGTATCAATATTGTTTCATTAATTGTGAAAAATGTACCTTAATAATGTAAGCTTAATACTACTAATAAAGGAAACTTGATGTGGGATATATGGCATTCTCTATACTACTTCATAATAATTCTGTAAAGCTAAAATGGTTTTAAATATTTTTTAAAATATAATTTAAAATAAAAACTTTAAAAAACCCCGAGACACAGAGAGGTTAAGTAACTTTCCAAATACATCTGTTCAGGACTATCTCTGGCCAAATTACTAAAAGATACCTTTTCTTTAGTGATGTCCTACTTTCCCCCCTTTCTCCCTGTTTTCCTCCATTCTGTCCCTCAGATCCCCATACTTATGTCTGTCTCTTTTTTTTCAGAAAATTAAAAGATCTGAAACCAATCTGCAGTATTTTAGAGATTTATGTATTATTGCCATTACCACCACCAACCTCAAAGTAGAAAACATCTTATGAAAGAAGAAGGGAAGGGGCTTCCCTGGTGGCACAGTGGTTAAGAATCCGCCTGCCAATGCAGAGGATGCAGGTTTGAGCCCTGGGTCCGGGAAGATCTCACATGCCGCAGAGCAACTAAGCCTGTGCGCCACAACTACTAAGCCTGTGCTCTAGAACCCGCAAGCCACAACTACTGAAGCCCGCGCCCCTAGAGCCTATGTTCTGCAACAAGAGAAGCCTGTGCACCACAACAAAGAGTAGCCCCTGCTCTCCGCAACTGGAGAAAAACCCACGAAGCAAGGAAGACTCAACACAGCTAAAAATAAAGAAATAAATTTATTAAAAAAAAAAGAAGAGGGGAAAAGTATAGGTGATAATTAAATGATAATTTAACATATGTAAAACAAGATTTAAGTTTACAAAAATATATTATACATATACATATCACAACATTTTTAACATTCTTTTAAGCTTTTTAAAAAATGTAGCACTAGATGTCTGACAAGTTAAATAACAACATATGCTGTGTTAACACAATTAATTTTGTGGATAACATTTCTATACTGTACTATAAATCATTCACTAAAAAGAAAAAACAAGGTATTATGAGTTCACAATGTGTCATGTCTGTGTGATGTAAGGAGACACAAAAACAAAAGTCCCAGAGTCCACCCAGCAACAGCTCTCTTGGATGATTAGGAAGTGAACTTGCATTTAAAAGTGAACTTGTATTTCCAACACATTGGGGAAACACTATTGTTTTGTAAATATTGAGAGTTCAAGTACTACACTTCTGATCAATGTTTTGTCAACATATGTAGAGGATAGGTTCATTTTAATATTTTAAGAAATAAAAAATGAGCATATTAGAAAGCAATTTCTCATTTGGGCAGCGTTCTCAAATACCCTTTGAATCGGAGATAATGCTCAACTGTAGTGTAGTACTTCTTACAAAACCATAGAGTAAAATGTGAAATTTTCCTTATGTGCAGAATGGTAGCAAGGAGCAATGCTGGAAAAAAAATGAGAAATTAAGTTTCTAAATTCAAATATAGTTCTTAACAAGTAACATTAAATTCCCAATTCTCCTAACATTTACATATTAAAAGAGCTATATACATTAAATATTTTTAAATAATATGAGGAGTATAATTAGACTTATTTTTCATTGACAAGGATTTTGGACTTTAAAAAAAGTTCCAAGGAAAGTATTGTTTTGGCAAATTCTATAAAAAATAAATGCTAATAAATTCAAATATTTTTATTTCATGCAAATATTTCCATAGTCCACGTACTTTATTTTTTCAAACATTGTAATTTATATGGAATATATATTGTATACCCTATTATGTCTTAATGAGCCATATTTGCTATACTATCGATATATTTGGAAAGGGATTGAATTTATATAGTGACTCCAGAAGCATACATTATTCTACAGCATCAGGAAAATCCTCAAAAAGATAGCACTTCCAGTTTGTTCAATCTCTTTTGCCACTCTTTTATTTATTTATTTATGGCTGTGTTGGGTCTTCGTTTCTGTTTTTGTCACTCTTCTCTTTTGAGAGAAGATATAATGGCATTATTTTGCCTTTGAATGTCACGGTTGGCAGTGTGCAAAAAGTGTCTCATTATTTCAAGTGAGGAAAGAAGTAATGCTTCAACAAGCAAAATGACATAAGTATATCTACAATTATTACTCTTGAAGGAAATTAAAGAGATTGCATTTTTACATCAAAAGGTAGTTTAAACTGCATGATAGTCTGTGGCAAAGAAATCAAGTTATAAGTACCCTATGCAAATCTTATCTTCACAAGAAATAACTGAAGCCACATATACACAGACCATTCATCACCACATCAGCTCAAGAGAAAACCAAAACCTAATCTAATACTGTGGAAAAATGAAGTGCTCTAGAATCAAGATAAATCTAAATTAATCTAATATTCCTATTTATCTGTGAAGTAGTCATTGCCAGTAATTGATGTAAACCAAACAACTCAGACCAATTTTAATGTTTAAAGTGATACCTACATAGAAAATTCAATGTGGAACATATTGTCAGAACTATTTCTCGATTTATTATCCCCATCATCAATGTGATTCACAAAGTTTGGTATAACTGGTACTATAACAGTTTGCTTACTATTAGGGCTGCTTTTCTATTAAATCGCTGCTCTAAAAAAACACCTAAATGTTAAAAAAAATAGTAGTTTCAAGCATGTTTTAAATATTTGAATGAAAGTCCATAATAGTATATTAATGAGAAGAACAGGAAGTTTCAAAAACACCTTTAAAATTAATGCACAGAAATCTCTTGCATTCCTATACATTAATGATGAAAAATCTGAAAGTGAAATTAAGAAAACACTCCCATTTACCATTGCAAAAAAAAAGGATAAAATATCTAGGAATAAACCTACCTAAGGAGACAAATGACCTGTATGCAGAAAATTATAAGACACTGATGAAAGAAATTAAAGATGATACAAATAGATGGAGAGGTATACCATGTTCTTGGATTGGAAGAATCAACATTGTGAAAATGAATCTACTACCCAACGTAATCTACAGAGTCAATGCAATCCTTATCAAAGTACCACTGGTATTTTTCACAGAACTAGAACAAAAAATTTCACAATTTGTATGGAAACACAAAAGACCCCAAATAGCCAAAGCAATCTTGAGAAAGAAAAACGGAGCTGGAGGAATCAGGCTCCCTGACTTCAGACTATACTACAAAGCTACAGTAATCAAGACAGTATGGTACTGGCACAAAAATGGAAATATAGATCAATGGCACAGGATAGAAAGCCCAGAGATAAACCCACGCACATATGGTCACCTCATCTTTCATAAAGGCAGCAGAAATGTACAGTGGAGAAAGGACAGCCTCTTTAATAAGTGGTGCTGGGAAAACTGGACAGCTACATGTAAAAGAATGAAATTAGAGCACTCTCTAACACCGTAGGCAAAAATAAATTCAAAATGGATTAAAGACCTAAATGTAAGGCCAGAAACTATCAAACTCTTAAAGGAAAACCTAGGCAGAACACTCTATGACATAAATCACAGCAAGATCCTTTTTGACCCACCTCCTAGAGAAATGGAAATAAAAACAAAAATGAACAAATGGGACCTAATGAAACTTAAAAGCTTTTGCACAGCAAAGGAAACCATAAACAAGAAGAGAAGACAACCCTCAGAATGGGAGAAAATATTTGCAAATGAAGCAGCTGACAACGGATTAATCTCCAAAATTTACAAGTAGCTCATGCAGCTCCATATCAAAAAACAAACAACCCAATCCACAAATGGGCAGAAGACCTAAGTAGACATTTCTCCACAGAAGATATACAGACTGCCAACACACACATGAAAGAATGCTCAACATCATTAATCATTAGAGAAATGCAAATCAAAACTACAATGAGATATCATCTCACACCAGTCTGAATGGCTATCATCAAAAAATCTACAAACAATAAATGCTGGAGAGGGTGTGGAGAAAAGGGACCCCTCTTGCACTGTTGGTGGGAATGTAAATTGATACAGCCACTATGGAGAACAGTATGGAGGTTCCTTAAAAAGCTAAAAGAACTACCATATGACCCAACAATCCCACTACTGGGCATATACCCTGAGAAAACCATAATTCAAAAAGAATCATGTACCACAATGTTCATTGCAGCTCTATTTACAATAGCCAGGACATGGAAGCAACCTAAGTGTCCATCAACAGATGAATGGATAAAGAAGATGTGGCATATATGTACCGTGGATATTACTCAGCCATAAAAAGAAAGGAAATTGAGTTATTTGTAGTGAGGTGGATGCACCTAGAGCCTGTCATACAGAGTGAAGTAAGTCAGAAAAACGAAAACAAATACACTATGCTAACACATATATATGGAGTCTAAAAAAAAAAAAATTGTCATGAAGAACCTAGGGGCAAGATGGGAATAAAGACGCAGACCTACTACAGAATGGACTTGAGGACATGGGGAGGGGAAGGGTAAGCTGGGACAAAGTGAGAGAGTGGCATGGACATATATACACTACCAAACGTAAAATAGATAGCTAGTGGGAAACAACTGCATAGCACAGGGAGATCAGCTCAGTACTTTGTGACCACCTAGAGGGGTGGAATACGGAGGTTGGGAGGGAGGGAGATGCAAGAGGGAAGAAATATGGGGATATATGTGTATGTATAACTGATTCACTTTGTTAGAAAGCAGAAACTAACACACCATTGTAAAACAATTATACTCCAATAAAGATGTTAAAAAAAAACACACATACCTTTAACTTTTCGAGCTTGACATTGTCTGCAGTAATTATGTTCTGTAAAAGAAAAAATAAATAAAGCAAAACAAAAAAAAAAAACCCCTCCTGGAGGCCATTGTCCAGAGATAGAACACTGAACTAGGGAGATCACTGTCCTGGATCGTACACTTCTTTTAACAATATATACTTATTAAATACGAATTTAAAAATTAGGAAGGTCTTTGACTATGAACAAATCTGGGTATATGCCCTAAGGCTTTTACATATGGGAGGTGGACAATACAGTTTTCTACATAATAGATTAATCATATAGATTAATCATCTATAAGAAGAAGACTCTCAGATCTTTAGCAAGGGTTTCACTTGCTAAATTCCCTAATAATGAAGCAATTTTCTAGGTCAATATAGCATTAAAAATGTCTTCATGAACTATTTCAAGTGTCATAGCTTTCCCCCACCAAGTAGTGGCTGACTCACTGCAGCAGGTGTTGTGGAATTCATGATTTCAACATATAAACATGAAGACATTTGCTGAGAATTTATGGAAATCAATCAGATCCATTATTATGTTTCTGTTCCAAAACAAGTGCCCACCTTAGGTATTAATTTCCTTTTAACCTGTACTTGAGTTAAAAATTACACTGCTGAAATCTGGTTTCTTTTTTCATTAACCTATCTGTCTTCAAGGTGACATAATTTATACCTCTCTGCTACTAATCTTCGTATACCTCAAGTAATTAGAGAAAACCAGGTTTTGAAATCCCTTATCTGCCAAGGTTCCTCAATAAAGGAAAATTTGACTAATATGGTACCTGAAAAAATGCAGCAAATGTGTTCCCAGCACCACTGAAATTATTCCAAGTGTCCTGATTGTTCACTGCCATTGCTGAAAGTATTGTCATATTATCAGTACCTAGTCCAGACAGCCTAAGTGGAAAAATAAATTAGATGGACTATATAGCATGGAAGAGCATTAAGGAAAAGGAAATAATCTAGCATTGGGAACTGAAAGGCACTTTCCTTTTTCCCCTCTTAATCTTGTAGTCCCTTCCTATTCTTGTAAATGGTTCTGAGACATTTATAATTATGTCATAGTTCAGAAAAGCATCTCTTCTTACATAGACAGCCTATGAAATAGATACCAATATCTGGAACCTGGGTAGAGAATTGATAGAGAATGTAAATGTTTCCTGTGTAGACAATTGGAACTATTTTACTGTACATAAATATTGCTCACACATCTTTCTTTGGCTGATTCTCTTCCCTGGGAGATGTCATGAAAGTCATTGAAATCTCAGAATATTTTCTAGACATATAAAAAATTCAATATGAGATAATAATCATTCAGACGTTTTTTGAGTAATAACATCAGTATTTTTTTTTACCATTGTGGCTTTTCATCCACAGTAGTTTTCATCGGTATGCCTGGCTCTGCTACTCTCTATCACTCAGATGTGCCCCTTCTACTATGTGCATTTACTCTTTATTTCTATTGAACTTTTTCTCATGGGTTTCTGCTCTAATTGCTATTAATTGTTCTTATATATGATCTTACTAATACATAATGTATTCTTTGATATTACTAACATCAGCATTCAAAATTATTTCACCTTTTGCAGAATTTAAATAATTTGCCTTCCTGCTACTCCTTCTTATATTATCTTAATCTCTTTTCACTACTGTGATATGCAGGGAATAATGATGTGTACTCTTTTCTCACCTTTATTTTTATATTCAATTTTAAAGGATTCTCTTAAAATTAATCAGCTGAGATCCAGTTGTAGTAAATTTGGTGGCAAAATTACAATGTCACATTTTTACTGTGGGAATACATTTTTATTCTGCTCACTCTCAACCTTTGCCAGGACCTCTTCTAAAAAAGAGAACTGGAAGTGAGCATTCTTTGCTATGTATTTCTCTTCACACACATTGCAAAGACAGTATGTGGTTAAGTTCTTTGATCTATGTTTTCTGGGTTTCACGGAGGTCAGGTTGCCTAATTACTGGAGCATATTTTGGTGGTACCTGAAGGTGAACAAGCAGGAAAATTATTTTTGTTCCCCCTCAATCCACTAATCTATATTTTTCCTGTCATATAAGTTCCAGCTCCCTTCAAGGCATAATTGCAAGTAGTACAAGGGACAGAAAGTTAGGTATATGAGTCAGGCTGCATAAACAAACACAATGCCTACCAACCTATGAGAGACTGAAGGAAGAAATCACAAATTATCGGCAAGAGGCAGTTGGAACTAGGCTTGAGGTAAACAGACACACAAACAACATGTCAGCCATGATAAAGAGTGTAAATTTGAACAGATGTCACTTCTAGAGCAGCAGCAGGCAGATTAAACGAAATTGGCTTTGGATGAAATCCAAGGGAGAGGAAGAATATATGAAGCCTGTAGGAGCACAATGTCCAGCAGCTCTTCCATAGTAATCGTACCTCAGCTGGGTAGAAAGAAACAAACACCTGTTGGTTAAAAAGAAAAAAAAAATCAACAAAACCCATGCTGATCAAATGAACTAAAAGTGTGGCTTTTGAAAGAAGATCAGCTAGAGTCTGAAATCAATAGTCTAAATAAATAGAAAGATGTAGGTGAGATGCTTATCTATCAATCTTCTCCATATATCATTACATTGATTCTATTGTGTCACTAAAGAGATGATGTTATGGGAAAGTCATAAATATTTACGCATCTCAGAAGAAAACCTAGAGATCTAGATTAGTTTAATAACCATTTATGTTATTTTGTCCAGTCTGGTTTTAGTTCTGGAGGCAACTCTGAAACAAAATGATTGTGTATGTATATATTAACCTGAAGCGTGGTTATAAATCACAATATGATTTATAGCTTCAAGTATACTACTTTTCAAGCCTCATCTTTTCGTACTCTTCCTTCTCAATCTATGGAAGTTCCCTGAACACACTATGTTCTCTCATATTCAGGTTTCCTATGTAAGCTGGATTGCCAATTTTTGGCTAAATTTTCTAATTTGTAAAATATGTATAATATGCCTAACTTAAGGAGCTTTGCAAGGATAGATTGTAATAGCACAAGCTAAAACACTTAGTAAGCTGTAAAGTACTACACAAATGGTAGTAATTTTTTTTCTAAGTGCAAACATGAGAAACATCAGGAATTCAAGTGCCTAGTATGTGTACTATGAGCAAGACCATAGCAGTTACTTTTGGGTTTTTTTTGAGCAATTAAAATGTGCCAGGGGTTTTGCTAAATTCTTTGCATACATTATCTCATTTAATTTTTACAACTGTTCAATGAGGTAGGTATTCTTACTATCTCATTTTACAAATGAGAAAACTGAGGCTCAGAATGGTTAAGTAACTTTTTCAAAGGTAAATAGCTAGAGTAGGATGTGTTCAAGGCCTGTATGAATCCAAAGCCCATGCCACCCACCCTTGTCTCCAAGCAAATGGTTGATACCCAGGTAGAATGTAAGGAGCTCTTTTCAGGAAACCGCTCTCAGGAAGAAAACCTTTTTCTCTTGTCACTGTAGCAAAGCTATACTGTAACTAACCTTAAACCAGGCACCCCTGTGCTCTATTCATCTCTGGCCCTAGAATACCTTTCAAGACTTTTGATCACACAATACCTTGCCTTACCTGTTGGTTCTTTCCGTAGATCAAAGAAATGAAGAATAAGTAATTAACAGATGACCAGATCTCTTCCCTAGTTTCCCCTTCAGTAATCTTAAGAACAAACTGTGTGAACAAGGTAGCATCTAAAGAAAGATCACAAGATGTCAAGAAGTCAACAAGCCTGCGTGCAGTGGGGGAAGGTGATGACTGTGACCCCCTATCTCAATGATTAACTGAGATTACTTCCCTTTAAAAACTTTCATGGCAGAGCAGAATCTTCAAAGCTGATTTTGTGGGGGGACATGAGTAGTCTGTCTTCTCCCCAGATTGCCGGTGTTCTGATTAAAAGCAACTTTTCTTTCTACCAACAACTGCCTCTTGGGTATTGATTTTCAAGCAGCAAGCACAGTCCCTATTCCTCAGATACTTCCAGTGGTGTTAAGGAAACTACAGACAACCATAACTGAAATTCTTTACTCTCTCCCTTGTGTGAACTATCAAAATAAAAAGTTATTTAATTTTGTTTTCTTATAAAATGGTTAGTAAGTTTTGAAGTTTTTACTATTTATGTTTAGAGTATCTAAACAGTTGCTCTTTCTTAATCAGGGGTGCATATCAATATTGCCTGGGCTACATTTTAAAAACACTTGGGACTTCCCTGGCAGTCCAGAGGTTAAGACTCCATGCTCCTAATGCAGGAGGCACGGGTTCGATCTTTGGTCGGGGAACTAAGATCCTGCATGCTGCATGGCATGGCCATGTAAATAAAGTTAATAACTTTAAAAAAAATAAATAAAAACACTCATATTTGGAAATCACCACCAGAAGTTCTGATTTAGTATTCTTGTCTGAGAACCAGTGTCCTATAAGAAATCAGTACCACATACACTAAGCAAATTAAGTCAAAAAATCAGGGATGGGGCTTCCCTGGTGGCGCAGTGGTTGAGAGTCCGCCTGCCGATGCAGGGGACACCGGTTTGTGCCCCGGTCCGGGAAGATCCCACACGCCGCGGAGCGGCTGGGCCCGTGAGCCATGGCCGCTGAGCCTGCGCATCCGGAGCCTGTGCTCCGCAACGAGAGAGGCCACAGCAGTTAGAGGCCAGCGTACCGCAAAAAAAAAAAAAAAAAAAAATCAGGGATGGTGAAATGGTTTTAACTGACACCTGAAAGTAAACCAATAAGTGAACAGAATAAGTATGATCTCCTATAACTGAAGGATGTTACATCAAAATGTTAGGCTTTTTGAGCAAGAGTATGTGATAACCGTTTTTATTTGGAGAAAGAAGAGCAGAAGACAATCAGGTGAGCTTATGGGAGTGGAGAAGAGAGAGATGATTTTTAGCTAGAAGTAAATGAAAGATAAATATACAGAGGGTCTCTTTGTAATGGGAGAGACAAGCATGTTTATAGGCTAAAGATAAGGGGATAGAGTGAAAGGTTGAAGAAAAGGTTAAGAATAGTTCAAGGAAAAGTACAGTGATTGAAAATAAGGATAAAGGAGAGATTGAATGCCATCAACTCATTATGGTACTAATCCACAGAGATTCCTTTCAACTTTCAACTATTCAGGTGTAACAATGACTATGGCAGAAGTTTCAATTAATCCAGGGTTGGAGATTTTGAGGGACAGATGCAAAAGCAGGACAGGTGGCCAAGAGAATTAAGGGTGATAGTAAGAAAATGAAATGGTAAGTCATGGAGGAACACATTGGCTGGAAAAGGAAATAAATTCATGAGGGTCTAATAAAGTGAGAAAATGAAGTACTAAGGGACTGGCATATTCAATGAGATCAGGCCATATGTATGTGGGATGAGAGAGAGAGAGAATGGGAATTAAAAGAAGTCATTATAAAGTAGGTTATTTGAATTAATTATTTCACAAATAGATGAATTGTGAGTGATGGCAAGATTCATGATGTGGGAGTAAGTGACTGAAGTGGCATGAAAAAAATTTGTAGCTACTTACTGTACATATAAACAGAATTCACCATGCATTGATGGCAGGGATTGGGATACAGAAGAAAATTGTGAGTAGGCACCAATACCTTTAATGGATATTAAATAATCACCAAAAGTTTTTTTAAAAGTCACAGACAAGGAGGAATAAGATAGATACACAACTGGATGGCAGAGACATCAGAATAATGCTTTAACATGGGAACAGAGAAGTTATAGTTTGAATGGAATATTGGTAGTAAAAAGTATGTAGTTCCCACCTCACAAACTTGGGGTACGTATACCAAACAGGTTTTACAGGTGCGTTTTTTTTTTTTTTTTTTTTTTTTTGCTGTACGCGGGCCTCTCACTGCTGTGGCCTCTCCCGTTGCGGAGCACAGGCTCCGGGCGCACAGGCCCAGTGGCCATGGCTCACGGGCCCAGTCGCTCCGCGGCATGTGGGACCCTCCCGGACCGGGGCACGAACCCATGTCCCCTGCATCGGCAGGCGGACTCTCAACCACTGCGCCACCAGGGAAGCCCATACAGGTGCATTTTAAAAACTTCTTGACTGCAGCATAAACTTGGAAAGTAAAAGAACTGAGGCAACCTTGGAGATTTAGGGCGTAGGATATAATGAGCAGCCTCATCAAGAAATCATTGTTGAGATGAATGAACACCAAGCACGTTTGGCCTTTGTGTTACTCCACTCTCAATATTCAAAGCCAGGAAGAAGGGATCTGATTGGCCTAATCTGTGTCATATATACGAGTTTGTCAGTTTAGGATGGCCCTGTTCATTTGTGATGCACCTATATTTGCTTGAAACCCTATCCCACAGATAGTGAAGAAATTTTCATCCTTCCAAATATCTTTGTCATGATGTACTCTTGGTCATTTTTCTCTTATTTTTCTGTTTTTGTAGAATGTTTAAATTCTACCTAAATGGGTTCTTGCGGCTGTTTCCATTTTGCCACTTTGCTTAAACCCAAATGTGAAACATAGTCTCCCTTCCTTGATTTTATGTATTTACCCATAGCCATTGTATGTAATAGTATAGAATGGAAGATGTAAGGATAACGGAACAGCAGAGGGGAGTGTAGGAGGCTTTTACATATCAGCAACAAGCAGAAGAAAATCTGAAAATGAATAATATATGTCTTTTCTTAAAATTCTCTCTCTCTCCCCCCTCCCTCTTTCTTCCTCTCTCCCTCTTTGTTCTCATTTCCTCCTTCCATCTAATCACTAGCTCCTTCACCTCTGACTCTAGCACTCAACTTCAATTTTTATGCAGAACAGCTGAACTATCTTCCACTCAATCCAAGCCTAATTAGGGGTGCAACTGAGAGCAGTTTAGCTAAAGAGTGAAAATGACCGAATCAGGCTGCTTTGCTAAACTAAGGAAGCTGGAGTCTATACATAATTTCTATTCACATTTTAAAATATATAATCATATCTTTTGTTTGTTTGTTTAATGGTATATTCTTTTTGCCATTGCTTGAGAGCTGTTTCCCTACTATGAGATTAAAAAGTTAGTCTCCCTCTTTTCATCTTTTAGTTTAGGTCTTTAATCTACTTATGCTTATGTTTGGATATGTATAAATAGCTTTATTTTTCTTCATATAGCAGGCTAATTTTTCTAAAACCATTTATGAAACAACGTATTTACTACAAATTTGTAGTACCACATCAAATGCATTTTTCTGACCTTTCTTTTTTCATTGTATTTTATTTTACAGTAGTTTTTTCCTTATACTTGTAATTAATTTCTAATCCTCAGAGACCAGCACCATGGGGAAACGTTTTGCCTCTTAGATTTGTATCTGAATCCTAAGATAGTTTCAGAAATTTAGGGTGACTTGCTCCCATTTTTCGAGGAGCCTTAGAGCTGAATGAAGGAGGTAATTTTGTTGTCATTGAAATGCTGACATATAATGAGGGCCAATAATCAGGCTACTTGGTGAATGTACTCTTACTCTCATTCAGTGTTTGGGTTACATGTTGTGCTTTTATTAAGGCATGGCTTGATCAAAAGGTGGAGAAGAAGAGGCCAAGATCTATTTCTACCTCCATTCCAGGAACTTGGCTTCAAAATAAGTGTTCTTTTGGAGTCAAGTTTTTTTTTTTTTTTGCGGTACGCGGGCCTCTCACTGCTGTGGCCTCTCCCGCTGCGGAGCACAGGCTCCGGACGCGCAGGCCCAGCGGCCACGGCTCACGGGCCCAGCCGCTCCGCGGCACGTGGGATCCTCCCGGACCGGGGCACGAACCCGTGTCCCCCGCATCGGCAGGCGGACTCTCAACCACTGCGCCACCAGGAAAGCCCTGGAGTCAAGTTTTGATAACATGTCAGCTAATGGTGGATTATGAAAGATATATGTATAAGAATGTACAGTATATTTGATTTTGGACATTTATTTTAGCTCTGTTATTGATTTTTTTACAGACAATTTCTGGGAAACAGTAAGATGACATCTCTGATATTTCTGCTTTTCTATTTTTCTCAGAAGCTGAAATTCACATTGAAGATCATATATAAAGTCTTTAGAATAAAAACACTCATTAATTGTTCATTATAATGATATTCTTCAAATACCTGGTGACCTGCTAATTGCAGTAGAACCACTAGTGAAGAAAAAATATATATATATAGGTTGTTGAACCTCAGCCCCGAAGACTGAGATTTAATAGATTTAGTATGTAGCCTCTAAAATCACTCATTTAAAAAAATCTCTGAGAAAATTTTCATATGTGCACAGACTTAGGAAAACCTGCATTACAGTAAACAAATCTGTAACATGAAAGATATGAAAATCTTGAATAAAAGCAAATATTACCATCTAACTAATGCTGTAACAGGGGAGAGCCAAATCTGACTACATGTTGGATCTGTTTCCTTTACTCTAACCTTTGCTTCCCGTTGCTTTTGCTCACTAAAAGGACACTGTCTATACATAATGGCCTGCCTCGAGGAACCCTGCCCCTCTGCCTGAATGTTAAACCAAAGTGCCTTTGTTCAGGGAAACATTCGGACCCTGTCCACCTGTGGATGACTGCAAGAAAGAAGAAATTAACACATCCCCTCCCCAAGGTTGGCCGTTCCAGGGGATGTTTGCAAAACGTATGGCCTTTTTACTTTACTTCCTCATCTCCTCCCGCCTCTCTGTGCTATAAAAGAAGCTGGCATCTAAACCCCGATAAGATGGTTATTTAGAGACACTAGTCTGCCATCTTCTCGGTCTGCCAGCTTTCCGAATAAAGTCGTACTCGTGCCTCCACACCTCGTCTCCGATTTTTTGGCCTGTAGTGGGGCGAGCAGAGCGAGCTTGGACTCGGTAACAATATTAGTTTTTGCTATGTTTAGTTACCCTTTTTTTGGGTTGTAATTAATGAATTTTATTCATGCCTAATACACATATTAAGAAAATCTAGGCTTTAGAAGCTGGAAAAAATACTGTGTGAGGGCAACAGATATCTTTAATTTTTATTTACCAACTTTGAAATTTATCTTATCATTTAACCGATCCATATGCATTCTTTTGTGTGGTCTTCATCAAATAATTCTGAGTATATTTCATGGAGCGTTGACTCAATTTCATGGAGAGTTTTCATGGAGAGTACAAGATTGAATGACAAGTTTTAATTTTTCCGTGGTAATTAATACTAACTTTCCTAGTTAATCTAAAGCTCCATGTGGAAGCTGCAGAAATAGCTTGCTTCATTTAATATGCATAACAGATGCCATTATATTTCTACACATCAAGTAGTGTTTTCATATTGTTAAGAATTGAGTGTGGTATTTCAATGTGAATTGTTGCAGGTTTTTTTCAAGTCAATAATACAAGCCTACAAAATTAAAATGCACTACTTGTGTCAAACATAACAAAATCATTGTTTGTTTATTTTTTAAGGTGCTAATAAAAAAGATTAATGATACTGCTGGATAATGAAACAATCTGCCAGGAGGCAAGCCCCAGAATATAGAGTGGCACAGTAGCAAGGAGAGCTCAGGAAAAAAATTACTTTCCCCCTTGAATACATTCAACAAAATTCTTTTTACCACCCAGCTGACATTTGGGGTTTAAAAGAGTTGGCTTTCTTTTTATGTGTTGCTCAACTGTCTGAGATTATTTACCTCCAGACAGGAAGCATTTGCATTTGAAGAGACTTTTGTCAAACAATCAATAAGGGTATTTGACCTCCATAAAAACTCTATTTCCTAAACAAAGACACCCACGCTTAAACATATTACACACAGTAACACCTCATTAATGCAGTCCTCAGTAACTCAAATTGATGACAGTTTAAACCAGTTACCTTCTGAAGATAAAGAAAGGTTCTACCAAACAAATTGATAGTTTATTAAACTTAATGGGGGAAAGAGGGCTGGCTAAACTTTTTACTTTAACTAGGAAACCATTTCAAGTACTTTCAGTGGCACAGAATTACAAGTATTTTTATGCCGACAGAATCATTCTTTCCGTGTATTAAATAGAGTCCCAAAGGAACCCTACTAGGATATACTTGATTAACTTAGTTATCTGTGTCTGGTGAATCTGAATGCTTAGGGAATCAATATGATAATGATAAAAAATATAACGATGGTAACCATGTATCCTTAGACACCAGGCATACAGCTTGTTGGGGAAAAAAAATTTTCTTCTACCCTCTGAAGGTTCTTTCAGCTGGGTGTAATAATCAAATCAACATGAGACATTAACAGGAAAAAACAAATTAAATTTCTTACATATGGGAACCCCACATATCTGAGGGGTTCAAAGACAGAAAAGTGAGGAGAGGTTTACATGTCACCCTGAGCTAAGGAGTGGGAGAGGGACCCTGGGGCTTCCAAGGGGAGGAGGACAATTCACAGGACAATAAGAAGAGCATATGTTTGGTAATTAGATCTTTGCCCTGCCATGCAGATGAGTCACTCAGATAAAATTTATCTCTGATAATAACTCTCATTCTGGAAAAGACCCCCCGATTTAAATTATTCTAGGTTAATGTAAAGGGAGGAGCAAAAGTTTCTCTTGAGCCTGCAGGGTCTCAATTGCCTTTAGCTCAAAATAATCCACACGCCATAGTGACACATCTTGGGGAAGTTTGTACTGAACTTCTTCAAGCTCTTTACATATATTGCTTTGTGTTACACTAAGTCCATATAAGGTACATATTATTATTTTACAGATAAAAAACTAAGGCTCAAAGATTAATGCACCACACGGTTCACACAGTTTTCAGTGGCAGATAACTTGGCTTTAAAGGCTTAGATCTAAAACAATAGGGTTCGAAGTGTGGTCCCTGATCCAGTAGCATTAGCTGCTGATCCAAATGCTTGGTCCCACCCTAGACCAGCTGAATCAGAAACTCTGGGGGTAGAGCCCAACCATCTGTTTTTAAAAAGCCCTCCAGGTGATTCTGACACATGCCAAAGTTTGAGAACAACTGATCTAAATAGTAAATATCATAGATAATAAATAATATCTATATATAGCACTATATAATATTACTGTACTATATTAACCATTTGACTTGTGAAATAAAATTCATATTTCATGGCAAGACAAGAAAAGCTGAAACACAAAAATGTTTTCTCTGCCCTTTGGCCTCCTCTGTCTCCCGTACTGCGCATTGTGTATCTGCACGATGCATCTACCAAGTCTCCCCCATCAGCAAAAATACCTACTCAACCGTAAAGAGCAACATTCTCCTAGCATCAGTAAGACAACGCCTTAAAAGAGAATGATCTCGGGGACCTCAGCCTGCAGCAGCTTGAAGCACGATTTCGGTTCCTAGACAGAAACTGAAGTCAGGCCTCAGCAGCGAGAGCGCTGAATCCTAGCCACAAGACCACGATGACCAGTGGCCAGGGACAAGGCCCTTGCCCATCGGCTTTGTAGAAATAAATTTCCATAAAAAGACGGAAAGTAGTGAAACAAGTAATGTGTTTGTTACGAGGAGTACGGGTGGATAGACACATGGGCGGACTCAGAGAGGGAGTCGAGCCCTCATGGTAGTTTGAATCACTTATGTGGGGCGTTTCTCCCAGGTTTCCTCTGGCAGATCATCTTGCTTTGCCTGGCTCTGAGTCCATATTCGGTTTATCTCAGGGTCCTCCCATGTGTGTGCACGCGCATCCCTTAGCCAAGATGGATTCTAGAGAAGAGGCCCAATGGGCAGGTTGACATCACTCCCTTTTCGACCTCCAAGGAGCCCTTTTGCACCTGTGTAGTCGGGAAGGTCTCCTTGACCTCAAGAATGAGAAATATTTGGTCTCTTATCTGGGCAGGGCTCAGCTCCTCTTCCTCTTCATCTTGGAGTATTTGTCCCCAGCTGCTCAGCCTGGGGCACATCTAGCTCCTGTATCGGTAACATTCCTTCTTCATCTTTTAAGGAGCCACAGTGACGCTTAGATCTGGATTGTGTGAACTGTCCTCTGTCCCAAAAATCTTATATAGCTGTGCCTTAACTTCTAAGGGGAGGAACAGCTTTCTGAGATGCTGCTCCTGGGTTATAATTCTCAAATTTGGCTTGAATAAAATTCTTCATTTCTTTCATAGATTGACTGATTAATTTTTCATCTACAAACTAATACCGAGGTTACTAGCTTACTAGGTTAAGAATTTCATTCCTTGGGACTTCCCTAGTGGTGCAGTGGTTAAGAATCCACCTGCCAATGCAGGGGAAACGGGTTCGAGCCCTGGTCCAGGAAGATCCCACATGCCGCGGAGCAACTAAGCCCGTGTGCCACAACTACTGAGCCTGCACTCTAGAGCCTGCGAGCCACAGCTACTGAGCCTGAGTGTTGCAACTACTGAGGCCTGTGAGCCTAGAGCCCGAGCTCCACAACAAGAGAAGCCACCGTAGTAAGCAGCCCGTGCACCGCAACGAAGAGTAGCCCCCACTCGCCGCAACCAGAGAAAGCCCGTGCTCAGCAACGAAGACCCAACGCAGTCAAAAATAAAATAAATAAATAAATTTATTTAAAAAAAAACAACAAAGAATTTCATTTCTTGGGAGATTAGTTTCCTCCATCTCCTAAAACTATACTTAAAACTTGTGTATTATGCAAAAACAATGCATTGGGAATCAAAAAGATTGATTTCTGATCTTACAAATATGAACTAAAATCTGTGGGCCTCAGTTTCTTCATCTATAGAGTGAAGTAGCTGGATTTAGATGGTCTCTAAACTCACTTTCAGCCCTAGTATGATTTTAGTTGCCTTGAAAGTGTCAACTGTTAATTACAGGAATGTTGGTTGATCTGTGCCCTTGCTCTACAACTCTAAGTAGGGGAGGCATCATTCACGTTATATTCTATATGAGTAGTAGCTGTGCCTCAAGGCTGCACTATTGTTTCTTTCTTTCTTTTTTTTTTTTCTGTACGCGGGCCTCTCACTGTTGTGGCCTCTCTCGTTGCGGAGCACAGGCTCTGGACGCGCAGGCTCAGCGGCCATGGCTCACAGGCCCAGCTGCTCCGCGGCATGTGGGATCTTCCCGGACCGGGGCACGAACCCGTGTCCCCTGCATCAGCAGGCGGGCTCTCAACCACTGCGCTACCAGGGAAGCCCCTGCACTATTGTTTCTTGACTGCTCCTCCTTTGTTTTGCATTCCCTCCCTTCCCTGATTAGCAACTATTTGAATCTGCCCTTTGGAACTCAGGGAAGGTCAAGGAGGTTGAATGAACCCAGCAAACAAGAAACAGGGGACACAGAAATGATTTGTACCCAGGAGGGCTCCACAAGGTCCTGCTCCATTTCAGCATGTACAATCAGCAGAGCAGCTTGCAGTTTATTCATCATTAATTTAAAGAAAAAGAAAAGAAAAGAAAAAGAAAATAATCCTTAACTGTAAATGCTCTACTGTCAAAGAACAGCTAGGGCGTTATTTTCAGAGACAGCTCACACAATGAAGACAAGGAATTTGGAATGAAACAAATGACTCTAGATCTGGTTCTTCCAAGATTTGGCTTTGAGAACTCCAGGAAGTTATTAGCCTCTCTGAGACAGTGAGTTTATAGGAAAAAAAGATAGAGATGCATACTATAAGACCCAATTTATAGAAGAGTAAGAACAATTAAATAATATTTATATGAAAGCATTTTTCAAATTTGACTACTAATTGTATATATTAAAGTCTTATAACCTTGAAAGTTTAAAAACTATTCCTCTTAAAATATCTCATAATTCATAATTTTGGCAATTCAGATGGGTCTTCTTCCAACTACAAAAGAATGAAAATTTACTATACATGAAAGTAATTATTTGCCTGCTATTACTATACTTAAAAGTTAAGCACATCAGGTAAAAACTTTGCACGTTTTGTAGAGTATGATCTTGGTTCTCGATAAACTTCAAGTCTTATGACTTGTTGAACATGAAGGAAACAGAATATGCTACCCCAGAATATTACTCTTTGTCATAGGATTATCATGAACTGATTATTTTAAAAAAAGAAAAGAAAAGAAAAGAAAAACAGCAGTAACAGGAGAATCTCTGAAAACCAAGTAGAAGTTACCCTTTTGTAAGGAACATTTACATTTATAACGAAACTCTCCATTTGTGTAGCAGGAAGAGAAGGATGACTCTAAGTCTCTAGAAACTCTTATCAATGGAGAAGGCAAAGACTTAAATCTGCATAACAATATTACCCCTGTTTACTTTGCTTTTCCTGGTAACCTCCCATAACAGGCCTCTGCACCCCCTGCCTCCAATCTTTCTTTTTTCTTTAGCTGGAGATGGTATTTAGGGTGATGGCTTGGGCCATTTCAGGGAGTTACTCAGTTTTCCTGGGTATCTCCCATGTATACAGGAGGTATGCGTGTTATTAAACTTCTGTTTGATTTTCTCCTGTTGATCTGTCTTTTATTATAGAGGGGTCTCAGTCAAAAACCTAGAAGGATAGAGGAAAAATTATTTTTCTCCATTACAAATACAGATGCATACTGAAATTTTGCATTTTTTAATTTGTCAACTTTCACAATGACTGCTTCTCCCACCTCAAATTCTATGCTCCACCAAACTCTGGGACCCAAAGCCTCCCATACTTTCTCTGGCTTTCAGATCTTTGGACATGCTCCTCTCCCTGCCTGGAATACTCTATCCTTCTCTTCGTATTCCCCTGTAACTTTGCCTATCTGACTCCTATTCCTCCTTTAGGGCTCAGTTTAGTCATGATCATCTCTTGAATGACTTTCTGGTCCTCCAGGTCTGCATAGGGAAACCCTCCTCTATGTTTTTACCAGATGTTGTGCTAGGCTTTTTTACATACAAGAGCTAGATGGACCAATTCAGGTGTTGTGGGAGTAACTTTCATTACTTTTATTACTCATTTGAACAGGCCTTTATTATTTGTCAATAAGATGGCCATGTTCTGCACCATATAACATGGCCTTTTTGACTAAAGCTTACTGGAAGGACACCTCATGAAGCATGGCAAAGCTATAGTTGTCAAGGAGGTCTCAAGATAGCTTAGTGTCCCGCTCTTTCCAAACAGTATGGAAATTAATAAAATCAAGTTGACTGTGATATAGAAGGAGCTTTTATTGGCTAGTGGCAGGTGCCAAAGCAAAAACGACTCCAAGGTGAAGGTACTATGCAAATAGCACGAAGTGGCAGAAGCTATGAGTGAGAAGAGGCTTGGAGACTGAGCAGGTAACAGTAGGAGTGGTAAATGTGGGGGGGAAAGAAAAGCTAATCAACTATTATTGTAGAAGAGTCATCAATTCTTGCTTAGAAGGTGTTGACCTAAAACAAATAGACTGCCAGTTATTTCTCCAGCAAAGATGCGTTTATGGAGGGTTAGCAGAGAATTGAAATTTGAGGTTTGAAACCATGACAAGCCACAGAGAAATGCCTTTATAGATGGGAAAAGGAAGTCGGGAGGGCTATAGTAAACAAAGACTCCTTAGCTTTTCATTGGCTGAGTTCTTGGCCTGAAGGAGACCCTTCTCCCGGTTGGGCTCTGCTATCATCACAGGGCGTAAGAGCTCCCCCTTCTGGTATCCCAACTCTATTTAATTGAAGTTTCTGTTTATTATCTGTTTTTTTACATTTCCTCCTATTGATCAAGGTCTTTCTCGGAAAGCATCACAGATCAAGGGTCAGGTTTTCTGGTTTTAGCTGTTTTTTTCCCCTCAGCACCCGGAAGGACCTTTCCTGAGTGTAGTGTCTCACGTCAGAGGAAAAGTGCACAGATTGGAAACCTATTGAGGTCACATTCTAGTAACAAACACAGGTAGAAGGGAAAACTCTCAGGTACTTTTATCTAAAGTTCATGTGTTATCAAGATCATAGACATTGGAGATCATCTGAAGTGTTATGTCATCATCGAAGGTTTGGTGACAAACTTCCAACAGGCCTGGTCCAGATATTTGGAAAAGTTGTCTCATTAAATGTCATCTGCTTCAATTCCAGAAAATCTTTACTTTCAGGTCACCAGGCAATGTGCAGGTCCAGTCACAGTTTGGTGTTTTCTTTACATGTGTCACTTGAATCCAAGAATCTGTTCCTTGGAATTCAGTGGCACAAGGGTCACTCAGCAGTATCTGATACGGGCCTTTCCAGTGCAGTTGAAGAGAGTTCTTCTGGAGGTGTCTTTTAAGAGAAGAAATCTCCAATTTGTAAGGTTTGATGCTCAAAGTTTTCATCTTCCAAGGGCACACTTGTGAAAAGATTGCTCTACCAAAACATGGTTATTTTTAAGGGAAGAAATTAGGAGTTTGCAATATTGGAGTATCTCTCCTTTTTATCAGTTGTGGGTTAAAAGAAACAGGAGCCAGGTGCATTGGGCAATCTGTGACTACCCTAAAAGGTGACAGTTTATGAGTCCTGAAAGGGATGGATCTGAGATTTAGAAGGACAAATGGAAATGCTTCTGGCCAAGGTATTTGGAGAACCCCTACAAATTTTGCCAGTTGAGTCTTAACGATGCCATTAGTGTGTTTGATTAAGCCAGAGGATTGAGGGTGGTAAACCAGTGAAAGAGTGGTAAAAGTGACCAAACAGCACAGACTCGTCAGAGTACCTGACCAGTAAAATGGGTTCCTCAGTTATTATGAAGTTTGAAATGAGTTCCCAAAGTAGTGATAATCTTTTCCAAAAGGGCTTTATCCACAGAACAGGTAGTAGCCTGTCTGCAAGGGAAGGCTACCAGTGTGAAAACATAGACCATGACTAAAACATATTTATATCCATGAGATGAAGGAAGTTGTATGAAATGCATTTGCCAGACCTTGAATGGTCCATTAGGCAGTTTAAAATGTCCAGGAGCAATATGAACAGCCTTCCCTGGGTTGTACTTCAGACAAGTGGGACAAGTGAGGTAGACGCTTTTTGTGTCCTTGCTAATGTTTCCCCACCAGTTCACGGAGGCTATTGTCTTTTGATTCACGGAGGCTATTGTCTTTCTGGTAGATCAACGGTTTAATGCAAGAACAGTGGTAAGGAGTGGAACTTTTAGAGTCTCCAGGAGGACTGGGTTGTTATTTGGTCTGAACCAAAGCTTTGTTTTTTAATCAAACAAATAATTGTTGAATTTCTAATCTTGTTTTACCTTTTCTGAAGATAACTTTTGGGCTTCTCTAGCCATTTTTTTCTAAAGTATCATTTCAGAAAATATCCCTTTGGACCATGGCTGAGGTTTGGCTGCTGCTGGTTCCTTTAAGGGCAACATTCCTTGCAGAAACGTCAGCCAGGTGATTTCTCTTAGCTTACAGAGAGTCAAGTTTAGAATGTCCCCTAATCTTAATAATAGCTAAAGTTGTAGGTAAAAGTATTACATCCAATAATTCCTAAACATAGAGGTCATTTTAAATATTATTTCTGCTGGAAGCAAGGAAGCCACGTTGTTTTCATAACATTCCAAAATCATGAGCTACTCTGAAAGCATATCTGCTATCAGTGTAAATACTGGCAGTTTTGTCCTTGACTAAAATGCAAGGCTATGTAAGAGCTTATAATTCAGCCTGTTGCACTTAAGTAGCCATAGGTAAAAATACTGCCTCAGTAACATCTAGAGGAGTTGCAGTAGTGTAGTCAGGAGGTGGTCCATCATCATTATGCAGTCATAATGGATTTCATCGGTGATGGAGGAGAGAAGAGTATCAGTGTTAAGGTTATAACAACGTAAAAGAGTTATGTGCGGAGCAGGTAACAAAAGGATTTCATAGGAGATGAGGCAGCTGAGAAATGTTGAGTGTGTTGCTGTGAAAATAGAAATGAGAACTTTTCTGATAAACAAGGAAAATAAGGATACAACAAACAGGCTAGGGAAACAACATAAACAGGCCTGAAAGAGTTAGGCAATCCTGGTTATTCTTTAGCTGTTACTACTAACAAACACTTGTAGCTTAGACTTGTGCTTCACAAAGCTGGTTACTCTCTGACTCCATACAAATGACCCTTTGCACCTGGCATTTCTTCTCCCCCTACACTCCCTTGTAGCACTCTTTATTTCAGAAAGAAGGTGATAGGCCGATAACTTCAGGGACACCAGAACCTGTTGTTGAGGTGCCTGATGCCAGCTTTGGCCATGAATTTGCAGAAAAAAGAAATGCAAGACCTTCACTACTTTTGATCCTTATCATATACCCCGGACTGCGAGCCCCACGTATAAAATCTTCTCTGATTCCCCAAGAAGGGGGGCACAGTTCTTGAGGCACTAGCCTGTTGCGCTTTCCCTTTGCCTGGCAAAGAAAATAAAAAGCCTCTCTATTTCTTATCTTCCAGTTCTCTGTCTCCTTATTTCTATTTGGCATCGGTGCACAGGGAGCCAGATTTGGCAACAAGTGTGACAAGAATTCAGGAGGGCTTCTACTGGGTGAAGTGAAAAAATGGTTAAAGAGAACTTCACAATTATTCTCTCAGTGGCCTTTACTAAAAAGGCAGTGGCCATAATGGCTCTAAGAGAAGGGGAGTATCCCCATGCCACAGGGTCCAGTTGCTAACTGTATTATATCATGGATCAATGGTGGTCCCTGTGTTTTGGGGTGAGTACCCATATATATATATATATATCCAGTTTTTCCCATAAAATTGGGTTGGGGTTGTTATTCTTTAGTAAAATTTACAGAGGTTTGGCAATAGAGAGAAATTTGGAATCCAATTTTGACAACCAACTAGTCCGAGAAAACCTCACAGTTGGCTCTTAGTTTTGTGTTTTGGGAAACTTAGGAAACAGTGAAGCCTATCTGGGTCTAGTCGTACTCCTTGTTCTGGTATCAGACGCCCTAAACATCAAATCTGGGTTTAGACACACTGCAATTTTTCTTTCATAACCTTATGTCCCTTGAAGGCTGAAAGCTTTAGCAAGTGATCCTCTCTTCCTGTGAGGAGCCTTGAGAAGGAAAGCAAAGAAGAAAATCATCTACATATTGCAACAAGGTAGAACCTCTAGGGAATTTTATATCCTCCCTATGAGCCTTCAGGATTTGTGAGAAATAAGGACTCTCAGTAAAACCCTGAGGCATTACTGTCCAGGTAAATTGTTTTTCTTCCCAAGTGGAGGTCAAAAGGTATTGGCTAGTTTCACCAACTGGAATACTAAAGAATGAATACCTGCATAAATCAATTGCAGTAAAGAATTTACTTCTGGTGGGAATGGAAGTTAGAAACCTATGAGGGTTAAAAACAGCACTGTTGAGGGAATAACAATGTTGTTTATTTGTTTGTAGGTCCTGGACAAACCTCCACCCTTGGCCTTTAGGTTTTCTCACCAGTTAAATGGGGGTGTTACAGGGGCTAGTACAAGGGATAATGAAGTCTTGAGCCTGTAATCTTCTGCTGTGGGCCTTATGCCTTGAAGGACTTCTTTACTTATAGGGTATTAATTCTGGGAAGTGATTTTGAGGTGTCGATTTGAAACTTGACGGGAGGTGCACTGGGAATTTTGCCAGTATCTGTTGGAGATTTTGCTAAGGAAAGTGGTACCTGACTTAATAGGGACAAATGGTTAGTGGTTCCATAATCGGCCCTAGTACCATCAGAAACAGAACAAACGAAAGATGTCAAAGGGTCATTTAATTCACCTGGTTGGTTACTTTGATGACTACTGTCAATCCAGAATTATTTCCCCCTTTCGGAAGAAAGAAATTTCAACATGATACTCCTCTGAGAAGTCTTGGCCTAATAAATGTGTAGGGATGGAAGAACTAAGGAGAAAAGGGTGGGTATCCCTAGTGGGCTTACGCAGAACAGAATAGGTTCAGAGGCAGGACCCTCCTGAGGTTCATTAGAGATCCCCACTATTTGAACTGTTTTACTACTCCAAGGCAGGGGCTGCTTTATAGTAGTGGGTTTGAACACTGGGAGTGTGGCTCATGTGTCAGTTGGACTGGAAAAGATTCATCCCTAATATGGAGACATATTTTTCCAAGCCAATTAAGAAGCAGGATTGGGAAGAGCCCATGTATTTCCTTGGAAGCCCATCATTGAGAATTGGGAGAATGTTGGAAAGGCTGATTAGAAGGCTGAAGGCACCTGAAGTGCTTACATTTGTAACAATCTCTTCGCCAATGTCCTGGCTCTTTTCAATAATAGCAGAAACTAGGAGAGTTTTGGTTTCATTTAGGGGCCTTCAACTACTGGAGTTGAAGATTAGGAATTTTGGTGATCTTTCTTTTAGGTGACTCGTCTACAGTGGGAGAAAGCTGGTTTGCCAGATTAACTAAATCTGGAGTGGACGTAGTTTCCCACTTCATTCTTGTCCTTTTTACTGGAAGGATCCAGTTCAACCCATTAGTAAACATACAGTTAAAAGCTACTGCAGTGTTATCAACATCAGAAGGAAGACCAGAATTTTCTTTATAAACAGTCTGAAGTTGATTGTAACAGTCATAAACATATTCATCATACCTTTGTGTGCAAGCCTGAATTTTGTTCCAATCAACAGGGTTTGGACAAGTCTTAGGAATTGCTTGAAGTTGCCTATCAATTGCATGAGCCTGATCATGTAATAAGTTAGCAGGCTGGTCTCCCGCTTGTAATTCTGGAGACCTGTCAGGATTTTCCAATTAGTGGTTTTCATCCAATGCTGGGCCTGGCCTTCACAGACAAGCATATGGACTAACTTATGTAAGTCAGAGACACCAGGTTGATAAGTTTGAATGACTGTATTAAATTCTTCAGCAAAGCTGTGAGGATCTTCAGATACTTTGGGGAAAATCTGACTATGGCTGGCAGTTAAGGTTTAGTCTAGGGAATATAAGAAATTAAGGGTTTAACCTCTAGGTCCTCAGAAGACTTAATTTTAAATGAACAGGTTCTGACAAGTTCAAAGGATAGGAAAGGGATTGGGGAGAAATGTCAGAGAAAAAACAAGTTTGGGAAAATAATTAGCATGGGGGAACTGACGGTATAGAGGAGGTGTAAGCAGCATGGAAGGGAAAGAAAATGGGACCAGTGGTGGAGTCTGACCACTAGGAACTGAGCGGGGGAGACAAGATGGCACTGGAGGTGGAGTCTGAGACAAAGACGCCAGGGAAGTGGGGCATGAGGCTTCAGGAGCATTTTATCTTTCTGCAGTCTTTTAATGCTTCAGTTAATCTTAAAATCTTTTTTTCCAGAGGCAATTTTAAGCTTCTGATTACAGTTGGAAGCCTCAAATTACCAATTGAAATTGGCATGCCATTCAGTTCTAGAAAATTTTGAGCTACTGTATTCCAATTCTGTGTTAAGAAAGTTAAGTTTAGGGATTTCAAAAGTTCCCCATAAAAAAAAAAAAAAGTTCCCCATAATGGCCATTGATATTCTAAATTTCCTTTGTTTAGGTCTCTCCACTTAGTTAGAAACGTGCATGAGGAGGGACCTGATTTTTTAAACATAAAATTGGGCAGAGCCCCTTGTGAGGGGGCACCTTCAAAATGCTTAGCTAACTGGGATCCCATTTCTCAGAGGTTTTTTCTCTAGAGTAAAAGAACAATTTTTCAAACAGTTCAATTCAAACAGCTTGCAACCCAAACAGTTCAAACAGCCCACAGGTTTAATATCAGCCAGTTCTAAGCGAACAACTTGGTCCTGAAGTATCCAGGCTGAAGGCTTCTCAGTCAGTTCACGTAGAACAGCTCCTATCCCAAAGGAATGGGCGGATAGCTGAACTGGCACAGTTTCAGTGAAACAGCCCTTGTACCCAAAGGAGTGGGCCGAAGGATTCTCAATCGGTTTCTGTTGCAACAGTCTGATTTCAAAATCAGACTGAAGTGTCAAACAAGTACTTGAATACAGAACTAGGCTCTAACCAGAAAGAAAGAAACCATAAAGTTGATCCAAATAAAGGCTGGACAGCTTCAAACACAAAGAGGGCAGAGGCTCGGATCCAAGAGCAAGACATAGCTTCAGTTTCTGGGGTTGGTGAGAAAAGCATTGAGCTCAGTGGTCTCAATTGTAGGTACTGCACCTGTTTGCTCACCAGCCCCGGAGCCATCCTGGATCTTCTCTGGTCTTCACACAGACCACCAAAATGCTAACCTAAAACAAAAAGACTGCCAGTTATTCCTCCAGCAAAGACGGGCTTATTTGGAATCAGCAGAGAATTGCAATTCGGGGTCTGAAACGATGGCAAGCCATGTGCAAGTCCCCCACGTGGCAAGGGAAGGAGAAGGCTTCTCTAGAGAGGAAAGGGAAGTTGGCAGGGCTAGAGTAAACCAGGAGTCCATGGCTTTTCACTGACTGAGTCCTTGCCAGGAAAGAAGAGTCATTCTTCCTCCTGTTGGGCTCTGCAATCTTCACAGGGCACGAGAGCTCCCCCTTCTGGTTTCCCAATTCTACTTAATTGAGGGTTTTGTTTATTAATTTTTTACAAAGGTAAGAAATAAGTGAGTCACTGGAGTTGGTTGGGACTCTTCTAATTCTTCAACTCTCTTTAAGTTCTTATGACATTTTCATTGCATGGATATTCTGATGAGGCCTGACCACCTGCCTAACACCACAATAAAACCCTTACTAGTTAAAGTGAGTGAAATCTTGTTCCTTGCCTTCAAGAGTCTAATTTATAATGACTCTGGGGACTTCCCTGGTGGTCCAGTGGCAAAGAATCCGCCTTCCAATACAGGGGACGCATGTTTGATCCCTGGTTGGGGAATTAAGATCCCACATGCTGCGGGGCAGGTAAGCCCACACGCCACAACTACTCAGCCTGTGTGCCACAAACACAGAGCCCACATGCCCTGGAGCCCGAGTGCCACAACCAGAGAGAGAAAACCCTCACACCACACCTAGAGAGAAGACTGCGTGCCACAAGGAAGATCCCATGTGCCACAACTAAGACCCGACACAACCAAAAAAAAAAAAGCTCTGCAAGGTAGGGGTTATTATCACTAAAAAGTAACTGAGGAGTAAGTAAAATGGTTAATTGACTTTTCCAAGGTCAAATAGCTAGCAAATGACAGAGATTGGATTTGAACATTGTTCTGATTCTGATTCCAAAACATATTTTCATAGTCTGACTTACTTTTAGTTATTATTATTTTTTATTTTTATGATGATGTTGTTCAAAATATCAATAGAAGGGACAATAATAACCATGTACTCACCACCCATTTTTACAGACATTAACATACTGCCATATTTGCTTCATATCTTTTTCTTTTAAAATATTACAGCTACAGCTGAAGCCCAATCCCCGTTAATTTCTCCTTCCTTCATTCGAAAGATTGCTTTATATTGAGGCCAGTGTGTTTTATTTCCTTGCATTTATATATACTCTTACTATGTAGTTATGTATACAGAACAAACAAAGCCCAGAAAGCTGAAGTGACGTATCTAATATTAGTGGTTCTCAGACTTCTGGACTTCATGGAGGAGAAACATGTATAAATAAATGGATTTGTAGATAAACCATAAATAGGGGCTGCCACTGGTGTGTTTGTGTATGTGCCAAGTAAAAATCTTTAAAACGCCATCTACTATCATACCTACTACACCAATTACCATCTGCTATCACCCATTTTAATGCAACAATTAGAAAATACTCTCAGTAATAAGGATAGTTATTAAAATTACATATATTTAAATATTGGAAAGCCCTCTACATTGTCCTTACTTTTAACCAGTAACAACTTTACCAGAAGCTGCTAATCACTCTATTCAGACCAGCTGTGGGGAGACAGCTGATGAATGGTAGAGCTGGGAATAGAACTTGGGGTTCCTGACTCTCTGGTGCAGTGCTCTTTTCACTACGTCATTAGTTATTAGTCATCTACTTCATATGGTTGACCCAGGACGCAAAAAGGTCTACTTCATAAGCCTAAGAATAGTTTTCCATAACCAAATCCTTGAGTTAGAACATTTGAAGTCCCCTTTTAAAAGGTCAATGTGCTATCTGGATGTGATAACCAATAAATCATTATCATTCACTTAACATTAATTTGTCAGATTTTTAGATTAGTCACTGGTCATTTTAGGGCATGAAGTATATGACCAAGGGCTGGGGACCTTTGAAAACCAGAGGGATTAAAGGAAAGAAGGAATCATGCTTTAATAACTGCAAAGGGAATGTCTAATAACTTCATATAATGAAGTTCAATAACAAAAACAATTTTTTAGCAGTAAAATGCATGGAAGAAGGAGAATTTTCTTCGCAGGCTTTCTTTTCTCCCTAACTTCGTAAAGTTGGAGGGCTCCAAGGTTCATTTATTACATCTTTTTTTTTGTTCTATCTAAACTAACTTTTTGGTGATCACATCCAGTTTCAAAAGTCTTTAAATATCAAATGTTATCTCCAGTCTAGGGATTTTTCCTCAAAGCTAGACTTTTATATCCATTTGCCTACTCAGTGTCTCCATGTTGATGTCTAGTAAGCATCTCAAACTTAATATGTTCAAATCCAAACTCTTGATCTCCTTCTCCAAATCTATTCCAACTGCAGTTTTTCTGTGTCCATTCAATGGTAACTCAAGCCAAAAACTTTGGAGTGATTTTCGATGATTTCTTTTTCTCATGCTCCACATCATTCAATTTGTCATGAAATCCTACTGGTTCTATCTTCAAAATAAATCCAGAGTCTGACCTCTTCCCACCATACCCACCACTACCAAACTGACCCAAGCCAGCATCATTTCTCATATGAGTTAGTGTAATAGCCTTAAATCCGGTCTCTCTGCTTCCATTATTGTCCTTACATTCCATTCAAAACAGAGCAGACTGGGTAATCTTTTAAGTGGAAATTAGACAATTTAAACTTTGATCAACACTTTCCCATAGTTCCCTACCTCAAAGTAAAAGACAAAAGCCTTAAAATCACATACTATGGCCTATATGATAAGTTCTGATACTCTCCAATAGAAATATATGTGAGCAACTTATACAATTTTAGATTTTCTAATAGCCACATTAAAAAAGAGGCAAAATTAATTTTAATAAATTTTACCTAATATATATAGAATATTATGAGTTTACCACGTAGCCAATATAAAATATTATTAATGAAATGTTTTACATTCTCTTTTTTATACTAAGTGTCCAAAAACTGGTGACATCACATTTCAGTTTAAACTATTCACATTTCAAGGGCTCAATAACCACATGTGGTCAGTAGCTATTGTATTGGACGGTGCAGATCTAGCTCTTCATTATTGCGTTGACCTCATCTCCTAATACTTCCCATCCTGCTCATTTACCTCTAGCACTTGCTTACTCAGACACTCTGGGAAGACACTACATGTGCTGTTCCTTCTGCCTAGAATGTTCCTTTCCCAGTTACCCAACTGATTTACTCCCTCGCCTCCTATAGGTTTTTAGTCAAATGTTATCTTCTCAATGAAGCCTTCCTCGACTATGCTACGGAAAATTGCAGTGCCCCTGGGCTGTCTAGCCTTTTTCCAGGCTTTATTCATATGCATGGAACTTATCAGTAAGTTAATATTGAATATCATTTACTTTTTGAAGATTGTTTAGCTCCATAGACTAGAATGTAAGTTCCAGAGGGCAGGGGTTTGTTTTGGTTTGTTTGGTTTATTACTGTTGCATCTTCAGTGCTTAGAAAAGTACCAGATACATAGTAAATAATAACAAATTATTGAATCAAATAATTTTTGTGGATGTTGCCAAACAAAGTCCTTATCTAAAATAATAGTCTTTGATTTATCACACTCGCAGTCCAATACCAGATGTTTCAAAACCACTACTATGGAAGTTCACATTGGCCACTGTGACTCCATTTAAACTACTTAACATAGCTGAACATAACTTAAACCCTACATGTTTCACAGAAGATGAGTAGGAATCAGAACACAAAAGAAATCACATCATAACACTATTGTGTTCTATATATTTGCGAAATGTTATGATTGGGAGGTACTGAGGTAGAAGATACTCAGGCACTCATTATTTCTTACAATTGTGTATGGATCTGCAGTTATCTCAAAATGAAAAATAAAAGTGCTGGATGCTATGAAAGCACAGAATAGATCTGGTGAATCAAGAGGGCTTTCTTGAGGGGGAGACATTTGGCCTCAAATAGGAATATGAATAGGAGATAACCGGTTGCGGGGGAGGGAGGAACATTCCAAGCAGTAATATTATTCTGTTGAACTGTGCAGGATAAATTAGAAAAGGAACAGTGCTTGATGCAGGAAAATGGATGGCTGTTATAGTAGTCTAGGCAAGAAATAACTGTAGCTTGTTCCTAGCTGATATCAATCGTGAGGATAGTTAAATGGACTCAAGAGCTTTCCAGTATGTGAAATAAAGTGACAGAAAAGTATTAAAGATGGATGAAAATAAGTTATTTTGATTTATTTAATAAAAATATCTCATATATTTCAGTAGTACTGCAAATCATTAGGTCATCGTAATTCTGAAAATGTTGTAAACAACCAGTTCGGAATAATACATACCTTTCAGAAATTACTTTGATTTGCAACACATGATATTTGCACAAAACTCTAATGGATGCCAGTTCATCTGTCATACAAGCAAAGAAAATAATTGTTACATGTAAATCTCTTCTTCCTAACAAGTACTCAATAAACACCACCAGAGAAAAATGAAACTCTCTCAAAATCATCTGTGTGTCCCCTTTCACTCATGCATCTGTTCAACATATTGAACAGTAACTATATTCAGACATTAAACATACAGAGATAAAAAGGCTTGGGTCTTATCAAAGCTTAGTCTCTGGAGGCCTTCAGACCTGAGTTTGAATTTTGGGGGTGTGCTTAATATCGGCATTATGTTAAGTAAATTACCTGTATTCTTGTCATCAGTTTCTGCATCTTTAAAATAGAAACAACAGTATTAGCTAATTTATAGGACTTCCGTGTTGCTGCATACAACAAGTACTCAGTTGCTATCAGCCTGGTCATCTCTGTTAATTGAGAGTAGACCACTTCCTTGTTCTTAACACACCATGCTTCACTAACTTCTGGGAAACAACTATACCTGGGTTCTCCCAATAACTCTGACAGTTATTTCTCCTGCTTCTTTGTGGATCTATTTCCTTTACCTATTCCATAGAAATTAATTTGTCTGTGGCTTTGCCCTCAAAACACTGACTGCCTCACTCTATGCATTCTCCCCAGGACTCTCATAAAAGCACGTGGTTTCATCAAAGCCACATAAGCTCTGAACATCAAGTCTCTATCTCTAACCCCATTGCTGCACTGATACTATATTTGGTCATATTTATTAAATGTTTGTTGGAATTCTCTTCCTAGATTTTCCAAGGCTTGTCAAATCAAACACCAGCAAAACAAAATTCATCCTCTTACCTCCAGAACATGCTCTATTCTATTTATTCTCTATCTTGCCTAATGTCACAAACACACCATCCGTTCATCCTAGATAGAACCTGGCAACGTTCTTGAATTGCCTTCCCCTCAAAAAATAATGTTGTGAAATAATTTAGATACACATAAAAGCTTAAAGTATAACATAAAAACCACTCATGTGTCTATCAACCAGCTTGTCAAGACTTAAGTTTTTGCAGTATCTGTTTTAGGTCCTTGTTTTAAATAAACAAATCCTTGGAGATATATATGTAGGTAAATGCTTCCAAAGTACCATTTTCCTCCCTCCCTCTCTAGAAGTGACCAATATATATATATATATTTTTTGCGGTACGCGGGCCTCTCACCGCTGTGGCTTCTCCCGCCGCGGAGCACAGGCTCCGGACGCGCAGGCTCAGCGGCCATGGCCCACGGGCCCAGCCGCTCCGCGGCATGCAGGGTCCTCCCAGACCGGGGCTCGAACACGTGTCCCCTGCATCGGCAGGCGGACTCCCAACCACTGCGCCACCAGGGAAGCCCAAGAAGTGACCAATATTTTGAACTTAGTATTCATGAGTTTTTGAACTTAGTATTCAAAAACATCCAAGAATGTTTTTGTACTTTCATTACAAAGTATCCACAAACATATGTATCCATACACATATTCTGAATATATACATGATTTAAACTTTAATAAATAGAATGATCCTGCACATATACACTACAATTTGATGTTTTTGTTCAGCCTTATAATTGTGATATAGGTCCATGTGCTTTGAATCCTTTTTTATTGCTTTATAATAATCCATTGTAGAAACATACCATGATCCACCTTCTTGATTGAATTTGTTTTCTGTTTTTCTTTTACTACTAGCGCTACAATTTTATTCTTTAAAAAATGTCTCCATGTGTACATGTATAGGAACTTTTCTAAGGAATAACTTGGAGTGCAGTTTCTTGGTATGCTCATCTTTATCATTATTATCTATTTCTCCTTCTTCTCCAAAGTAGTTGTACCCACTTGTGCACTTATCAGCAGCATGTAAGAGTCTCATTGTTTCACAACTCCACAAACACCTGATATTGTTGGATGTTACTTTTTTTTAATCTAATATGTATGAAAAGCTGTCTCATTTATTTTAATGTGCATTTTCCTGATTTTAATATATGCATTAGCCATCAAGGTTACTTCTTTTATAAATTACCTGTGTTCATTCTTTGGTCTTTCATTTTTATATTTTTCTTAGTCTTTTGTGATATATATATTGTCTAAACATAATCTTTTGTCAGATGCATTGCAAAGAATTCTTCCAATTTGAGAGGTGTTTTTCTAATTTTGTTTGTACTTCTTTTTTTGTACAGAAGTGCCTAATTTTAATATAGCTAAATGTGTTACTCTTTTTTTTTTTAAGATTTAAGGGTATTTTTGTGTGTTTTATATACAAAATCTATTCTTACTCTGAAATCACATATATTTTCTCATCTTTTCTTTGTAAAATTTTGGAGTTCTTTTTTTTCATGTTTAAGTCTGCATTCAATCTGAAATTTATGTTTGTTTGTAGTTTAAAATATGAAATAAATATAAATATTTTCTTAAGTATAACTAATTGTCCCAGTACCATTTATTTAAAAATCCATATTTTTCTATACTTATTTGTAGTACCCCTTTCTTTTACATATCAGATCCTTATATTTGAATGGGCTCATGTGTCCCCTGGGGAAGGTCTATCCTTGTAATAATGTATTCCTTACCAAGTATTTATAATATGTTGATATATTGTAGTGCACGTACCCCCTTGATTTTCAAAATTATATTGTCTATTCTTGATATCTTGTTTATCTATATACGTTTTCAGATCTATATGTCAATTTTCATGACAAAAAAATCTTTTTTAGAATTTTCAGGGGAATTGCATTGAATTTATAAATTAATTAAGTGATTACTGTCATTTATGCTGTTTTGTCTTCCTTTCTGAGACTACAATATACACTCCATATAATTAATTTTATTTTATAATTTTCACACATATTTATGATTTATGCAAAAATATTTTGCCTAATTTTATTAGTTTTATTTCTAGGCACTGTATTTTTTGGTTGCCCTTATAAATAAGACCTTAAAAGTTAAATTTTTTATTGTTTATTCTTGGTGCAGAAGGGGATCAGAGTATGCCACCCCAAAACATGCCTCTTTGGCATAAGGATTATTTTCAGCTGATTATTTTTTTAATTAATTAATTAATTTGGGCAGCGTTGGGTCTCCGTTGCTGCGCATGGGCTTTCTCTAGTTGTGGCGAGCAGGAGCTACTCTTTGTTGTGGTGCACGGGCTTCTCGTTGTGGTGGCTTCTCTTTGCTGTGGAGCACAGGCTCTAGGTGCACAGGCTTCAGTAGTTGTGGCACGTGGGTTCCGTAGTTGTGGCTTGCAGGCTCTAGAGCACAGGCTCAATAGTTGTGGCATACGGGCTTAGTTGCTCCGTGGCATGTGGGATATTCCCAGACCAGGGCTCGAGCCCCTGTCCCCTGCATTGGCAGGCAGATTCTTAACCACTGCACCAGTAGGGAACACCTGGTGTTTTTAAGGAATAGCAGCCACAGGAGAAGCTCTGAAAATGGAGTAGACATTACCTTTTTGTAAGAGATATTTATTTACATTTATGATAGAAATCTCCATCTGTAAATGTGTCTCTCCCTCTGTGCACCAGGAAGAGGAGGATGACTAAAACTCTAGAAGCTCTTAATAACGGAGAAGGCAATGGCTTAAATCTGCATAACTGCCTTACTCTTGTTTACTGTGCTTTTCTTGATAAGCTCCCATAACTGGCCTCCCTCCCCGCCCCCCCCCCCCCAACATCTTTTGTCTTTAGCTGGAGATGATACTTAAGGTGGTGGCTTGGGCCATTTGGGAGAATTATTCAGTTTCCTGGGTCTCTCCCATGAAGTATGCATATTATTAACCTTCTGTTTGTTTTTCTCCTGTTAGCCTGTCTTCTTATTACAGGGGGTTCTCAGCCACGAAACTAGACAGGTAGAAGGAAAATGATTTTTCTTTCCCTACGGTGCACAGGAATGCAGATGAGTTTTTGGTATCGATCTTTGTATTCCTCAAGTTGTTATTGTAGGGGAAGAAAAATGATATATTCAAACAATGGAACATTTTTCAGCCATTAAAAGAAATGGAGTACTAATGCATGCTACAACATGGATAAACCTTGAAAACATTTTCTTAAGTGAAGGAAGTCGTCACAAAAAGCAACATATTGTTTGATTCCATTCACAGGAAATGTCCAGAGCAGGCAAGTCCATAGAGACTGAAAACATATTAGTGGCTGATGAGAGCTGAGGGTAGGAGAGTAAGGAGATTGACTGCTAATAGCTGTTGGGTTTCTTTTAGGGTAATAAAATATTCTGTAATTAAATATAGGTGATGGTTGCACGACTCTGTGAGTATACCAATAAACAGAATTCCATATTTTAAAAGGGTAGATTTTGTGGTATGTGTATTATATCACAAAAATGGAAAAATGTGTAATATGGGTTTCAGATCTTGACTATGAAACTATCTGGGACTAGTGTGTGTGTATGTTTCTGTGTGCCCATGGGTTCCTTAGATTGTAAACTACTGATTCAGGTTCTTCTTATTTTAAATTTATTTTTAATTTTTTAATTTTTATTTTTTGGTCATGCCACGTGGCATGTGAGATCTTTGTTCCCTAACCAGGGATCAAACCCGTGTCCCCTGCAGTGGAAGTGTGGAGTCTTAACCACTGGACAGCCAGGGAAGTCCCCAGGTTCTTTACTGATTATAATTCTACTCACTTTTCCATTTTATATTGTATCAGTTTTGAAAAGTTATTTTTTAAGAAATAATCTATTTCATATAATTTATTGACATAAAATCATTCATAGTATTCTCTTATAATGCATTTTCTTATTACACTTTATATTTTGTTTAGCCTTTCTTGATATTTATAGTAGTAGGTTTTTCCCATTATCTGGTCCGCTTTGCTGTCAGAAGTGGATGGCCATGCCCAATTGATAAACTCAATTATCCATGTGTCTTGACAACATTTTATCAAAACTTTCTTGAAGCCATCTCCTCCTCTATACCCATGATAGTATTGGAATAGTTTCAGCCTTCGTGATCTTGTTTGTAATTATTATATGCCCACTAAGATGAATATAAAATGAAAATTGCTTTGCCTAAAACCTTTGCTTAACCTTTCCAAACCTAGCAACAACGTAAAAGATTATATTATGTGCCTTTCATGATTTAGCCTGTTTAGTTTTCCAGCCTCATTTCCTACCATTCCCTACTTCATGCTTCAACAATACCAAACTACTTATAGTCCTTTGTCCATACCATACTACTACTCATTTCTATGCTTCTGTTCATGTTTCTTTGCCTAGTTTGCCCTATGCCTTCAGCCCATATGTCTATTTACTGAACTAAGTCCTACTTATCTTTAAAGACTTCACCCAAAGTTACTTCCTCCAAAAGCCCTTTCTTGAAGCACTTCCCTATCCACAGACCATGTTTTATTTCATTATCTTCTGTACTTTCCTAATATCCTGCATACCTCTCACTGGTTGCACTTCCACATTGTTTAGTAATTATGTGATTCTATGTCTCTTTGTCCCTGTAGAACTTAGAGTCCTTGAGCGCCAGATAAGTGTCTTATATATTCTATTCCAAATACCTAACATGGTACTTGATATATTGAAAGATTTTAATGCATATTTGTTGAATAAATGAATAAATAACTGCTTGGAGAATAAATTTAATTGAATTTGAAGTAGATTTATTAAGGAAAATAGGCTTGAAAGTTAGTTTGGTGCCAAATTTTACAGGGCTTTGAATGTAAGTTGAGTATGGTGTCAATTTAATATGAAATTTAGGAAATCGGGGATTACTCAATTCTCTGGTTTCCACAACCCTAAACTATTTCCTCTTTGTTCAATGATGTATTTTAAGAAAACATTTAATTATCATGAATTTTCAATATGTATTCATCATTTATTACTTTACATATATGCACATACAACTTTTATGGGTATTTAGCCCATGAAGTATCTATAAATAAATATAAACCTTTTAAAATTTATCATTGTGATATAAATGGTGTCAAGGAGGGGGAAATTTCTCCCAACCCCCCAATCCTTCTTGAGTTCTTGTGGCTGAACTAATAATAAAATTGACACAAGACAAATTAATAGGAGAAAAAGAAATTTTAAGTCTTGGGCACAGAGGTCTCATAGAAATGGCACCTAAGAAGTGGCCAAAGCAGGCAGCTTTTATACTTTTTAGACAAAGAACCAGTAAATTTGTGAGGAATTGACAGAACAAAGAAACTTAGGTTTGGGGTATGAAACCAAGCCCCTCTGTGTCCCCCAGTTTTTGTTTGTAGATAAAACCTTTAGTCTCCTCGGCCTTCCCTGAGTTCCGAAGAGCAGACTCAAGCAGTTGCTAATTAGGGAAGTGAGGAAATGCAGAAGCAAAAGAAAAGTAGTTAAGACACAATAGTTCAGAGATAAAACATAGTCCTAGTTCCTCCCCAAGGGATATACATAATAATAATCTGCTGCATACCTTTGAGTTGTTCTGCTGGAGCTAAGACACCCACTCCCCCACCCAGGTGGAGGATAGTGACTACTTGCAGAGCACAAGCAGGGAGACCTCAGACTGGTTGGAACCAGAAGGTTGATGATTAGGATTCCTGAAACATCACCCTGTTACCTCACCAAAAACAACCAATCAGAAGAAAGCCCATGAGCTGATCACATACCCTGCAAACCCCAGCCCTGATGTTGCCTTAAAAACCCTTCCCTGAAAACTATCTGGGAGTTTCAGTCTTGTGACCATGAGCCATCCTTTCCTCTTGCTTCATGCCTGCAATAAACTCTGTACTTTCCTTACTACAACCCAGGGTCAGCAAATTGGCTTTGCAGCGTGGTGGGAGAGTAAATCCAAGTTCTCTTTGGTAACAGGTGCTTGGTTAGAGAAGAATCTAAGCAGAGTTTGGGCTTGAGGTAGCAAATTAAAGTAACAAGGTTTGTTTAAACAGGCTTCTCAGTCCAAATTCCCTATCACTGGCCATAAGTGTGCTCGTCTATCTCCTGATGCAGGGAGTGCACTTTGTACATGAGCGATATGTTTCTTGCTTTCAGGGAGACAAGAGAGGAGAGTCAGAGTGTTACTCTTGTGTTGGCCATTTCTTAAGTAACTTTAATTTGAAATAATCAATATGCCATTGTGGCAAATGTGGGGGTGGCCCGCCCTGAGCCCCAACAGTGACAAATGGCATAAAGGAGAATTTTATAAGATATTTTAAGCTCTTTAAATCTAAATAACCTATAAAAACTTTTCATTAAATTGTTACTGAATGCAAGTTCTTGTGCCTGACACACAGTGAGGCCAAACGAACCGAAACGTAGGAGTTTGGAGCAAAGAAAAGTTTATGGCAGGGCCAAGCAAGTTTTTGAGCTCCTGCTCAAAAACCCCAAGCTCCCCAATGGTTTTCAGGGAGTTTCTATAGGCAAAGTTTGGGGTGAGGGCTGCAGGGTGTTTGACTTCCTTTTGATTGGTTGGTGGTGAGGTAACAGGGCGGTGCTCCTGTGCTCAGCCTGAAGATACCATCCTCCACCTGGATGGGGACCTTAGTTCCTGCAGAAGAATTCAAAGATGTTATGTATATTCCTGTGGAGGAACCAGGAAGCTGCCCCAAGGCTGCACTATTGTTTCTTGACTGCTCCTTCTTTGTTTCTGCATTCCCTCCCTTCCCTGATTAGCAACTGTTTGAATCTGCCCTTTGGAACCCAGGGAAGTTCATGGAAGCTGAATGAAGCCTTTTTCTTACGAACAAGAAACAGGGACATGGATCTGTACCTGGGAGTCCCATTAGGGTCCTGCTCCATTTCAATCTGTGCTATTGTGATTTATAAGAAATATATATTTGGTCATTCAAGTGACTAAAATATATTTCTTGTATATATTTGGTCTTCCTCACAGTACCTGGCTCACAGCTCTTAAAACCTTTGGATTTTCCTGAGCAATAAGAGCAATGGGAGCATCTTTTGTCATATTTGGTCTATTGTCCTCAGTTCCTGAAATAGCTTTAGAGCAATAAAGGTGACATGGGTGTTTTGTTATTCATAACGAGCCGCTTTCCACAGCTAGGTTTACAGTTCCTGAGGTGACTTTTAGAAATCACCTAAGAATGGGGGCTGGTTGCCAGGGGAACCAACCAAGAATAGAGCATTGGAACTTTCAGTCCCACCCTCGACATTCCTGGAGAAAAGAGGGGTCGGAGGTTGGATCAATCACCAATGGCCTATGATTTAATCATTCACACCTATGTAATGAGGCCTCCATAAAACCTCAAAAGGGCTGGGTTCAGAGAGCTTCTCAGTTGTCGAACATGTGGAGGTTCAGGGAATGTGGTGCACCTGGAAAGAGCACAGAAGCTCCATGCCTTTTTCCTATATCTTGTCTTATGCATCTTTTCCATCTAGCTGTTCCTGAGTAACATTCCTTTATAATAAGCCAGTAATACGTAAGTAAAATGTTTCTCTGAGTTCTGTGCGTTGCTCTAGCAAATTAATTGAACCCAAAGATGGGGTCATGGGAAACTCCAATTTGTAGCAGGTGAGTCAGTAACAACCTGGGCTTGCGATTGGCACTGAAGTGGGGGGCAGTCTTGTGGGACTGGGCCCTTAACCTGTGGAATCTGATGCTATCTCTTGGTAGATAGTGTCAGAATTGAGTTGAATTGTAGAAACCCTGCTGATGTTAGAGACTTGTTTTATGGTGTGGGGAAATCTCCACACGTGCACATTGGAATTGGTTCCAGAACATTTATTATCATAATATTATTTCAATCTTAACTATAAATATACAATAAATATATTTCATAATATTATTAAAAATATTGTGTTGCTTTTTTAAATGGATGGATATAAAGCTTCTTATTTATACTGTATTTTCTTATAGAGCATTATGATTTTTATCTGAACTCTCATTTAATTCATCATTAATTTTCATAATGTTCTAAGGGATTCCATTTAATTCAAAGATACTTTTGATAAGCATTGTATTAGAAGACAATAAGGAAAATATTCCCCTTAGCAAAGCTGCCATATCATTTAGTTCTCCACTCTGAAAGCTAATTTCTTTTCTTTATGGATTGATGACTGCAAAACAAAGATCGTGTGGTTATAGTAAAACTCAGTGAGTATCAGTAGATCTAAATTTTCTATAAACTCTTGATTATCTGAAGGCCAATTAACAAGTTTTCAGCTATAAGTGGCTATAGCTTGTCTCAGGTCTCTGGCTGCTTACCCTTAGGGCTCAGAGCTACTTCTCAGCACCTCACAAAGTAGGCAGGAGGGAAGAAAAATAAGGCAATTTGGCTCCTTGACAATAGCTTTGGAGTAATTGGATTTGGGGAGGAAGATTCAAAACAGAGCATGGCAAGCTACAAACACATAGCTCCCATTTGTTGTGAATACAGGTTCGTGCTCTGCTTGATTTCAGAGACTAGGTCAGTGGGTTGTGCAGAATAGACAGATGGTTCTAGACTTGGAGTTATTCTAGGTTGAAATTCTAAATTTTAAACATAATTCAAAATCATCTCTACCTCATATTTGTCCATATGCACTAGCCAGTAATTATTAATAAGAATTATTATAACAGTTATAGTTACAAGCGAACATATATGATTTTTAAACGTGTCTTGGCTTATCTATTAAAAAAAAAAAACCTTCTGCAGAGCCAAATAGTAATTATCGGTCCCATTTTTCAGTTGAGAAAACTAAGCAAGGGCAAGTAAAGAGGTTTCTTCCCTAGACACGTTACCACAACTTTTGCTCTGAAACAGCATTTGTCAGATTGAGGCAAAAAAAAGGATTAAATTGTGATCAGGGAATTAGGGAAAGGTTCATAAAATCCAGCCTAAACATAAAGTACAGTGTGGAAAGGGAATGTTGCCTGCCATTCCAGTAAACAAAGAATGTTGCCAGCCATAAAGCCATTAGCTACTGCAGCGCTGCCCCCCCGCACCTCCCCCTTATTATTCTAAGGAATAATTTCAATGAGCCCTTACTCTTGCTTCTTCTCATACATAGAAGAGCACTAAAATCATTAATTTCAGATGTCTGTTTTTTGAATTAACAGTAATCTTTTGATGTTCAACTACTTTTTTTTAAGCAAAAACCTCTATATATCCTGGCTCCTCCTCCTTTATCTCTTTGGAGCAGTCCCTCAGAGCTGAAAGGCTGTCTCCCTAGCTATAGTTCTCAGTAAGGTCCTTGAATAAAGCTTAACTCAAAATTTTTGGTTGTGTGTTTTTCTTCAGTCAACAACAGGCATATGTCAGTGATATTGCAGGTGTGGTTCCAGACCACCACTATAAAGCAGATATCATAATAAGGCAGGTCACACATTTTTTTTGTTTCCTAGTGGGTATAAAAGTTATATTTACACTCTACTATAGTCTCTTAAGTGTGCCATAGCATTATGTCTAAAAACAATGTACATACCTTAATTAAAAAATACTTTATTGATAAAAAATGCTAACCATCATCTGAGCCTTCTGCAAGTCATATTTCTGCAATAGTAACATCAAAATCATCAACCACAGATCACCCTAACAAATATAATAATAATGAAGAATTTGAAATATTGCGAGAATTACTAAAATGTGACACCCAGAGGAACGAAGTGAGCAAATACTGTTGGAAAAATAGCATCAATAGACTTGTTTGAGGCTGGGTTGCAACAAA
This sequence comes from Delphinus delphis, assembly GCF_949987515.2. NCBI lineage: Eukaryota > Metazoa > Chordata > Mammalia > Artiodactyla > Delphinidae > Delphinus > Delphinus delphis. The sequence continues at coordinate 20,589,813 of NC_082704.1, read as the reverse complement.
ACTTCAATTTATAAAAAACACAATATCTGCGAAGCACAATAAGACAAGGTGTGCCTGTACTCACTTCAGTTAAAACTTCAAGAGTACTCATTAGCTGAGGAAAAGGGTTTACTTTGTTGAGGATTCATTCCTTGCAATGCTGTAGGAGGCCAGTGTGAAACGGAATGCAGTGTAATCAAAAGTCTAGGAAGTAGAGAACGAGCGCTGTCAGCTGTTTCACGTTTTTCTCCCATCAGAATTATGAGCCCTAGAGGTCAAACATTAAAATAGTACTTGGAAGTGACTTTAGTTATGGTTAACTAAATATTGAGACATTTTCCAAAATTCTTCTTTGAGAGCCTAGCTTTTCAGGCTAAACTACTACTACGGAGTATAGGAACACCAGTGTTTGAATAAAGAAGATTCCAGAAGTAGTGCCTTCAAAGCTAAGATATGGAGCAAAGGAATCACAACCCATGTGTGTAACCATTTAACACCTTGTATTTATCTTGTGCGTTAAAAATAATATAAGAAAAGTTCTTGGAGGAAATAAATTTAAGTTCTTTAAAACTGTATACACACACACACACACACACACACACACACACACACACACACATATATATATTAGTATGGGGTATAGCACACATATACAAAGTACTTCCCTGTATATACGATTTAAAAAAATATTCACCCTGAATACAGAGTTAGCATATGACAGTTACTAAGCCCTTAATTCCAGTTTATATCTCTTCCTTTGCATGCCTCATAGATTTGTTCACAAAAGGCTAACTCATCAAAAGACCCAGGGAGCAAAGTTCATTCATGTACAGTATCCCTATTCTCCTCCTCTCCCCTGAATAAAGATTGGCATGAATCCCACTTTTCCAAGCACAGTAGTTCACACTGAGCTGCTGAGATCCTTGTAATTCCCACACCTTTCTTACCCAGACCAGCGTCAGTACTTCTTCAAAGGTACAGGAGTGTCACAAACCCTACAGGCTGGTTATTCCCTTGGGGACCATAGTTTATCTTCTTGGTAGAATATTATCTCCTTTATTTCCATGTGAGTGTGTCTACATGTAGGCTATTTGTTTGGAGGATGCTAATTAGTAAGCTATTGCTTCAGAAGCTTAAAGGTAGTAGTATTCCCTTTGATCTTCCTCTCTGGCCCCTAGGATAATCTCCTGACTTTGAAACAACCAGTTACTCCTTCATAGAAGGAAACTATGTTCATTGTTCATCATAATTTTGTACTTGCCAAGTGCTACATCTGCAAAATATTCAAAAGAGCATGACTTTAACCTCTCCTGGTCTTTAATAGGATGATTATATATGATCATTAAAAGCTTAAAGGAAAAAAAAAACCTAATTGATAATGGAAAAGCTCACTTTGAAGCTTACTTTGTTTTACTGCTCATTTAAGGGGTTGTTAGTATACTCACCCTCTATCTTAGGCATCTAACCCATTCTTCACACTGCTACCAGGATAATAGTCTTGAAGCAGAGTTATAATGCCACACGTCGGTTAAAACACTTTCATGACTCACAATGGCATGTGAAGTAAAGTTGATTCATCTTAGAGTCAATTATTGAGAGCTTCCTCTGAGTGAGACACCATGGGAATACAAAGAAAACAGTCAAAGTTACTGCCTTCAAGGAACTCACAATGCGTGGGGAAAGAAGACATTGATGAAAAAGTAATGTGCTGTGCTATGTGACACAATGGAAGTATACTTGGGATACTATGTGACCACAGAGGAGAGAGTATTTAATAGAATCCAGGGCTAGGGATGGGAGGAATAGGAGTCAAGGATAGGATAGATATTTACAGACTTGATACTGGTAAAGCTGAGTCGTATTAACTCAATAAGTATTCTTAAGACAAATTGGAGAGTTCATTTATTACAGACAATGTTACCACCCTGTGCAACAACAAGGCTTACTTATAGAAAAGGCTTGAGACACTTGAAGAATGCAGTTGGTTCTGTTGTCTCAAAGGAAATGGAATGCAATTCATAGGTGACGTGATAAATCTGGGGAAGTATGTAAGCTCTAAAGGATTTAAGTATGATGCCAAGGGTTTAAGCAGGGTACTTACCTGCATAGATGTTTTTTAAACTGATAAATCTTATAATGTAAAAGACGGACTAGAAGAGAATGAAGGCAGGAAAACCAACTAGGAAGCTATTGTAGTGGTTCAGTCAAGAAGCAATAAAGTCCTGAAGTTTGGTAGCAGTGGTATGAATGGAGAGGAAGAGGTAGATTCATTAGAGATTTGAGAAGTAGAAATGAAATGACCTGGGGACTGATTGACGGCAGGATGTAATGACCAAAGAAGTGTCTAAGATCATCTTCATATATCTGATGTTGATAACTCTAACTGGGTAAAGACAGAGAATGCAGGAGAAGGAATGCACTGGAGGGAAAGAGGACTAATTAGAGTTTGGACATATGGAGTTTGGAGATGGCCTTTTATTGATGTATATAAGGCCTTCCAAGATCTGGCTCCTACTCTCCTTTCTAGTCTCATCTCCTATCACATCTTTTCCCAAATGCTGTGCTGGCCATATGAATTGTTCCCTGAAAAATCCATGTTCACTCCCTTCTCTATGCATTTGCTCAGAAATAGTAGTTTGGCTTGTGAACAGTGCCCTCGAATTTATTTATTAATTCAGGCATTTATTAGAAATACTTTTTGAGCATCTACTATGTGCAAGGTCCTGTTTGAGATGTTGGAGATATATCAGGGAACAAAACCATCAAAACCCTGTTGTCCAATTGCTCTAAATGTACCTGTAGCTCTCAAAGTATCTTCCATAAACATTTCTTAGATTTTATCAGTTAGATTCACTCAGTATTCCTCTATATAGCATTTTGCTCATCCATAATATAATGGATCCCTCTATCATCAGCATCCATCATAGTTTATTGTGTGCATACTCTCTAGACCAATACTGTCCAGTATAATGTTCTATGATGATGGAAATATTCTATAATGCACTGTCCAATATAGTAGCCATTAACCATATGTGGCTATTGAATACTTGAAATGAATCTAGTATGACTGAGCAGCTTAATTTTAAATTTTATTTAATTTTAAAAAAATATATGTAGAATCTGATCCATTCTTTTCTTTTTAAATTTTTTATTTTACTTTATTTTTATTTATTTATTTATTTTTGGTTGCATTGGGTTTTCGTTGCTGCATGTGGGCCCTCTCCAGTTGCAGCGAGTGGGGGCTACTCTTTGCCATGGTCCGCAGGCCTCCCGTTGCGGTGGCCTCTCCTGTTGCGGAGCACGGGCTCCAGGTGCGTAGGCCTCGGCAGCTGTGGCACTCGGGCCCAGTTGCTCCGTGGCATGTGGGATCCTTCCTGACCAGGGATTGAACCCCTGTCCCCTGCTTTGGCAGGCAGATTTCCAACCACCGCGCGACCAGGGAAGTCTCTATTTAATTTAAATTAACAGAAATTTAGTTATCCATAGATGGCTAGTGGCTACTATATTCAACAGCACATTGGACCACCAACTCCTGGCGGGCAAGGAAAATGATTTTTTCATGTGAGTCAACATATCAGTTAATTATTTGAACTTTGGGATCATACACAGCTGGATTTGAATTATGATTTTACCATTTGTTAGTTGGTAGCTTTAGGCAGTTTGGGTAACTTCTATGGGCCTCAATTTTTTTAAGGGAATATAAAATAGGAATAATGATAGGATCAAACTTTGAGCATTGCTGTGAAGTTAAAATAACACTATTGGACAAGTTCCACTTCCGAGAAGATAGAGTAGACATACTTTCCCCTATTTTTCCTGCTAAGTGTAACTAAAAACTGTGGGGATGATATGATATATGAAACAAAGGCAAGAAGACTCTGAGAGATGAATAGAAGGCAGATCAGCTGGTAAACTGTGAACCCAAAGAGTGACATAGCAGTGAGTTCCCTTGGCTTTATTTTTATTCCACCTCTTCTAGACTGGGTCCTGAAGAAACCAGCAACCTAGAAACATCGACAAGCACAGACATTAAAAAAATACCCTGCTTTCTCTAGTCGAAAGACCAGGAAAGGGGTAGCCTAGTAAGACAGATAACTTTTGGACTATAACCAGAAACACCACAGAAAAAACTGTGCACCCACTCCCACCAGCAAAGGCAAAAGGAGGAGCCTAGACTTGCACTCTTTCTAGGCTGTCAAAAGATGCCCCACTCCTCCCTGCCCCCTTTGCGGTAGTGTCAAAAGAGGCTGAGTTAAGGTGCTGAGACTTTTATCCCCAACTGGTGGTAACAAGTAAGTGTCCTGTCCAGTGGTGTGGGTGGAGACTGTGTGGAGTACTGAGGTGTCCTTCCCCCACCTCCCCAACTGAGGAGGCGTCAGTGGAGGCCTAGTGAAGAGTCAGGACTTTCACCACCTTGCAGTGGTAATAAGGCCACCACCCTTAGTGACAGTGGAGGCCTTATGAGGAACAATAAGGAGGTACTTCTATGCTTCTAAGCTTGTGAGGCATCAGAGAAGGCATAATGGGTAAATAGAACACTCACTCTGCTCAGCAGTGACAAGGATAAGTTATGTATATTATGTAACACCAAGAGCAACCACTAAAAAGTTACAGAAACAGACATACTCAAAAACACTATTGATAAATGAAAATTAAATTTTTAAAAATGTTTAAGTAAACCACAGAAAGGCAGGAAAAAGCAACCAGAGAAATGAAAAACAGAAAATAAATGGCAGACTTAAGCTAGAAGATATCAAAAATTACCTTAAAAATATGTGATCTAAATATACCAATTAAAATCCAACTATATACTACATATGTGAGACTCACTACAAATGTAACAGTATAGGCAGGTTGAAAGCAAGAGGATGGAAAAGGATTTATAATGCAAACAATCAAAAGAAAGCAAGAGTAGGTGTATTAATATTAGATAAAGTAAACTAAAGAGCAAAGAAAATTACCAGATACAGGAAGGGTCATTGTATATTGTAAAATTGTCAATTCAAAAAGATATAGCAATCTAGATGTGTACGCATCAAACAACAAAACAGCAAAATATGTTAAGCAAAAACTAATAGAACTGAAAGAAGAAATATGCAAATCCACAATTATAATTGGAGACTTCAATACCTCCTCTCAACAACTTACAGAACAACTAGAAAGAAAATCCACAAGAGTATAGAACTCAACAATAACATCAAACAAGCTGATCTAATTGATCTTTATAGAGCACTTTATCATCACCCCAAAGCAGAAAACACATTCTTTTCAGGTTCCCATGGAAGATATACCAAGATAGACCATATCTTGGGCCATAAAACAAACCTCAAAATTTTTAAAGTAATTGAAATCATACAGAGTGTGTTCTCTGACCACAAGGGAATCACAGTAGGAATCAATAACAAGAAGATAATAGGAAAATCCCAGAACATTTGGAAAACAGACATACTTCTAGATAATCCATGGGTCAAAGAGGAAGTATTAAAGGAAATAAAAATATATTAAACTGAATGAAAAGGAAAATACAACATATTAAAATTTGTGGCACACCACTAAAGCAGTGCTGAGAGGGAAATTTATAGCACTTAGGCATACATTACAAAAGAGGAAACATTTCAAAGCAATAAACTAGTCTCTTATCTGAAGAACCTAGAAAAAAAGAAGAGCAAGATAAATCCAAAGCAAGCTGAAGGAAGAAAATAATAAAGATAAGAGCTGAAATCAATGAAATTATAAACAGAAAAACAATACAGAAAATAAATAAAAGAAAGAGCTGATTCTTTTAAAAGACCAATAACTTCTACAAATTTCTAGCAAGACCGACAGAAAGAAGAGATAAGATACAAATTATCAATATCAGGAATTAAACAGGATATCACTAAAGACCCTGCAGACATGAGAAAGGTAGTAAGGGAAAAATATAAACAACTATTCAAAAATAAATTTGACAACTTACATGAAATGGATCACTTCCTTGAAAAACACAAATTATCACAATTTATTCAATAGGAAATATTTAATTTGAATAGCCACACAAATATTAAGGAAATTGAATTCATAAGTTAAAAATGCCCCCAAAGAAGTCTTCAGGATGAGAATTCTGTAGAATTCTACCATGTATTTAAAGAAGGATTAACACCAATTCCATAAAATTTCTTCCAAAAAATTTAAGTAGCGAACAGTTGCTAACTCATTTTATGAAGCTACTGTTAACTCTGATACTAAAACTAGACAAAGGTAATGTAAAAAAGAAAACTATATACCAGTATCTCTTATGAATATAGATGTAAAAATTGTCAACAAAGTATTAGCAAATTAAATCCAGCAGCATATTAGAAGGATTACACACCATACCCAAGTGGGATTTATCACAGTAATTGCAAGAGTGGTTCAACACAAGAGTGTCAATGTGTTTTGTATATGTATGCTATTCTCCATACATACATATGTTTTTAGCTTTATAGAAATTAAAACAGTATCCTCTAAGAACTTTTGGTAAAACTTGATAAACTGAAATTCATAGAATTAAAAATTTTAGCTCTGTGAAAAGTCCCTTGAAAGGACGAAGGTGTAAATTATAGACTGAGAGAAATTATTTGCAAATCATATATTTAACAAAGGACTCATATCTAGCATATGTAAAGGACTCTCAAAACTCAACAGTTTAAAGAAACCCAAAATGGGCAAAAGACATTGAGACAAGTCACAAAAGAAGACGTACAGATGGTAGATAAGCACATGAAAAAATATTCAAAACATTAGCCGTTAGTGAGTGCAAATGAAAACTAGAATGAGATTTTACCACACATCTATCAGAACGGTTAAATAGACACTATATAAAATATATACATTATAGAAATAGTAATAACACCAAATGCTTGCAAGGATGCTGAGAATCCAGATTGCTCATACAACTGACAGTGAAATGTGAAATAGTAGAGCAACTCTGCAAAACTTTGTCAGTTAAAAACAAACAAGCAAAAAACAACCCCCCCAAACTTGTGACTAGCATACAACCCAGCAATTGTACTCCTAGACATTTACCTCAGAAAAATGAAAAATTATGTTCAAATAAAAACTTGTACATGAATATTTATAGCAGATTTATTTGTAATAGCTCCAAACTGAAAATAACCCAAATGTTGTTCAGTGGATGAATGGTTAAACGAACTGTGGTACATACATACCTTGGAATACTACTTGGAGATAAAAAGGAATGGAACATTGATACAAGTAACAACCTAAATGAATCTCCAGAGAATTATACTTAGTGAAAAATAGCTGATACTAAAACCTTACGTATTATACAATTCAGTTTATGCAACGTTCTTGAACTTGCAAAACTATAGACGCAGCAAACTGATCAATAATGACCAGAGGTCAGGGACAGGGCAGAGGGTTTGGGAGGATGTGTTGGGTGTGGCTATAAAAGGGCAAAATGAGGGATCCCTGTGGTGCTGGAAATGTTCTGTATCTTGACCATATTAATGTCAGTATCTTGGTTGTGATTTTGTACCATAGTTTGGGTAGGTATCCCCATTGGGGGAAATGTGTAAAGGGTACACACAGGAGCTCTCTTTATTATTCGTTACAACTGCATATGAATCTACAATCATCTCCAAATAAAAGTTAATTTAAACATGAATGCATATAAAATGATGCGTGCAATTAGGAACAATATGTAAGTATTAAATAAAAGGCTTGGCACAGTAACCAACTCAGTGGCTGCATATAGAAAATAGTCAGGGGCTTCCCTGGTGGCGCAGTGGTTGCGAGTCCGCCTGCCGATGCAGGGGACACGGGTTCGTGCCCCGGTCCGGGAAGATCCCACATGCCGCGGAGCGGCTGGGCCCGTGAGCCATGGCCGCTGAGCCTGCGCGTCCGGAGCCTGTGCTCCGCAACGGGAGAGGGCACAACAGTGCGAGGCCTGCGTACCGCAAGAAAAAAAAAAAAAAAAAAAGAAAATAGTCAGTATTTAATATTGACTTGAATTGTTTTTTTTAATTGTTGCAGTTGTTTTTGCTTTGTTGTTGATGTTTTCAGCAAAAAGCTTTGTTTCTTTTTGGTTTACGGCTTGGGCGAGGGCTCCAGGGTGGTTAAAAAGCTGCCTGGGGGCTGGAGGGAGAGGCTCGGGCAGGAGCCCCTGACAGCAGGGGGATGCAGAGGGGCCCCTTCAAAGGCTGCAGGGCTCCAGAGGCTTGAGAGTGAGACTTCGGAAAGCTACTGGCTCAGCATCCCCACCCCCCTCAGGCGGGGTCAGTCAGCTGGTCGCTATCTTCCTGATGAGTTTCAGCTGCTCCTCCAGGAAGCGGCTCTCCCGGAAGTCACAGGGCGGGGCGCTCTGCACGGCCGGAATACAGGGCACGCAGGTCCTCAAGGGCCTGACTCAGGTTCTTCTCCAGGGCCGTGGCAGCTTCCTTAGCGTCCAGGGTTTTACCTCATTCATCTTGGGACGGCTTTTGCACGTCCTGGAAGAGAGCACAGCTACTGTCCTGGTTTTGCGTCTTCAAAAGAGGCTCGGCGCCCTTCACAGCTTCATCCTCGCGGTGGAAATAGAAGCCCAGAGAGAGGTAGGTGTAGGAGGACCCACATGCATGTTGACTCCGCGGTTGACGGCGGCCTCCACCTCAGTGGAATGATTCTGACAAATCTGGGGGCCCATGGTTGGTCAGCAATAAGGAGTTACGCAAAAAAAATGGCGTTCGCTTGTCCGGGAGGCCGAGGAGGGCACAGAATATGGTCCCGGAGTTTGCAACTGGAAAAGAGGCTGGAGGGTGGTCAGAGGCTGGAAGAAGGGGCGTCCCCGAGTCTGTTCGGTACAAATAATGTTGAACCAAGAGATCCACGGACCACTGGGCACACTGTGAGTAGTTTTAAATTTAAAGCCAGTCACTTCTTTAGGACAGACGAAAATTAGAAGTTCTAAGTATTGCCCTGTGGATACTGACAGGCTAAATTATTTGATAGGTACTGAGAAAGAAGGCCTGAAATAGGAAAGGGCTACCCTGGAGAAGGAGGGAAAGGAAAGAAGGAAGGGAAAGCTTTTGAGGAGAAGGATAGAGAGAATGAGAGACGAGGGAGAGAGAGGGAAGGGGGAAGGAGGTAAGGGATGGAGAGAGAAAAGCGAGAGTAGTCAAGAGGAAATCTTCCATACAGGCCAAATAAACGTTAGCTTCTTGGTGGGAAATGAGTGACACGATTGGAAGGGACACCACCATTATACTCAAATACTGTTTTAGAGATTCATTAGAAATTTATTCCTTTGAATTAATGGCCGACAAAAGATTAGGGCAAGTGCCTTTCTGAGAGGTAACATGTTGGTCATCTCAGTTATTAGAACTTTTGTGTAAAGTCATTTATCAGTCATTTAGAGAATCTAGATAGAAGAGGGCAAAGAGTGAATACATTAGAAAGGAGGGAGTAATTAAAAATTCACAACATGTGGCTTTTCCTAAATTGAGAGCATCTGGCAACAGTGGTCCTTGGTTATGTTAAAGTGTTAACATGAGGGTGATGTGAGAGGCGGCGCCTACAGGAAAGTAGGAGGACAGCGAGGAAGGAACCTTGTGAAAATAAAAGTCTGTTTGAATCATATGAAATTGCCATTTTAGTTGGTTAAAACATGTTTCATGTGGTTCCACCTAATATATGTGAAAGCACTTTAGAAACTCGAAAACGTTTATATAAATGTTACTATGAGGCCAGTGACAATTCACAGTGGTAAAAAAGGACGGGATTTATGGTTATAGCTTTGCCACTTCCTTGTGTTACTTTGAGCAAATTACTTCACTAAGTCTTCTCTTTTTGTGAAATGAGAATGCTAACATTTCCCACCTTCTGCCCAACTTCAGAGTTTCTTGGTGAGGACAAAATGAGTTCGTTTATTTAAAAGTGCATTGCAGGGCTTCCCTGTGTGTGGGCTGCATGTACTCTTCTGGTATACTGGCCTGACTTCTGTGGGTTTTCTGGAAGCCATGGCTGGGCCCTGGTCCAGTTGGTTGCTAGGCTTTGCCTTGTGTGGAGGTTGCCATTCGCTAATGCTAGAGGCTGGGTCATAAGGCAGCTGGGTCCTGGGGCTAGTGCTGGCTCACTGGCGGGTAGAGCTGGGTTTTGGAATGTGTGGTTTCAGGGCCATTGGTTCATCTCGTGTTGGCCTGCTGGTGGGTGGGGCCAGTTCCTGACATGGCTGGCTGCAGGGTCTGTGGTGGCCCAAAGCTGGAGCCAGCCTGCTGGTGTGTTGGGCCTGATCCTGGAATTGGGTGGCTGAGGTTCACAAGGTGTCTTGGAGGTGGTGTTGGCCTGCTGGCAGGTGTGGCTGGAGCCCAGTGGATCCTGGGGCTGGTGCCCACCCACTGGTAGGTGGAGTCTTGTCCTGGGGCCTCTGTCTGCAGGGCCCTGGGTGTCCCAGAGCTTGTGTTGGCTGGCTGGTGGGTAAGGCTTGTTTCTAATACTGCTCATTGTGGAGTCTGCGATATCCCACAGTTGGTTTTGGTCCACTGGGGGGTGGGGCTGCAACCCAGCGTGGTTGGTTGAGGGTCCCAAGGTGTCCCAGAGCTGGTGTAGGTACACTGGTGGGTGGGGCCAGGTCCCTGGGGGTTCCAGGGCTGGTGTTGGGCTGCTGGTCAGTGGGTTGGGTACTGACATGGCAGGCTGTGGGCTGCAGTGGTCTTGGAGCTGGTGTCCACCGACTGGTGGGTGAGGCCGGGTCCTGGGGCTAACTGTTGGCCCACTGGTAGGCGGAGCCAGGTCCTGGGATCTCTGGCTGCAGGGCCTGGGTATCCTGGAGCTAGTATCAGCCCAATGGTGGGCACAGCCTGGGCCTAGGGGTTCCTGGGTCTAGTGCCAGCCTCTGGTGGGTGGAACCAGGTCTTGGGGTCTCTAGTTATAGGGCCCTGTGCATTTTGGCATTCGTGTTGGTCTGCTTTTCAGTGAGGCCAGGTCCTGCAGGGAGCAGCTGGGGGCTCAGGGAGTCCTAAGGCAGCTGGTCTTCTGGTGGGTGGGGCATTGTGTGTGCCTGGCTAACTGCTTGGCATGAGGCATCCTGGTATTGGTGCAAACAGGCTGGTGGATGTGGCTGGGTCTGGTGGTAATAAATTAGAGGGAGGATTCCAAAATGGATTCCAGCACCATTGTCCTCCCCAAAATGGCTGCTGCCAGCATCTATATCCCCAAGGTGAGCTCTAGTTGCCTCCTGCCTCTCCAAGATCAGTAGGTAGGTCTGATCCAGGGTCCTTTCAAATTATTGCTTCTGTCCTGGGTCTTGGAGCATGCTAGATTTTGTGTGTGCCCTTTAAGAGTGAAGTCTCGGGCTTCCCTGGTGGCGCAGTGGTTGAGAGTCCGCCTGCCGATGCAGGGGACACGGGTTCGGGACACGGATTCGTGCCCCGGTCCGGGAGGATCCCACATGCCGCAGAGCGGCTGGGCCCGTGAGCCACGGCCGCTGAGCCTGCGCGTCCGGAGCCTGTGCTCCGCAATGGGAGAGGCCACAACAGTGAGAGGCCCGCGTACCACAAAAAAAAAAAAAAAAAAAGTGCATTGCAAACCACACTCTTCTATCCAGATGCAAATGAATCAGGGTAAATGCTGTATTCATATACATTAAAACAAGTTGTGTTGATTTTAGATGTAGATTTTTTTGTGTGTTTTTTTAACTTTTGTCTTTAAGTTTTTCCTGTGGTGGCATTTGGGATACTTAACCTAGATGGAAGATTTTTGTTGTTTTCTGAGTTTTAGGTTTTTGGGGGGGTATAGGAGGATTAAAGGAAGAATGACCCCTGCCATATGAGAAACGTGGGTTAAAGGTACAAAAATAATGGGAGGATCCCACAGCCTTCCTTACTCCAAGCAAAACATCTTTGTTTTCTTTTCTTTTTTTTTTTGGACGCGCCGCATGGCCTGTGGGATCTTAGTTCCACGACCAGGGATCAAACTCACACCCCTGTCATTGGAAGGTGGAGTCTGAACCACTGGACCGCCAGGGAAGTCTCTCTATTCTTTTTAAAGCCTGAAGAATCAATCTGCTTTCTATGAAGTAAATACCCTTAAGCTCAGATACTGTCAGATTCCTTTTCAAGCTGTATCATCATCTCTAATGACATGGAAGGGTTATTTAGTTTGTCCTTCATTTATTTGGTAGGCAACCAAATTGCATCCATGACTTCCCTGGTGGTGCAGTGGTTAAGAATCTGCCTACCAATGCAGGGGACATGGGTTCAAGCCCTGGACCTGGAAGTTCCTGCATGCCACGGAGCAGCTAAGCCCGTGTGCCACAACTACTGAGCCTGTGCTTTAGAGCCCATGAGCCACAACTACTGAGCCATGTGCCACAACTACTGAGCCTGAGCCTAGAGCCCATAAGCCACAACAACTGAGCCCGTGTGCCACAACTACTGAAGCCCGTGCGCCTAGAGCCCGTGCTCTGCAACGAGAAGCCACCGCAATGAGAAACCCATGAACCGCAACAAAGAGTAGCCCCCGCTCGCAGCAACTAGAGAAAAGCCTGCACACAGCAATGCAGCCAATAAAAACAAAACCAAAAGAACAAATTGCATCCATGTTTTTCCACTCTTGATCATTGTCAAGATTTTTTTCCTTTATGCTTGTCAAAGTTAAAAGGGCTTTAAAAGTACTTAAGTGGATAAGTGAAACATTTAATATACTTGTAGGTTGTTCTTCATTAATAAGCGTCTGTTGTGAATTTTTCCTTGTCACCCAGGCAGTTTGGAAGAAGCTATCAGCAGTCTAGCTCTAGCGTGTCTTTGTTACCATTTTGGATTGGGAAGGCAGGTTGTCATGGCTAGTACTGCTGTCTCCACTTAGCTGATAGAGAAATTGAAATCCAGTAAGACTTTGCCTGTACACAAAGACAAAACGAAACAACAAAAGTCAACAGTCGACAATCACCAGACTGCATCATGAAAAACGTCAATTGATAGACTGCTAAAGCAGGTTTCGATACACTTAAATAAACATGCTTGTAGCAATGTTTATTGATCACACACACACACACACACACACACACATAAAATAGTCCCATCAAATTATAATGACTGATTTTGCCTGCTGCAGGGTATTTTGATGGCCATATATGACAATGACATTAGTAAAATACGTGAATGATTTATTTCTATTGCAAAATGAATCCTGTCTTTCTAAAAACTAGGACCAAGGCTTTAGAATAATCTATAACCTCACTTGTTCAGTTATATTGTGAGATACTGCCATGTGGCATGCATTGTCTCATTTTATAGGCTCAGTGTAACATATCAATGGTATATGTTCATACATATTTCACACGGTAGGTTTCATCTGGTACCATGAGATGTATGACATCATGTCTAATCCCTTTGATTTGATAGACAAGATGTTAGACAGAAAAAAAGAAATCTGTCTCCTCTGGCTTTTCTAAACAATTAACAAAATGCTTTTAATTGTTGCTTATAACCATGGATTTTCTATTCCTCCCAGTCAGAACCCCTGTGTCTTGTTTCTTGGTCACCTCATTTCACACCAATATTACTTTCTGCTTTTGTCTTTATTGATTCCATTATTTTTACATCTACCCCTCTATAGATTCATTTCCTCTAAGCACCAGTGAAGCACTTCCTTACTTCCTTCAAAATTTGGTTTAAAATTTACTTCTCTAGGATGTATTCCTTACTATACTAAAGTGAGTTTGATTACTCCTTTATGGCACATTTCCTTAGAATTATTTCTTCATTACCAAGCCATTGTTTTCATGTATTCCTAAGTGATGGTATCAGGGAAACTGAGGATAAACTAGCATTCATTTGAAACTTAAAACTTTATTGATCACCTTCATATGCAAGCCACTCACTTGAGAGTTGTAAAGAATAAAAAAAGAATAAGAGATGCCAGCACTGTGCAAGGCAGAATTAAATCATTAAGAGACACCCTGCAAAATGCTATGAGCAGATAGGAGGAAACAAGTTTATTCAATTCACTACTGTAGCTTGTTTTCACTTTCTTGATAGTATCCTTTGATGCACAGAAGTATTTAATTTTGATGAAGTCCATTTTGTCTGTTTTTACTTTTGTTGCGTATGCTTTTGGTGTCATATTTAGGAACCCATTGCCAAAACCCAAAACTTGAAAATTTGCCCTTGTTTTCTTCTAAGAGTTGTACAGTTTCAATTCTTAAATGAATGTCTTTAATTCATTTTGAGTAAATTTTTGTTTATGGCGTGATATAGGGAACACCTTGATTCTTTTCATGTGGATATCCAGTTGTTCCAGCACCACTTGTTGAAAAGAACTATTCTTTCCCCATTGAATGATCTTGGCATCCTTGTTGAAAATCAATTGAACATACAAGTCTTGGTTTATTTCTGGACTCTCAGTTCTGTTCCATGGATTGATATGCCTATCCTTATGCCACCACCACATTCTTTTAATTACTGTAGCTTTATGGTCAATATTGAAATCAGGAAATGTGAATCCTCCAACTTTGTTCTTTTTCTTCAATATTGTCTCTGCTATTTGGGTTTCCTTGCAATTCCACATGAACTTAAAGATTGGCATTTCCATATCTGCACAAAAAGCCATTGGGATTTTGACAGGATATGCAGTGAATCTATAGATTACTTTGAGTAGTATTGCCATTTTACAATATTAAGTCTTCCTATTTATGAACATAGGATATCGTTCCACTTACTTAGGTCTTTTGAATGTGCTTGAACAATAGTTTGTAATTTTCACTGTAAAATACTTGTACATTGATTCCTAAGTATTTTTTTGTTTTTGATCGTATAGTAAATTGAATTGTTTTCTTAATTTCCTTTTCTGATTGTGCATTGGCATTGTATAGAAAAACAAGTGACTTGTATATATTCATCTTGTATCCTGCAATTCTACTGATTTGGTTTTTTAGCTCTAATATATATATTTTTTGGTGTGTATGAATTCTTTAGCAGTTTCTATATATAAGGTCATTTTGTCTATGAATAGATTTAGTTTTACTTCTTCCTCTCCGATTTAGATAGTTTTATTTCTTCCTCTTTCCAACTTATCTAGCTAGAACTTCCTGATACTATGTTGAATAATAGGGTGAAAGTGAGTTCCTAGTTCTCTTCCTGAACTTAGGGGAAAAGCTTTCAGTTTTTCACCATTGAGTATAATGTTAGCTGTGGGTTTGTCATGAATGCCTTTATCATGTTGAGAAAGGTCCCTTATATTCCTAAGTTTTGAGGGTTTTTATCATGAAAGAGTGTTGGAATTTGTCATATGATTTTTTTTTTTAAGATTTAACAAAATATATTTATTTTGGGCTGCATTGGGTCTTCGTTGCTGCGTGCGGCTTTCTCTAGTTGTGGTGAGCGAAGGCTACTCTTCATTGCGTACGCGGGCTTCTCACTGCGGTGGCTTCTCTTGTTGCGGAGCACGAGCTCTAGGCGTGTGGGCTTCAGTAGTTGCGGCACATGGGCTCTAGAGCGCAGGCTCAGTCGTTGTGGCGCATGGGCTTAGGTGCTCCGTGGCATGTGGGATCTTCCCAGACCAGGGCTCGAACCCATGTCCCTTGCACTGGCAGGCAGATTCTTTTCTTTTTTTAAACATCTTTATTGGAGTATAATTGCTTTACAATGGTGTGTTAGTTCCTGCTCCACAACAAAGTGAATCAGCTATAAATATACATATGTCCCCATATCTCTTCCCTCTTGCATCTCCCTCCCTCCCACCCTCCCTATCCCACCCCTCTATGTGGTCACAAAGCACCGAGCTGATCTCCCTGTGCTATGCGGCTGCTTCCCACTAGCTATCTATTTTACATTTGGTAGTGTATATATGTGCATGCCACTCTCTCAACTTTGTCACAGCTTACCCTTCCCCCTCCCAGTATCCTCAAGTCAATTTTCTAGTAGGTCTGCATTTTTATTCTCATCTTGCCCCTAGGTTCTTCTGATCATTTTTTTTTCTTTTCTTAGATTCCATATATATGTGTTAGCATACGGTATTTGCTTTTCTCTTTCTGACTTGCTTCACTCTCTATGACAGTCTCTAGGTCTATCCACCTCACTACAAATAACTCAGTTTTCTTCCTTTTAATGGCTGAGTAATATTCCATTGTATATATGTGCCACATCTTCTTTATGCATTCATCTGTAGATGGACACTTAGGTTGCTTACATCTCCTGGCTATTGTAAAAAGAGCTGCAATGAATATTTTGGTACATGACTCTTTTTGAATTATGGCCTTCTCAGGGTATATGCCCAGTAGTGGGATTGCTGGGTAATATGGTAGTTCGTTTTTAGATTTTTAAGAAACCTCCATACTGTTCTCCATAGTGGCTGTATCAATTTAAATTCCCACCGACAGTGCAAGAGGCTTGCCTTTTCTCAACACCCTCACCAGCATTTATTGTTTGTAGATTTTTTGATGATGGCCATCCTGGCCAGTGTGAGATGATATCTCATTGTAGTTTTGATTAGCATTTCTCTAATGATTAATGATGTTGAGCATTCTTTCATGTGTTTGTTGGCAATCTGTGTATCTTCTTTGGAGAAATGTCTGTTTAGGTCTTCTGCCCATTTTGGATTGGGTTGTTTGTTTTTTTTGATATTGAGCTGCATGAGTTGCTTGTATGATTTGGAGATTAATCCTTTGTCAGTTGCTTCATTTGCAAAGATTTTCTCCCATTCTGAGGTTGTCTTTTCGTATTCTTTATGGTTTCCTTTGCTGTGCAAAAGCTTTGAAGTTTCATTAGGTCCCATTTGTTTATTTGTGTTTTTATTTCCATTTCTCTAGGAGGTGGGTCAAAAAGGATCTTGCTGTGATTTATGTCATAGAGTGTTCTGCCTATGTTTTCCTCTAAGAGTTTGATGGTGTCTGGCCTTAACATTTAGGTCTTTAATCCATTTTGAGTTTATTTTTGTGTATGGTATTAGGGAGTGTTCTAATTTCATTTTACATGTAGCTGTCCAGTTTTCCCAGCACCATTTATTGAAGAGGCTGTCTTTTCTCCACTGTATATTCTTGTCTCCTTTATCAAAGATAAGGTGACCATATGTGCATGGGTTTATCTCTGCACTTTCTATCCTGTTCCATTGATCTGTATTTCTGTTTTTGTGTCTGAAGTCAGGGAGCCTGATTCCTCCAGCTCCGTTTTTCTTTCTCAAGATTGCCTTGGCTATTTGGGGTCTTTTGTGTTGCCATACAAATTGTGAAATGTTTTGTTCTAGTTCTGTGAAAAATGCCAGTGGTAGTTTGTTAGGGGTTGCATTGAATCTGTAGATTGCTTTGGGTAGTATAGTCATTTTCACAATGTTGATTCTTCCAATCCAAGAACATGGTATATCTCTCCATCTGTTTGTATCATCTTTAATTTCTTTCCTCAGTGTCTTATAATTTTCTGCATACAGGTCTTTTGTCTCCTTAGGTAGGTTTATTCCTAGATATTTTATTCTTTTGGTTGCAGTGGTAAATGGGAGTGATTTCTTAATTTCACTTTCAGATTTTTCATCATTAGTGTATAGGAATGCTAGAGATTTCTGTGCATTAATTTTCTATCCTGCTACTTTACAAAATTCATTGATTAGCTCTAGTAGTTTTATGGTAGCATCTTTAGGATTCTCTGTGTATAGTATCATGTCATGTGCAATCAGTGACAGCTTTATTTCTTCTTTTCTGATTTGGATTCCTTTTATTTCTTTTTTCTTCTCTGATTGCTGTGGCTAAAACTTCCAAAAGTATGTTGAATAATAGTGGTGAGAGTGGGCAACCTTCTCTTTTTCCTGACCTTAGTGAAAATGGTTTCAGTTTTTCAACATTGAGGGTGATGTTGGCTGTGGGTTTGTCATATATGGTCTTTATTATGTTGAGGAAAGTTCCCTCTATGCATACTTTCTGCAGGGTTTTTATCATAAATGGGTGTTGAATTTTGTCGAAAGCTTTCTCTGCATCTATTGAGATGATCATATGTTTTTTCTCCTTCAGTTTGTTTATATGGTGTATCACGTTGATTGATTTGTGTATATTGAAGAATCCTTGCATTTCTGGGATAAACCCCACTTGATCATAGTATATGATCCTTTTAATGTGCTGTTGGATTCTGTTTGCTAGTATTTTGTTGAGGATTTTTGCATCTATGTTCATCAGTGATATTGGCCTGTAGTTTTCTTTCTTTGTGACATCTTTGTCTGGTTTTGGTATAAGAATGATGGTGGCCTCGTAGAATGAGTTTGGAAGTGTTCCTCCCTCTGCTATGTTATGGAAGAGGTGGAGAAGGATAGGTGTTAGCTCTTCTCTAAATGTTTGATAGAATTCGCCTGTGAAGCCGTCTGGCCCTGGTCTGTTGTTTGTTGGAAGATTTTTTCTTTTTTTTTTCCGGTACACGGGCCTCTCACTGTCGTGGCCTCTCCCATAGCAGAGCACAGGCTCTGGACACACAGGCTCAGCGGCCATGGCTCACAGGCTTCGCCACTCCATGGCATGTGGGATCTTCCCAGACCGGGGCACGAACCCGTGTCCCTTGCATTGAAACGCGGACTCTCAACCACTGTGCCACCAGGGAAGCCCTGTTGGAAGATTTTTAATCACAGTTTCAGTGCTTGTGATTGGTCTGTTCATATGTTCTATTTCTTCCTAGTTCAGTCTCAGAAGGTTATGTATTTCTATGAATTTGTCCATTTCTTCCAGGTTGTCCATTTTATTGTCATATGGTTGCTTATATTAATCTCATAATAGTTGGTGTTTCTGCATTGTCAGTTGTTACTTCTCCTTTTTCATTTCTAATTCTATTGATTTGAGTCTCCTCCGTTTTTTTCTTGAGAAGCCTGTCTAATGGTTTATCAGTTTTGTTTATCTTCTCAAAGAACCAGCTTTTAGTTTTATTGATCTTTGCTACCGTTTCCTTCATTTCTTTTTCATTTATTTCTGATCTGATCTTTATGATTTCTTTCCTTCTGCTAACTTTGGGTTTTTTTTGTTCTTCCTTCTCTAACTGCTTTAGGTGTAAGCTCAGGTTGTTTATTTGAGATGTTTCGTGTTTCTTAAGGTAGGCTTCTATAGCTATAAACTTCCCTCTTAGAACTGCTTTTGCTGCATCCTGTAGGTTTTGGTCATTGTGTTTTCATTGTCATTTGTTCCAGGTATTTGTTGATTTTCTCTTTGATTTCTTTAGTGATCTCTTGGTTATTAAGTAGTGTGTTGTTTAGCCTCCATGTGTTTGTATTTCTTATAGATTTTTTCCTGTAATTGATATCTAGTCTCATAGCTTTGTGGTTGGAAAAGGTAGTTGATACTATTTCAGTTTTCTTAAATTTAGCAAGGCTTGATTTGTGCCACAAGATATGATCTGTCCTGGAGGATGTTCCATGAGCACTTGAGAAGAATGTGTATTCTGATGTTTTTGGATGGAATGTCCTATAAATATCAATTAAATCCCTCTTGTTTAATGTATCATTTAAAGCTTGTGTTTCCTTATTTATTTTCATTTTGGATGATCTCTCCATTGGTGAAAGTGGGGTGTTAAAGTCCCCTACTCTGATTGTGTTACTGTCGATTTCCCCTTTTATGGCTGTTAGCCTTTGCCTTATGTATTGAGGTGCTCCTATGTTGGGTGCATAAATATTTACAATTGTTATATCTTCTTCTTGGAGTGATCCCTTGATCATTATGTAGTGTCCTTCTTTGTCTCGTGTAACAGTCTTTGTTTTAAAGTCTATTTTTTCTGATATGAGAATTGCTACTCCAGCTTTCTTTTGATTTCCATTTCCATGGAATATCTTTTCCATTCCCTCAATTTCAATCTGAATGTGTCCCTAGGTATGAAGGGGTTTTCTTGTAGACAGCACATATACGTGTCTTGTTTTTTTATCCATTCAGCCAATCCCTATATTTTGATGGGAGCATTTAATCCATTTACATTTAAGGTAATTATCGATATGTATGTTCCTGTTACCATTTTCTTAAGTATTTTGGGGTTTTTTTTGGTAGGTCTTTCCCTTCTCTTGTGTTTCCTGCGTAGAGAAGTTCCTTTAGCATTTGTTGTAAAGCTGGTTTGGTTGTGCTTAATTCTCTTAGGTTTTGCTTGTCTGTAAAGGTTTTAATTTGTCCGTCAAAGCTGAATGACATCCTTGCTTGGTAGAGTAATCTTTGTTTGTGGGTTTTTCTCCTCCATCACTTTAAATATGTCCTGCCACTCCCTTCTGGCTTGCAGAGTTTCTGCTGAAAGATCAGCTGTTTACCTTATGGGGATTCCCTTATGTGTTACTTGTTGTTTTTCCCTTGCTGCTTTTAATATTCTTTGTATTTAATTTTTGATAGTTTGATTAATATGTGTCTTGGCGTGTTTCTCCTTGGATTTATCCTATAATGGACTCTGTGTGCTTCCTGAACTTGATTAACTGTTTCCTTACCCATATTAGGTAAGTTTTCAACTATAATCTCGTCAAATATTTTCTCAGCCCTTTTCTTTTTGTCTTCTTTTTCTGGGACCCCTATAATTCGAATGTTGGTGCATTTAATGTTGTCCCAGAGGTCTCTGAGACTGTCCTCAATTCTTTTCATTCTTTTTTCTTTATTCTACTCTGCAGTAGTTATTTCCACTATTTTATCTTCCAGGTCACTTGTCCGTTCTTCTGCCTCAGTTATTCTGCTATTGATCCCTTCTACAGAATTTTTAATTTCATTTATTGTGTTGTTCATGGTTGTTTGTTTGGCCTTTAGTTCTTCTAGGTCCTTGTTAAACGATTCTTGTATTTTCTCCATTCTATTTCCAAGATTTTGGATCATCTTTACTATCATTATTCTGCATTCTTTTTCAGGTAGACTGCCTATTTCCTCTTCATTTGTTACATCTGGTGGGTTTTTACCTTGCTTCTTCATCTGCTGTGTGTTTCTGTGTCTTCTCATTTTGCTTAACTTACTGTGTTTGGGGTCTCCTTTTCATAGGTTGCAGGTTCGTAGTTCCCGTTGTTTTTGGTGTCTGCCCCCAGTGGCTAAGGTTGGCTCAGTGGGTTGTGTAGGCTTCCTGGTGGAGGGGACTAGTGCCTGTCTTGTGGTGGCTGAGGCTGGGTCTTGTATTTCTGGTGGGCAGGTCCACGTCTCGTGGTGTGTTTTTGGGGGGTGTCTGTGGCCTTATGATTTTAGGCAGCCTCTCTGCTAATGGATGGGGTTGTGTTCCTGTCTCGCTAGCTGTTTTGCATAGTGTCCTGCACTGTAGCCTGCTGGTCTTTGAGTGGAGCTGGTTCTTGGCCTTGAGATGGAGATTTCTGGGAGATTTTTGCAGTTTGATGTTACATGGAGGTGGGAGGTCTCTTGTGGACCAGTGTCCTGAACTTGGCTCTCCCACCTCAGTGGCACAGCCCTGACACCTGGCTGGAGCATCAAGAGCGTTTCATCCACACGGCTCAGAATAAAAGGGAGAAAAAAAAGAAAGAAAGAAGATGATAAAATAAAATAAAGTTATTAAAATAAAAAATAATTATTAAGAAAAAACAATTTTTTAAGTAAAAAAATAAAAAAATGGACAGACAGAACCCTAGGACAAATAGTAAAAGCAAAACTATACAGCAAAATGACACACAGAAGCATACACATACACACACAAAAAGAGAAAAAGAGAAAAAAAATATATCTTTGCTTTCAAAGTCCACCTTGTCAATTTGGGATGATTCGTTGTCTATTCATGTATTCCACAGATTCAGGGTGCATCAAGTTGATTATGGAGATTTAATCCGCTGCTCCTGAGGCTGCTGGGAGAGATTTCCCTTTCTCTTCTTTGCTCTCACAGCTCCCGGGGCTCAGCTTTGGATTTGGACCCACCTCTGCATGTAGGTCGCCTGAGGGCGTCTGTTCTTTGCTCAGACAGGACGGGGTTAAAGGAGCAGCTGATTCGTGGGCTCTTGCTCACTCAGGCCAGGGGGAGGGAGGGATATGGATGTGGGGCGAGTCTGCAGCGGCAGAGGCCAGCGTGACGTTGTACCAGCCTGAGGCGTGCTGTGTGTTCTCCTGGGGAAGTTGTCCCTGGATCACGGGACCCTGGCAGTGGTGGGCTGCACAGGCTCCCGGGATGGAGCTGTGGAGAGTGACCTGTGCTTGCACACAGGGTTCTTGGTGGTGGCAGAAGCAGCCTTAGCATTTCATGCCCGTCTCTGGGGTCCGCGCTGATAGCCACAGCTCGCGCCCGTCTCTGGGGCTCCTTTACACGACACTCTTAATCCCCTCTCCTTGCGCACCATGAAGCAGAGAGGCAAGAAAAAGTCTCTTGTCTGTTCGGCAGGTCCAGACTTTTTCCTAGACTCCCTCCCGTCTAGCTGTGGCACACTAGCCCCTTCAGACTGTGTTCACGCCGCTGCTGACTCCAGTCCTCTCCCTGGGATCTGACCTCTGAAGCCTGAGCCTTAGCTCCCAGCCCTGCCCGCCCCGGTGGGTGAGCAGACAAGCCTCTCAGGCTGGTGAGTGCTGGTCGTCACCGATCATCTGTGTGGGAATCTCTCCACTTTGCCCTCCGCACCCCTGTTGCTGCATTCTCCTCCGTGAACCCGAAGCTCCCCCCCTCCACCACCCACAGTCTCTGCCTGTGAAGGGGCTTCCTAGTGTGTGGAAACCTTTCCTCCTTCACATCTCCCTCCCTCTGGTGCAGATCCCATCCTTATTCTTTTGTCTCTGTTTTTTCTTTTTTCTTTTGCCCTACCCAGGTACGTGGGGGGTTTCTTGCCTATGGGGAGATCTGAGGTCTTCTCCCAGCATTCAGTAGGCATTATGTAGCAGTTGTTCCACATGTAGGTGTGTTTCTGATGTATTTGTGGGGAGGAAGTTGATCTCCACGACTTACTCTTCTGCCATCTTGAAGCTCCTCCCCTGGCAGGCTGATTCTTTACCGCTATGCCACCAGGGAAGTCCCTTAATGTAGTTTTTACAGTATATAGTTCCACATAAGTAGGGCCTTTGCTGTATCTAATAAGGTTTGGTATGTTGTGTTTTGTTTTCACTGGGCTCTAAATATTTAGTAATTTCCCTATGATTTCTTTGTCCTGTTGCTTGTTTGAGAGTGTGCTGTCTAATTTTCATATATTTGTTAATTTTCCAAGTTTCTTCTGATATTTTATTTGTAGTTTCCTTCAACAGAATTCATTGTTGTCAGAGAAGATAATTTGTATGACTGTAATCTTTTTAAATGTATTGAGATTTTTTTTTTTGTCGCCTGACGCAAGGTCTATCATGGAGAGTATTCCATGTTCACTTGAGAAGAATTGCTTATGATGCTCTTTCTGTGTGGAGTGGTTCTGTCTATGTGTGTTAGGTCTAATTGTATATTGTTATTCAAGTCCTTTATTTTTTTTTACTGATCATCCATTTGGTTGATCTGTCCATTATTATAAATGGGTTATTGAGTCTTTGATTATGTTTAACTGTCGTTTTCTTTCTTCAGTTCGGTCAAATTTTGCTTCATATGCTTTTGAGCCCTGTTGTTAAGTGTGCATGTGTTTACAATTGTTATATATTCTTGATACGTTGACCTTTTTATCAGGATAAAATGTCCTTTGTCTCTGGTAACACTTTTTGACTTAAAATCTATTTTGTATAATATTAGTATAGCCATCTATGCTCTCTTGGTTACAGTTGGCATGGAATACAGATTTCTGTTTTTCACTCTCAACTTATTTGTAGCTTTGGATATGAAGTGAGTATCTGGTACATAGTATGGTTGGATCATGTTATTTTATGTCAATCTCTTTTTCTGTCAATCTCTTTTAGTCAGTGTTTAACACATTTAAAGTAGTTACTGATAATGAAGGACTTCTGCCATTTTTATTTGTTTTCTATATATTTTATAGTTTTTGTTTTCTATTTCCTGTATAGCTGAATTCTCGTGTTTATTTGATTTTTTTTTTTGGCAGTGGACCATTTTTGATGCTTTTTTCAGTTTCTTTTCTGTATATTTTTAGTCATTACGCTGGTTATTACAATTAACATTTTAAAATTTTGGCTATATAGTTTGAATTAGTACTAATTCAGCTTTAATAATGTACAAAAACTCTTATACAGCTTATGTCTACCCATTATGTTGTTGTCACAAATTACATCTTCATAGACTGTCTGCCCATTAACATAGATGTATAGTTACTGTTTAATTCATTGGACTTTTAAAAAATGTAGGAAAAAACAAGGAGTTACAAATCAGAAATACAATAATACTTATCTCTTGTATTTACTTATGTAGTTACTTTTATTTTTGTTTTCTTCATATGGCTTTTAATTACTGTCTAACGTCTTTTCATTTCAGCCTGAAGGACTTGAGGGATGGTTTCCTAGACAAGAATTCTCTCAGCTTTTGTTTTTCTGGGAATGCCTTGATTTCTCTTTCATAGTTGAAAGATAGTTTTAGCATAATTAGAATTCTTTGATGCAACTTTTTTTCTTTCAGTACTTTAAACATATCACACTGCTTTCTGGCATCCAAAGTCTGATGAGAAATTAACTGTTAATCTTATGGTGGATCCCTTGTAGTGCTTGAGAAATTGCTTCACTCTCTTGACTTTAAAGATGCTTTGTCTTTTTATCATTTGATTATAATGTGTCTCAGTATGGATCTCTTTATATCTATTCTGCTTGGAGTATGTTTAGCTTCTTGGATGTATACATTTATATCTTTATGAAATCTAGAAAGTATTTGGCCATTAATTTTTCAGATAGTCTTTCTGTTCCCTTTTGTCTCTCCTCTCCTTCTAGGACTACCATTGAGAATATGTTGATATACTTGATAGTATCCCATAGGTCTCTTGGATGTTGTTTATTTTTCTTCACTATTTTTTCTTTCTGTTCCTCAGACTGGTTAATTTCAATTGACCTACCTTCAAATTCACTGATTCTTTCTTCTGTCTACTCAAATCTGTTTTTGAAACCATCTAGTGATTTATTACAGTTATTGTACTTTTCAGTGTCAGAAATTCTATTTTATAATTTCTATATTTTTATTGTTATTCTTTTTTTGTTGAGGAAGCAGTGCCTCTGCTTTGATACAGTCAGTTTCTGTTAATTTCTTTTTTTCCCCTGTGAATGGATCATATTTTTTGTTTCTTCATGTGCCTTGTAAATTTTTGTTGAAAACCGGACATTTTGAATATTATAATGTGGTCACTCTGAAAATCAGATCCTTACCTTCCTCAGGGTTAGTTTTCTTGCTTGCTGTGGGTTGTAGTTGTTTGTTTAGTGATTTTTCAAACCTGTTTTGTCAGGCTGTTACTCTTTTTTGTGTGGTTTCTGTTGTCCCTGTTTCTTTAGCTTGTGGTCAGCTAGAGGTGTGAAAGAGATATTCCTATATGTATGGAGTCAAAAAATAAATAAAGTAGTAAAAAGAAAAAAAAGAAGAAAAGAAAATACACTGCCAGACTTTGCAGAGATTGACTCTGTTTTGGGGAGTTGTTTTAAAGCTTATTCAATAGGTCCTTTGCAACACTGCCTTAACCTTGACTTCCTGCTGGCACTGAACCTAAAAATCTGCTGGAGGTGAAAGCTTAGGGTTTTCTCAGGTCTTTCCTGATAATGAGTCCCTGGACTTGTGCTTGGCTTTCTAGAGTCCCCAGTATATGCAGGTGCTTTGAGAAGCACCTGACCCAACTGTGATCTTTTGCCACTGGAAGCAGCAGCTTGTTTATCTTCCAGTATTTTTTTTTTTCTTCTGGCCGCACTGGGCTGCATGTGGGATCTTATTTCCCTGACCAAGGATTGAACCCGTGCCTCCTGCATTGGGAGTGTAGTCTTAACCCCTGGACCACCAGGGAAGTCCCTGCTTTTCAGTATTTTTGAGGAAAGCTATATGCTTAGCCACTTTTCTGCCCTGAGAGAGTTCTAAGTTCGGTGAAACAGATGCAAGTATCCTATTCCAATCCTTTAGGGAGACTCCAGACAGGTCAAAACAGAGAAACAAAATTTGGGGGGAGCAAGGTCTGCTTTGCTATCCCCAGAGTCAGGTAACCACACTGGGAACATGGGAACTCATCTTCAGAATCACCCTCATGCTAGCGAGGAGGTAGGACAAGGCTAAGTTCAAATGCTACAAAGTTCTCCTACTATATTTAAGTCACTTTTTTCTTGATTGAGCATTCACTTGGTTGTTATAAACTTTGACTATTTCTCAGAATTCTGACAAGTTGATTCTGTAACAGAATCAGTTTTTTGCTCACTTGCCATTTTTCCTGATGTTAAGCTCATGGAATTTTTCTTTTTTTTAAATAAACATTCAAAAATTAGTTTATATTTCTAGAAAAGCTGCAGAGCTAGTACAAAGACTTCCCGTATACTCTCCACCCCGTTTCTCTTAATGTAACATCTTACATTACCATGATACATTTGTCAAAACTAAGAAACTGGCATTGGTGTACTACCATTAATTAAATGGTACACATTTTGAGGTTTCACCACTCTTTTCCTGTACTCCTTTCCTTTGAAAGACATTTTTAGAGCAGTTTTGTGTTTATAACAAAATTGAGAGGAAGGTACAGAGATTTCCCATATGTCCCCTGCCCCTACACATCTAAAGCCTCCCTCATTACCAGCATCACTCACCAGAACTACTGTCCTTTTTTAACAATCCAAGATTCTAGCCAGGAGACCAGATTAGATTTAGTCATCATGTCTCCTTAGGCTCCTAATGGTTGTGACAGTTTCTCAGATTTTTTCTTCTTTTTGATAAACTTGACAGTTTTGAGGAATTCTGGTCAGGTATTTTGCATAACATCCTCAGTTTGATATTTGTCTTATAAGACCGAGGTTACAGATTTTGGGAAGAATACCACAGAAGTGAATTGGCCTTCTTATACCATAGAAGAGGGCATATGATATCCCTGTGGCTTCAGTGGTGGTATTAACCTTCATTTCTTATTTAAAGTGATGTTTGCCAGGCTTCTCTATTCTATAAAAGTAAGTCAGGAAATCCAGCCCACTCTCAAGGAGGCAGTTAACTTCTACTTCTTGGAGGGAGATGTATCTACACATATTATTTGGAATTCTGTAAGGAAGATTTTGTCTCCATTTATTTATTCAATCATTTATTTATGGATCTATGTATACTTAGTTCGTATTTTTTTAAATTTTATTTTGGCTGCACTGGGTCTTTGCAGCATGCAGGATCTTCCTTGCAGCATGCGGGCTTCTTAGTTGCAGCATGTGGGATCTAGTTCCCTGACCAGGGATCGAACCCGGGCCCCCTGCTTTGAGAGCGCAGAGTCTTACCCACTGGACCACCAGAGAAGTTCCTTATTTCGTATTTTGAGTTATAACCAGTCGTTGGCTATTTTATTTGCTGCTTAAATTGTTTCAGCTTTGGCCATTGGGAACTTTTACAGGTTGGCTCCCACATTCCTTTGACATGCTCCCATCTTTTTGTGTTTTGAACACTTTCATACTTTCTGGTACTGAATGTTTTTGAATGTTTTAAATGTTTTTGAAGAGGAGAGTTTCATGTATTGACTCGTATTTTAGAATGAAATTGTTGGCAATTTAAAGGATAACTTGGAGGGACATTATATATTAAGAGATATATGGGCAGGAGGATAATCTGGACAATGAAGAATCACAAAATACATCACACACACATATTGAAGAAGGTTATTGGATATGAGTGACGTTACATAGATTCTAGTCAGGGATTTTCCGTTAATATATGTTGTAACTTCTGTGAAGTCTCTTCCTTTCTCCAGATGTCAGCTAAAACTACCTTCTCAAAAATTTCTACCAACAAACCCATAACAGATAAGGAAAATAGCTATGATTTCTCTGTAGACTGGGGTGTATGGCACAAGCCACTTTCAAATATGACATTTCATTGAAATTTCTTGTTTTATTTGGCAAATTCATGTGAATTTTTCACACCAGTTCCCTGTGTACGTATATTTTAATATAAGAACATTTTCATGCAGTGCTTTTTGAATAGATGCTGAAGAACAATATGATTCGATTTCTCTCATGGCTTTCTCTGTGCCCTGGCGCATGTCTGGGTGGCTGAGTACTCTAATTTGAAAATCAGGGAACTCTCAGTTTTGGAACTCTATGATTTTAGGAATTCGCTCCAAATATTTAAAGTTCTATCATATAAATGAGACCAGACTTGTTCTTTATTTGTCCAAAGAGAAAATCTATGTAGTACTAGGAAAGGAAATTGCAGAAATAAATTATTTACTTGATATAAAAAGTAAATTCATTCAACAAAATTTTATTGAGTATGTACAGTTTTCCAGGCACTGTTAAGTTCTGGGAATCCAGTATTACATGTCGAGTTTAGCATGCGAGACAGACATCCTCCAAAAAATTTTTAAAGATATCGGCCATCTCATGAAATGGTAAACTCTTCAGATTTGGAATTATCCATCAGGCTGAATTATCATCCCTCAGTGATGCTATAATAAAAAATCTGAACCTCTGAGAATTATTCTTCATACTATGATCCTACTTAATTTTATGTATATGTGCGTACTTCCCCGTGCATCTAAACATTCCAATCAGAATTGAAATTTTATGAAGGCAGAGGTACTTTCTCCAATCCAAGTCTCTCCACAGAGTGATAGGCAAATGATGCTTGTTGACTGTCATATGGTCATAAAGAAAAGTGTCAAACCATAAGCGTCATTAGGAAATAACCATCATCCTTAATATCGGCTTGATTTTTAGAAATATTACAAATATATTAGGATAATCTTTTATTTTTGTATTGATACGTCTTTAATATGGAAGGAGTCATAGCACGATAATTCCCCACCAAATACTCTGTTAACCAGTTACAAAATAAGTTTTATTTGAAGATTCAGTCATGTACACTCAATGTCCAAGTTTCTAACACAGCTAAATTTATTACTCAGTGACCGCATAGAAAATGGCTAGAGAGATGTTAAAATTATTAAGCAATAGTCATTTATAACATTTTTCTACAATAAGGATTTTTGCTGGAGCAAGGTCATAATGAGGTTTACCAAAAAAGTGTTGGGAAACAAAAGGTGATTTTAGAGAGGAATATGGAAAATAAAACAACATATTAAAAAAACCTAGTTTGAGACTCTTGTAGATTCTCTACAATTTAACTTTCTTGATTTTCTAGAACTTGAACAATGATCCATCACAGTTGCGATATTCCAGTTAACTCGAGGGCCCTCCAGTGTGCAATTTTAAGAATTTCCAAACCAACTTTGAAAGTAATTTTCAAGGAATCTGGGGGGGGAAGGGGGAGAACGAAGTAAAACAAAACCAAAAACAAAGCATTGTGAAAGTCAAAGTGGAATTACCTTGAACAGAATATAATTCTACTCTTCGAATGCAACCTTAGACAAGACCTTTTAATTTTGAGGGCAAATATTTCTTTGGAAGTTTGCTGTAGCTCTAAATATTGGTTTGACCAAAAAGTGCCTTTGGTTTTTAAGTAAAAATAAAAGACACATTTTTCATTTTCACCAAGAACTTTATTGAACAATGTATTCACCCTTTTGTTCCACTACCTTCTGCCATTTTTCAGGCAACTTCATAATTCCATCTTCCCAAAACTTTTTATCTTTTTATGCAAAGAACTATTCCAGGTGCCTTTTACAGACTTCCAAGGAATTAAAATTTTTTCCATTAAGAGAATTTTGTAAAGACCGAAATAAATGGAAATCTGAAGGCGCAATATCTGGTGAATACGGCAGATGAATCAGAACTTCCCAGACAAGCTGTAACTGTTTTTGCCTGGTCATCAAATAAATATGCGGTCTTGCGTTATCCTGATGGAAGATTATGCGTTCTCTGTTGACTAATTCCGGACGCTTTTCATCGAGTGCTGCTTTCAGTTGGTCTGATTGGGAGTTGTACTTGTTGGAATTAATCGTTCGGTTTTCTGGAAGGAGCTCATAATAGAGGACTCCCTTCCAATGCCTCCATATACACAACATCACATTCTTTGGATGAAGACCAGCCTTTGGTGTGGTTGGTGGTGGTTCATTTTGCTTGCCCCACGATCTCTTCCATTCTACCTTATTGTACAGTATCCACTTTTTTTTTTCAGTATCCACTTTTAATCACCCACCACAATTTGTTTTAAAAATGGAACATTTTTGTTACGTTTACGTAGAGAATCGCATGCAGAAGTATGGTGAAGAAGGTTTTTTTCACTTAACTTGTGTAGAGCCCAAACATCAAAGCGATTCACATAACCAAGCTAGTGCAAATGATTTTCACCACTTGATTTGGATATTTTGAGTATGTCAGCTGTCTCCCGCGTGGTATAATGTTGATTGTTCTCAAATAATGTCTCAATTTGATCGATATCAACTTCAACTGGTCTACCTGACTGTGGAGCATTATCCAGTGAGAAATCTCCAACACGAACCTTCACAAACCACCTTTGACATGTTCGATCAGTCACAGCACTTTCTCCATACACTGCACAAACCTTTTTTTGCGTTTCAGTTGCGTTTTTACCTTTCTTGAAATAATAAAGCATAATATACCGAAAATGTTGCTTTTTTTCTTCCATCTTCAATATTAAAATGGCTACACGAAAATTCACCCATTTTGATAAGCCTTTTTTTTTAAATGCACGCTGATATGACAGCTGTCACATACAGTCTAACAAAAATTGTTTCCAATGAAGTTAAAGACAACTAACTGCTACTAGAGCCATTTTACAGAAAAAAATGAACAAACCTTTGGCCAATCCAATATATTCTTTTCAGGATAATGGTTCTCAAGCCGTACTTACTTCAAATCCATAGGAGGATCTGTGGAAGGGAAACTAAAAGCTGAACATGTACATTTCATTATGGTCATAATTATGTATTATTTATAGATGGAAGAACGTATTTTGTACTAGAATATTTGATTTCACCATACATAGTTGACTTGCCCATTCTTTTTCTGTTTTGAATAGTCTATATATGTTGAGTGAAGAAGTCAGTGGAAGGAGAGTCAAATTATGAGGAAAACAGGGATGCAGAAGTAGATTTTCATCAGGTGGGGGAATGATGACGATACACTAAAGCCAAGACTACATGAGATAATTTTTCCTTCTTAAATTATTTGGCTGAAAAAATTTTTAAAGCATATGAAATAGAAACATTTCTATTTTGGATCAAATTATAATTCTATAGTGGTCTACAAATATGATTCCAAATTATCAAGTCATTTCGGACAAATAATGTTTTTTCCAGGTAGTCAAGCCAGTTGTATAACATTATGTAGACAAAAAAAATGGTTAGTGCATTTATTTATTTATTTTAGCTGATGGTCTTGGCATTAGATTATGAGGTAGCTATCTCTGCCTGTACTCATATACTTCCTATAGTTGGTTAGTTACCCGTGATGTATTAGGCTTTATCGGTACTGTATTAAAATGTGGTGCCATAAGTATATAAGCTACAACTTGTAATTCTGAAACAATGATTAACATTTCTTCATCCTTTGTCTGTTGTACCGTAGTTTAGCTGAAATATTTTATACATTGTACGTTTTGCAGCCAAAACACATTATTTTTTGAATGTGTGAAATTTCCCTAATCTTTCTTTACTAAAGATGTCAATGTGTCACAGAATATTATTTCATTACTGGGCATCTTGTTTAACATACTTCTTTTTTAAACTTCAAATCACCCTTGCTAACTAATGAAGGGATAAAAGAACCTCACTGAAGAAATATTTATAGTAATATCAGAATGAGTTTTTAACCATCTTTCTGTAGTGTTAGACATTTCAGGTTTCTGATTTTCTTAATTATTTAAGAGCTTTGAGGCCACATGACATTCAAACTTGAAATTTTCTATTCAGAGTTGATTTCAGAAGTCACAAACTCAAAACCCTAGGTCTACAGGAATATGTATGTAAATGTGAATGAGTGAAATAGGCTCTGTAAGATCCAATAGAGAGTGGTGGAGAATGGTAAACTGAAACACACGTCCTGTTTAATGGTGGAGTCTCCTACCCAGCTTCTGCCAATTTTTGTTGTGTGGGGATGAGGACCCAGTGTTTCCAGATCTTTTTATTTTTCAAGAGAAACCTCCCGTTGGGATTTTAATGTTAAATTCTTAAGTTTAAAATGCTGGCAAATCATACAAAAACAGTTTAATAATGTGTAGGTCTAACAAACACATTTGTGACTAGATTTGGCCCTTGAGGTCATCCTTTTCAAAGTGATCTCTAGACAAAATGGTTCAGTACACCAATTGATCTTTGGCAACTCTTGTCCCTTCCTTGCATTGAAACAATAAAAAACTCAGTGTCTCCTACAGGATGGCGGGAATAGAAGAATGAGAATGGAACAGAGTTTCAGATGGCCTGAGTTTAAATCTTATTTCTCCTTCTAACTCATTTTTGACTCTGGGTCTTTTAGGGTCTTAGTATCCACTTCTGTAAAATGAGACCATTCGATTAAATACTTTCAAAGGCGTTTTCAACTCTAAAATCCTAGAATTCTCAACTTATTCAAAATCAAAATGTATCTGTACTATTTTCCCCTTATTAGACTGTTTATAACTGGAAGGTAATAGATGCCTCTGGCAAATTCATTCCTGATAATGTTTACCCTTCCCAAATAGCATATTTCCCTTGTTTAATGAAAAAACATGATTCCTTTAGGATTGGTGGTTGTTTTGGAAATGTCTAGCACAGTGACAGTCTAGTCAGATGTTTCTTGTTCAGATATTCTTGTAAGCACTTATCAGCATACATTAAAGTTTTGCTCTATTTTAAGAAATCTTGCAGATTTACAAGGAAAAATGTCATATACCAGTAAAATGAGATTTTGATTAATTATCGTAGATTGTGAGTCCTGATGATTGGGTCCTGTGACTTGCCATTTTATCCCTCATCTGACTGCCCATACTGGTTCTCAATAATTGTTTATTGAACTGATTTTCCGTAAACAGTCTCTAAATACGACCTTACAAACTTTTGAAGTTTCTGTCCATTCATCACATAGTTATTACCCACCTACTCTTTACCAGTTGTGATATACTCCAGCTATATCACAGTTTGAGCACAGTCGATGCTGATCTATTTATTTATTTTTAATGATGTTCTATTGATTTATTTTTAGCCTTCTCTTTTCCTCACTATAAAGAAGTATAGCTTCTTTATACTCTAACATTAACAAAATTTCATTTTTACTATTCCTTTTTACTATTTCCTTTACTATTCCATTCTAGAGCACATACCCTTTCCAGAAGCAGATGAAATCAGCCTTTCTCCAACTTCCCTTCCCTAATTTCTAGGCAGTCTAATAAATGTATACATAATCATATACAGTCCCTTGTTTCTAGTGAGTCCTTATGTTCCTTGATAAGTGTAGCAAGCACAGGAACATGTGTGTACTTAACACCTTTGTGACCTTAACAAAAAAACTAAAGTGCCATGAAGGTCATGGCCTAGATTTTCAAGAAAGCTGAGATGAACTCTTTCACCTGAGCTTCCAAAGCTTTTTGTCACTTTATGGCACTTGTTTAGAATCCTGGATCCTAAGAGACTAGTGAGGAATCCTTATAGCATCAGCTTTTTTCACCCTAGGTTATCTTCACCTCCAGCCCCTTCCCAATACAGTGGTAAGAGTATGAAGCAGTTAGAACAACTCCTTTCTCTGGGACTTGATAGAGCCCAGGCCTATGACACATTTCCTTTTCTGTTCCCTTTGTGGGATCACACAGCCACAGCCTGACATTTCTTTAAGTATTTCTAAAAAGCAATAGCAGTTTATCAAGTGGCAATTCAAATCATGAAACTCTCTTAAAAACACTCAAAGGGAGAGAGGACAAAGTTCATACTTTGATCCATTGATATAATTATTTGTAGAGTATATGTGCTAGTAAAAAGGTGGCCATTATTATTGGTTTTGTGTACAGGTGTGTATTAATTAGAAAAGTATGTATGTAGAGTTTGCTTTATTTACATATAAGCATCTTGGTCCTTTGTTTTTAAGCTGCCATTTGTTGAACACTTTTTTTTTGGTGCAAATTTAATTTTATTAAACCTTACAATGAATGTTGTGGCATATCATTTTCCATTGTGTGACAATTTATTGGCTGGCATCTGAATACAGTACTTTTTGGCAAAATACACAATGGGAATTGACAAAAGGGAGAAAAACTAGTTGTTTAGTGGTATATGAGGGCAAGAAACAAAAGATGACAACCAATTAATTTTAGTTTCCTTAGTATCTAACTCTAAAATGGTTAAAGTTTCAAATGATAATGCTGCTGTTACAGTGCACAAAAATATGGTCATTATCTCATATGGCCCCCACTATTCTGGGAAAATTACAAGGATCATTACACCTGTAAATTTCAACCTAAGGTTTCTGCTGGGCAGTATGATTTTAAAGAGCTACTTTTTCAAATATAACCTAAACAATTTTCCCAAGTCATAGTAGATGGACCCTGTATTTAGTACAGGGCCTCACACTCTAAATTGAGTGTGAGGCCCTGTACTAAATACTTTAATCTTAACATCAGCCCTTTGAGTTAGTTATTATTCTTCCCATTTTACAGACGAGTAAACTGAGGATTGGAGGAGGTGACATACTTATGTTACAGCTAATAAGAGGAAAAGCCAGAGTTTGCATTTCATTACACTTGACTCAGAAACCTGTACTTTTTAACCACTGCACAACACTGCCTCACTGTGGTAAAGTTGAGCATAGCTCAATTATAGCAGACGTGAAATAGACTAGTTGAACTTTGAATTTAAAGATAACTTCCTTTGAATCTATCATTTTGCAGTGTGAACTGTTACTCTTAATATGCCTGTTTTATGTATTAATATAAAGCAGTGTATCTGGAAAAACAACTTTATTTTTCCTGGAGAAATATTGATATGCTGAGCTTAAAAACTAAGACCTAAATATCTTCTGAAGATTCAAAGTTATTGAAACTTTTTTGGGGGGAGTGCTCTGTTGTATCCTAATCAAGGTAGAATGAAAGGGAGGACCAAAGGTTCCCCGGAAAGGTGGGAAAAGCACTATTAAATTAAAAAAAAAATAAGATTAGTTGATGACAGGGAATTGCCTGGTGATCTAGTGGTTAGGACTCAGTGCTTTCACTGCTGGGGACTAGGTTTGATCCCTGGTTGGGGAACTAAGATCCCATAAGCCACTTGGCGTGGCCAAAAAAAAAAAAATTAGTTGATAACAGCCATATTACTGTCAAATGTAAGTGCTATTAAAATTAAACATTTTGGCAAACACAAAACTAGATCTACACCTCCCCCCCACTTTTTTTTTGCACAGAAAAAGTGCTATTCCTATGCCTGAGCAAAAGAGTAGGAGCTATATCTTGGTGTGCTTGCTTTGAAGGGATTCTGCTCAAAAATATAGCTCTCTCATCTATTTGCCAAAGTGCCTGAAACATAGCACTCCCTTCTAGAAGGCATGACACTTGAAGCCATCCTCATTCTTTTTTTTTTTTTTAAAGTCGTTATTGAATTTGTTACAATATTGCTTCTGTTTTATGTTTTGGTTTTCTGGCTGTGAGGCATGTGGGATCTCAGCTCCCCGACCAGGGATCGGACCCACACCCCTTGCATTGGAAGGCAAACTCTCGGAGGGATTGAACACCATAGACTGGAAACAGTTGGAAAGAGAGGGCTGAGCACATTTCAGCCTCTTCCGATTTGGGCTGTGATCCAGGACAATGTGGGGGTAGCAACTTTGCCTGAAATATTGATTGATTGTGATGAATATGATGGACTGCACTTAAAGGTTTGGAACCAAAGGGTCTTTAGAGAGCAGGTTTGGCTCTCATCGCAACGCTGTAAAGTCAATCAGTTGAAATGCATTTGCAAAGGAGTTGTTTTTGTCCTCATCTAGATATAAATATTAGAAAGAGGAAGAGGAAAGTTAACATCATTGCAGATTTTTCTTGTTGAGGTGGTGATAGTTATTAATACCACACTTCTTGTTTATGTGTTTCTGATGAGAATCTGACAGGGCAAATCTGTCATTTTTTGGAAACAAACACTTCAGAGCCATCAAAAGAAAGCTCAGTGAGATGTAAACCCAGTGGAGAGATTCAGAGAGAGGGTCACAAGGAGAAGCATGAAAAAGAGCTGCCCTGAGAAACAGCTTCCTCACCATACTTCCTTGCCTGTTGTTCTTCCTAATGCAGAACTTGATGTTCAGAAGATGGGATCGGGGTTAGAAGGGTAACTTCAAAGTTAATGCAAGGTTTTTGTTTTTTGTTTTTTAATAAGTGGTGTAGGATGGAAAGATGGAATGATGGCCACTTAAGCTCCAAAAACATTTGTACACAAGTGTCATAAGAGTGAATGAGTCCTTTAAAATAAAACATTAGTGATTACTATAATAATTCACTTCTACTGAAAGTGAACTGCCAAGTACCACTTTTAAGAGTTACATGTAAAAGCGCAAGGCATTTCTCCCTATTGCTCTTTTATAGTGACCATCATGCCAAGGCTTCTGAATCTGCCATTGCTTTAAGAGCACATAGCTCTGAAATAACATGGCTGAACTGTAAAATGCACAAAGTAAACATAGGATAAGCCACTTTAATGCCATTTAGTCTGGAATAGCAAGAAATGCCTGTTCTTTGGTATTTGCATATGCAATTCAGAAGATTCTGAACAATTCAGCCTTTTCTCAATAGGAGGTATTCAAATGTCTACAAACAATTGTATGAATATCAATAATTCAACAAATACCAGGTTATTCCAGCTCTTAATGTGAAAATTTATATATGAATGTAAAGGCTTATGGAAGCAATTTCCTATTACTTATACATTCTGGTATAAGTAAAAAGAAAGACTGAAATATTTTTAAATGGAAATGCATAGAGAACAAAGGGTAACATGAGTTCCATTTTTAATAGCCTTTCATTTTTATTGAGAAACAAGCAGAAATGGGAAAATTCACATAAAAACAGGTAAGTGCATGGATGCTTTTTGCATATTTTTATCAGTTGCTTGTGTGTTCCCAGAAGTATATGGGTCACTTGCAAGAGTGCATTAAAAGATAGCCTAAGTGGGACTTCCCTGGTGGTCCAGTGTTTAAGACTCTGTGCTTCCAGTGCTGTGGACGTGGGTTCCCTCCATGGTTGGGGAACTAAGATCCCACATGCCACATGGTGCGGCCAAAAAAAAATTGTTTTTTAATTAAAAAAAAAAATTAAATAAAAAGATAGCCTAAGTAGAGACAAATAGGTGGAACAACAAGAGGGTAGGGGAATAACTATCCCAGTGACAACTCCCAATGTAACTGCTAAGGAAAGCAGCAGTGTGGTAGTAGAAGGAGCACTGATCTGGCACTCAGGTGAGCTCCTGTGTATTCTCAGTCTAGTTCTGAACTGGTGAACTGGTAACTCTGGGCAAAACCTTAGGCAAAGAATTTAGTTACTTTTAGAAGAGATGACTAGAAGGAAGAAGGAAATTAATTTTTTAGAAGCATATAGTCTGAAGGAAATTGAGTCCCAAAGACTCTGATTGGCCATCTGTAGAATGTCTATTTCTGTATAGAAATCTTTTCTGTGACATTCCTGATATATGGTCATTAGTTATTTGCTTCAACAATTGAGGAAAGGAAATTGCTATCTAAAAGTTATACCAATCCAGTTGTAAAAATGTTCTGATTGTTGGAAAACTGTCCTTACTTAAAACCCTTCAGGTTATTTTGTGCACTATTACCTTTTCAAATGTGTGTGTGTGTATGTATATGTATGTGCGTATATAAACAGAAATGAAGAACTTTACAGTAATCTTTTGCATTAGTCACCTCAGCCTATGAAGCCTATTTTGAATCATAATTCCATTATGTAATATAATAACTGTGCATTTCAGTTTATATTTTTGGCAAATTTAATAGGCTTCTATTTATGTCATCAGTGAAGTCACCTATAGAATCTTGACTGACATAGACAGGGACAGAGCAACATGAGATATCACCAGAGAGGCCACCCTCCTGGTTCTCTGTTTTCTGGAGGGAAGCCAATGAGACTAATGTTTGCCTCTATAGTTTGTAAACATGCCATGAATATTATCTTTTGTAACCTACTGAACCAGGGACAGGCTCTATAGCCAATGGTAGTCATCTGTAGCAGCATTCTCAACTTAGTAACTTGTGACCCATATATAGTTTGCTTACCTCTCATATTGCTAAGAAATGAATTAGTTGTCAATATGGTGGGCCCTTCTTTACAAGGGGGACCAGCAGACTCTAAGTTGGCCTTGCTTAAGAACTCTAACTAGCACAGTGTGTGATATGGAGGGAAGTATAGCTGGAGTGAAGAACGAAGATAAATAGTAGGAAACAAAGAGGGTAGATAGAGAAGAGAGATGTTGAATCTTGAGGTTGGGTAAAGTCACTAGTGTAGGCAGTGAGAGATACCCACTTTTCCAGACTTGGCAAAACGATATACAGAGTCACCAGACCTACTATTGGTTCACAAGAGCTAGTTGTGTAATCTGAATGATGCGATATTTTTCCAGCTATGCATAAAGTATAGTTGCAAAAGTGCTAAGATAGTGCCTGTGATTTTTTTTACTTTCCAATATATACTTCAAATAAACACCCATCAACTGATGTATCGATGTAACGAAATGTACCATTTTTGCATATATTTAATTCATTAAAGTTTAGGAAATTCTTCCTCATACAGAACTCATACAAAGATTGACCTTCATTTTCTTTTAATATGTTTATAGTTTTATTTTAAATACTTAAAGTTTTAATTCAAGTGTAATTTAATTTGTTGCACTATTTGAGGCTACCCTCTTTGTTGATTTTTGCAAAATTAACTTTTCCAGCATTTTTTTTTTTACTGAGCATCTTTTATGTGCCAGAAAAAAAAATGTTACCTTAATACGTTATTTAATTTAATCAGCATAGCAACCATTAAGACAGGCATCATTGTCACCAATGTACAGATAAGGAAATTGAAGAGGAGTTAATTAACACCCCCAAATCACACAGCTAGTAAGTTCTATTTCCACTATTTAAATTTTTACCTTCCAGTTCCTGAATGCTTTGTATTATTCTATGCTTTCATTCCCATTTGTATCATAAGAAACTTTGTTAAACACTGGTGGAAAAATATTTACTCTTCCTAATAGTTTTACTTGGATCAATTATATGATGACATCAGTAACATCAGTAGCAGCAGCAGCAGCATCAACAACAACAACAAGAAATGTAGTTAGCTTTGTGAAGACCAGTGATCCCAGGATGGTTTGTAGTGATAACAACTTTGTAAATCATAATAGTGACACAACCTCCGGTGTTTGGAGCATGATTAGGACTCAGTTAACACTTGTTAGATAAGCAGAGGAAATGCCCCAATACTGTTTTGAGCATAAGGTTGTAGAGGAGAGAGGTTGTTTTGTTTCATTTCTTTTAGCTGGCAAAAAGGAAAGTTTCTTCATACTCATATTTCCTGTTCTGAAAATCAAAGTATCTTCAGCAGTGCTCACAGAAGAGTGTTCTTTGCCACTGCCGCAATGTTGATTCACAACCTTGGGAGTTCCCTGGGTGAAATCTGAAACTGGTCCTGTACCCAGAGGGCAAGAAAGAGGCAGACTACCCCACATTGGTAGGTGGCGGTTTTAATAAGCATGGGAACTTACATACAAGGCTTGCTTTGGGTGGCCACAAGACAAGTTGACTGCTGCACCCACCTGCCTGAATCATAAAAGTTTATATAGAGACCTTAATTAAGTTCAATCATACATACTGTCCAGATGGTCTCAACACCACATTACTCTCTGAAGACTGTGGCTTTGAAGCTACTCCTACTGTGGGAACAGTGGGCAGAATATACATTCCAAGTGCAGAGGAGGGTGTGAGGAGCCACTGAGTGCCGGGTCCAGCTTGCAGTCCACTTTGTAAGTCAACCAGTGGTTACCTCCTTTCAGTGACCTCCTCCAACACACAGTCCGTTCCCAGCAAAAATAAAAACAAAGGGAGAGCCTCTGCTCCTTTTGTAACCGTAGTAAATTTTAGTCAATTGTCTCATAATATGTTAAACACATCGCATCGGTCTATGTTGCTAAAAGAATAGATGGAAAGCTGGAGAGACATAAAAAGCACCAGATAAATGATGTCCTCAAACTAATTTAGAAAATTTTATGACTAGAAAACTGAAGTATTTCCAAGAAATTCAGTCAAAATCACATTTTGACTAAGAGCAAATACTTTTTTGACCAAAAAGTCAATCAATATGTAGTCAAAACTTTTATTAGAGGTAGAATTAATAGACATACACTTAAAAGGTGGCTTAAAAAACTCATACTCAAATGAATATAAGGCAGATAAAATAAACCATACAGAAGTGTAACAGGGGCTTCCCTGGTGGCACAGTGGTTAAGAATCCGCCTGCCAATGCAGGGGACTCGGGTTCGAGCCCTGGTCTGGGAAAATCCCACACGCTGCAGAGCAACTAAGCCCGTGCACCACAACTACTGAGACTGCTCTCTAGAGCCTACGTGCTGCAACTACTGAGCCCATGTGCCACAACTACTGGAGCCCATGTGCCACATCTACTGAAGCCCATGTGCCTAGAGCCCGTGCTCCGCAACAAGAGAAGCCACCGCAATGAGAAGCCCGCACACCGCAATGAAGAGTAGCCCTCGCTCGCTGCGACTAGTTAAATCCCATGTGCAGCAATGAAGACCCAACGCAGCCAAAAATAAATAAATAAATAAATCTATTAAAAAAAAAAAAGTAACCGGGCACTTGAATCACTATTCCACACACTTTCTACCTGGTGCCCTATATAGGATTTTTCTACTCTGTAGGTCAGAGTAGTCAAAATGTTGGTGTCCTGCCAACCAGGGAAATCCCTCAGTGGACGTTGTCCATGAATACCTAAAATATACTGCAGTAGGAAAGGTTGAAGAAATGGAGTATCCTGAATTTTTGAAGGCACTTTATGTTAGATAATCCAATTTTGGCTAATACAGTGGTTTTCATGTTAATTTAGATGTTTTGAAAATAGTACCTATATATTGAGCATTACATTAATTAAAGTATGGACAATGTGACAGACTTAATAACCTAAATCAGTAGACAAGTTTTGAGTTTGTTTCCTCCATTCTGTTTCTCAAGAATTAGGCTCTAAAATTGTTGCAAGCGTCATTACTTGTTCAAATGTTCAGTAAGTATCTTCTCTGTACTAAGTTTTGGGGAACAAAGTGGTATAAAATGTGGTGAGCCTTGAGGATAGTCTGACCAATAATGTAGGATAATTCAAATTTCTCTGCATTCTCATCAATGCTTGTTATTGCCTGTTTTTTATTATAGCCATGCCAGTGGATGTGAAGTGCTATCTCTTTGTGGCTTTGATTTGTATTTGCCTGATGGCTAATCATGTTGAGCACCTTTTCATGGGCTTGTTAGCCATTTGTGTATCTTTGGAGAAATTCCTATTCAAATCTTTTATCCATTTATAAAAAAAGAGGAATCATTGTTTATTTACTTGAAATGTCACCTTTTAAATAGACTTTTTAAGAATAGTTTTTAGCTTCACAAAATACTGAAGGGAAAGTATGGAGAGTTCCCATAAACCTCCTGTCACCACACAAGCATAGCCTTCCTCTCTATCAACATCTTGTCCCAGAGGGGAAGATATGTTAAAATCAATGAACTTACATTGATATATCATTATCACCCCAAATCCATAGTTTACATTAGGATGCCCTCCGGGTGTTCTTCACCAGAAGTGAAGAAACAATGCAACCTATGGGTTTGGACAAATGTATCCACCATTATAGTATCATAGAGAATAGTATCACTGCTTTAAAAATCCTTTGTATTCTAACTATTCACCCCTCTAACCCCCAGCAACCACTGAATTTTTTAATGTCGCCACAGTTTTGCCTTTTCCAGAACGTCATATAGTTGGAATCCTATAATATGGAGCTGAAGGAAACCAGAATATGTTATCCCAAAATATGATGTAAAAATTTGATGTAAAAATTATTTTGTGCTGAAGGTAATTAGGAAGCAGGAAACACAGAAAAAGCTCCCCAGTTTGTTCCTAAAGGCAGGATATAAATTCTCCTTTACTGGAGACAGAATCTTTTGAGCCCAGAGATGGCAACAGAGGAATCTTCAAGAAAACCTTACTCCTTCCATATATTTACTTCCCATAGTTTGCCACCCTTAGAAACCTAAAACTGCTTTCCTTTATCCTGTCATTTGTCAACAAATGTATTGTTTTTTTGTTGAAGATGCTATATGAACTGGAATTCTAAGCTGCCATTTTTAGTTACTTTGTGTTAGGTTTCTCCCTCATGCTGTGTGCTGCATATGTTAAACCTGTTTTTCTCTTGTTAATCTTTTATTACAGGAGTCTCAGGAAGGAATCCAGAAGGGTAGAGGGAAAATTATCTCTCCTTCCCTACTAGTCTTTTCAAATTGGCTTCTTTCACTAAGTAATGTTTATTTAGGTTTCTTCCATGCCTTTTCATGGTTTAATAGCACATTTATTTTTAGTGCAGAATAATATTCCATTGTCTAGATGTACCACAGATTATTAATCCACTCACCTACTGAAAGACATCTCGGTTGTTTCCAAGTTTTGGCAATTATGAATGAAACTTATCAATATTGTGTAGGTTTTTGTGTGGGCATAAGTTTTCAACTCTTTTGTGCAAATACCAAGAAACATTGTTGGATCATATGATAAGAGTACATTTAGTTTTGTAAGGTACTGCCAAATTTTCTCCCAAAGTGGCTGTACTGTTTTGCATTTCTACTAGCAATGAATAAGAATTCCTGTTGCTCCACATCCTCACCTGCATTTGGTGTTGTCAGTGTTCTGGATTTTGGCCATTTTAATAACTCATTATTTTAATTTGCATTTTCCTGTTGACAGATGATATGGAGCATCTTTTCACATGCTTATTTTCCATCTGTATATCTTCTTTGGTGAGATGTCTGTTAAGGTTTTGGGTTTATTTTTTAATTGGATTGTTTTCTTATTATTCAGCTTTAAGGTTTCTTTGTATATTTTAGATAACAGTCCTTCATCAGATGTGTCTTTTGCAAATACTTTCTCCAAGTCTGTGACTTGTCTTCATAGTCTCTTGACATTGAATTCCTCAAAGTAGAAATTTTTAAATTAATGAAGTCCAGCCTAGCAATTTCTTTCATGGATTGTGCCTTTGGTGTGCTATCTAAAAAGTCATCACCATACCCAAGGTCATCTAGGTTTTCTTCTGTGTTATTTTCTAGAAATGTATAGTTTTGGATTTAACATTTTGGCCTGTGATTCATTTTCAGTTAATTTTTATGAAGTATGTAAGGTCTGTGTCTAAATTTTTTTTTTCTTTTGCCATGTGGGATGTCCAGTTTCAGAACCATTTGTTGAAAAGACCATCTTTACTCCATTGTATTGCCTTTGCTTCATTTTCGGAGATCAGTTGACTATATATATGTCGTTCTATTTCTGGCTTTTCTTCTTTTCCATTGATCTACTTGTGTATTCTTTGATTTTTTTTTTGTGGCCACACTGCATGGCTTGTGGGGTCTTAGTTCCCCAACCAGAGATCGAACCTGTGCCCTCAGAAGTGAAAGCATGGAGTTCTAACCACTGGCCCTCCAGGAAATTCCCTACTCGCCTATTCT
This sequence comes from Delphinus delphis, assembly GCF_949987515.2. Lineage (NCBI taxonomy): Eukaryota > Metazoa > Chordata > Mammalia > Artiodactyla > Delphinidae > Delphinus > Delphinus delphis. The sequence goes on along the minus strand of NC_082704.1, from coordinate 20,546,297 downwards.
TAAATCAGTACCACACTGTCTTGATTACTGTAGCTTTAGAGTAAATCTTGAAGTCAGGTGGTCTTAATCTTCCAACTTTGTTCTTCTTCAATATTGTGTTGGCTGTTTTGGGTCTTTTGTCTCTTCACATTAATTTTAGAAGAAAGTTATCAATATCCATAAACTAACTTCATAGGATTTTGGTGGGGATTGCACCAAATCTGTAGAAAAAGTTGGAAAGAACTGAAGTCTTGAAAATATTGAGTCTTCCCAATCATGAATATGGAATATCTCTCCACCTATTTAGTTATTTTTTGATTTCGTTCACCAGAGTTTTGTAGTTTTCTTCTTATAGATATTATACATGTTTTGTTAGATATATACTTCAGTGTTTCATTGTTGGGGGTGCTGATGTAAATGGCATTGTGTTTTTAATTTCAGTTTCTACCTGTTCATTACTGGTATTGTATATGACAATGATTGACTTTTGTATATTAACCATGTATCCTCTAACCTTTCTATTATCACTTATTACTTCCAAGAGATTTTTGTCAGTTCTTTTAGATTTTCTAAATAGATGAGCACATCATCTGGGTACAAAGACAGTTTTATTTCTTCCTTCCCAATTTGTATACTTTTGATTTTCTTTTCCTGTCTTTTTGCATTAGCTGGGACTTGTAGTATGATGTTGAAAAGGAGTAGTAAGAGGGGACATTTTGTTGAAAAGCTCCCAGTTTCTCATTTATAGGTTTTTTTGGGTAGATTTTCATTGTCAAGTGGAGGAAGTTCCCTTCTATTCCTAGTTTACTGAGAGTTTTTAAAAAATTATAATTGAGTGTTAGATTTTGTCAAATGCTTTTTCTGCATCCATTGATATGATCATGTGATTTTTCATTTTTAGTCTATCGATGTGATGGATTACATTAATTGATTTTTGAATGTTGAAGCAGCTTTCTATACCTGGGATAAATCCTACTTGGTCATGGTGTATAATTCTTCTTATATGTTGTTGAATTCTGTTTGCTAATATTTTGTTGAGGATTTATACATCTATGTTGATGAGAAATACTGAGCTGTTTTCTTGTAATGTCTTTGGTTTTGATATTAGGGTAATGCTGGCCTTATATAATAAGTTAGGAAATATTCATTTTGCTTCTATCCTTTGAAAGAGATTTTAGAGAATTAGTGTAATTTCTTTCTTAAATGTTTGGTAGACTTAACCAGTGAACCCATCTGGTCCTTAGATGGTTCCTTATAATTTTAGTTAGAGCTTCTTGAGGTCCTTTCTGTTTTGAAAAGTTACTTATTGATTCAATTTCTACAGTAGGTATAGGCCTATCCAGATTGTCTGTTTCTTCTTGTGTGAGTTCTTGAGAATTGTGTCTTTCAAGGAATTTTTCCATTTCATGTAGGTTATCATATTTGTGTGCATAGAGTTGTTTACAGTATTCCTTTATTATCCTTTTCTTGCTGTTACTGATTTCTAGATTTACGTGTGGCTTTGAACAAGTCTCGTTACTTCTTTTTGTTTCAGTTTCTTTCTTTATGAAATGGAAATTATAATACTAAACTTGCAGGGCTGTTGTGAGGATCAGCAATGGGGAACCTAAAATGACTGGCACTATGCAGTTGTCAATAAATTATAATTGCTATTGTACTATGGTCTGGGAGCATTTTGTTTTTTTCTCATAGGATTTTTTTTAAACATCTTTATTGGAGTATAATTGCTTTACAATGATGTGTTAGTTTCTGCTTTATAACAAAGTGAATCAGTTATACATATATCCCCATATCTCTTCCCTCTTGCATCTCACTCCCTCCCACCCTCCCTATCCCACCCCTCTAGGTGGTCACAAAGCACCGAGCTGATCTCCCTGTGCTCTGTGGCTGCTTCCCACTAGCTATCTGTTTTACATTTGGTAATGTATATATGTCCATGCCACTTTCTCACTTTGTCCCAGCTTACCCTTCCCCCTCCCCATATCCTCAAGTCCATTCTCTAGTAGGTCTGCGTCTAGAATATTTTTCTTGTTATTTTTAAAAGAACGTTTAGAGGAAAATAATCTCAGATGTTTAAAATCTTCTTTTATGTTAAGAGATGTTAGAAATAGATGGTTCATTATAATTTTAGTTAGAGCTTCTTGAGGCTCTGATCGTTTCTAATTTTCCCAATTAAGGTCTGAAGGTTGGTACATCATCAGGACAAATTTTTGTATAAGAACTTGTTACTAACCATATCAGTAATCCATAGGAATCCTAATCAAGTTTCTATGATCATATTTTCTTGAGTGACATATGAAATGTATTTTTTAGAAATTCTGACTTTAATGAAGAGATTGTTGGTGGTCTATTAAAATAAATTTTATGTAAATGTCAAAAGCGGAACTCATTAATTTTTTCATTTTCTTTACTAATGTTTAACCTTCATTATTATTATTTCATAAATATTTATGCTCATCCTAAATAATTGGGAAAAACAGGAAAAAGAATACAGAAGAAAAGAATATTCATAATGTCTCAAGCAAAGGGATCTACCAAAAATATTTTGTACTATGTAACAGTAAGGATATGCTAGATTATCTTGCAGTAACAAACAAGCTGCACACACAAGTGGTTTAAAACAGCAATGTTCTTTTTTTCTTGCTCATGCTAAATGTAAAACAAAGATGGGCAGCAAGCCTGTGCCTAGAGTATTCACTCAGGGATATAGACTGGTAGAGCCTCCACCACTTTTTAGGACACTAAATTCTCCACATGAGACTTCAAAGTTTGATGACTGGGAAGGTAACCATGGAAAATCATGCACTGGCTGCTAAATATTCCTGCCTAGAGACCACAAATGTTATTCTTGCTTATTCCATTGACCAAATACAGTTAGTATGGTCAGGTATCACTTCAAGGGGACAGAGGGATGTATTCTTCCCTTGTGCCTAGAAGGAGAAAAGTATGAAAATATTAGCAGTCACTTACAATGTCTAAACAGGCTATATATTTGCAGTTTTTTTTATTGTGTACTTATGTAAGTATGCGTTCATGTAATTGGTGTCTTACTGTAAGAGCTGATTTCTGCCAATTTTTACTTAAGACATGGTAAACATTTTCCCATATCAGTAAATATTCTTCAACCTTATTTTTTGTTATATCACTTAGATGTACCACAATTTCTTTTTTCAAATACAAAACGGTGATGTATTCAACATTTCCAGTTTTATGTATGCTAAATAATACCACTGTAAAAGCCTTATTCATAAATATTTGTCCACATTGTTTTTTTCTCAGGATAAATTCTATTATGTATAGTAATATATCAAAGGGTATGAGTATTATAAAAGCCACTGAAGCCATTGAAGTATTATAAAAGCCATTTCATTCTTACTGTGCCTTCTCTATCTCTGTATTCCAAGTCATGTTCTACACCACAGCAGAAATCCAGAATAAAAAAATTAAATGTCTATTATTTCATTATTTTTCCTCATTCTTCATGGAAATCTGTGGATACTATTATATATGGTCCAATTGACTGTTAAGTTATAATTACTGCATATTGAAAATGGCAAGTATAAATCAAAGGTTTATGATAAAGTTCCATCCTAGGAAAGGTGCCTAATTAAGGAGACTAAAAATGTAAACTTCACAGTAGTTCTCTTCTGTATAGATTTTGTAAAGAGCTCGTAGTGTTCTGCATATTTTAAATCAAATACTGGCACATTTTCCTATATATATCCCTACCCTGTGCCTCTATAAGAACAGGTAATCTGACAAACAATAGCAAATATATTAAATTAGGATTTTGTACTAGAGCAACACAGTGGAAATGAAACTGTGAGCATATGGCATTTCTTATGATGCCAGGTAATAGCAATATATTTTGCTTTATGATCAATATGGGGGATGCAAACTATTATAAACATAGTTGTCCTGTTTTGCATTTTCAAAAGTTGCCATTTGGCCGTTATGACCAAATTTAATGAATTGTATATAAAAAACATGTAAAATCTACGACTGTGAGACTCTTGAATGTGTTTTGGTTTCCCTGTTTAGGACTTAGAAACAGCACACTTAAACCTAGCAAATTATAACACAATCAAGTTGAGAAATTCTCATCCAAAATTAAAAGGTGAAGATGTAGAAACAAAGCAGTATTTTATAAATGATTCTATGCATAAGTCAAAAGATGTCTAAGTATATTACGTTCCTTCAGAATTAGCCATTTTTTATAACTATGTGAAAGGAGAGGTAGTGATCTAAACATATTATCCAAAAATTTGTGTGGTACCAATTTATGTTACATCGGCATAAATTGGGGTGATTAGATAACTATTATTTGTGAATGGAGGTTCCTATGTGCAATAAATAGTTGCCACTCTGATCCTTTGTGGAAAATGAGTAAAGTTGGGAGAGCTGGCTAATTTTATTTATGTATTTAAATGTTTTTTACTACAGCTATATTTACAAAGCTATCAAATCTGTTTTCAAAGGCCAAGTGCTACCCTATTGAGATTTGCATCACATTTGCATTTTATTTGTCTAAAATGACAGTGCAAGTCACTCAGGTAATTTTGGACACACAAAAACTTAAACACACACATACAAACACAAACAATTTTATTTTATTTTATTATTTTTTTAAATATCTTCATTGGAGTATAATTGCTGTACAATGGTGTGTTAGTTTCTGCTTTATAACAAAGTGAATCAGTTATACATATACATATGTCCCCACATCTCTTCCCTCTTGCGTCTCCCTCCCTCCCACCCTCCCTATCCCACCCCTCTAGGTGGTCACAAAGCTCTGAGCTGATCTCCCTGTGCTATGCAGCTGCTTCCCACTAGCTATCTGTTTTACATTTGGTAGTGTATATATGTCCATGCCACTCTCTCACTTTGTCCCAGCTTATCCTTCCCCCTCCCCATAGCCTCAACTCCATTCTCTAGTAGGTCTGTGTATTTATTCCTGTCTTGCCTGTAGGTTCTTAATGACCTTTTTTTCCCCTTAGATTCCATATATATGTGTTAGCATACAGTATTTGTTTTTCTCTTTCTGACTTGCTTCACTCTGTATGACAGAATTGAGGTCCATCCACATCACTAAAAATAACTCAATTTCATTCCTTTTTATGGCTGAGTAATATTCCATTGTATGTATGTGTCACATCTTCTTTATCCATTCATCTGTTGATGGACACTTAGGGTTCTTTGATGTCCTGGCTATTGTAAATAGAGCTGCAATGAATATTTTGGTACATGACTATTTTTGAGTTATAGTTTTCTCAGGGTATATGCCCAGTAGTGGGATTGCTGGGTCGTATGGTAGTTCTATTTGTAGTTTTTTAAGGAACCTCCATACTGTTCCCCATACTGGTTGTATCAATTTACATTCCCACCAACAGTGCAAGAGGGTTCCCTTTTCTCCACGCCCTGTACAGCATTTATTGTTTGTAGATTTTTTTAAGATGGCCATTCTGACTGGTGTGAGATGACATTTCTTTGTAGTTTTGGTTTTCATTTCTCTAATGATTAATGATGTTGAGCATTCTTTCATGTGTTTGTTGGCAATCTGTATATCTTCTTTGGAGAAATGTGTATTTAGGTCTTCTGCCCATTTTTGGATTGGGTTGTTTGTTTTTTTGATATTGAGCTGCATAAGCTGTTTATAAATTTTGGAGATTAATCCTTTGTCAGTTGCTTCATTTGCAAATATTTTCTCCCATTCTGAGGGTTGTCTTTTGGTCTTGTTTATGGTTTCCTTTGCTGTGCAGAAGCTTTGAAGTTTCATTAGGTCCCATTTGTTCATTTTTGTTTTTATTTCCATTTCTCTAGGAGGTGGGTCAAAAAGGATCTTGCTGTGATTTATGTCATAGAGTGTTCTGCCTAGGTTTTCCTCTAAGAGTTTGATAGTGTCTGGCCTTACATTTAGGTCTTTAATCCATTTTGAGTTTATTTTTGTGTATGGTGTTAGGGAGTGTCCTAATCATACTTTTACATGTAGCTGTCCAGTTTTCCCAGCACCACTTATTGAAGAGGCTGTCTTTTCTCCACTGTATATTCTTGCCTCCGTTAGCAAAGATAAGGTGACCATATATGTGTGGGATTATTTCTGGGCTTTCTATCCTGTCCCATTGATCTGTATTTCTCTTTTTGTGCCAGTACCATACTGTCTTGATTATTGTAGCTTTGTAGTGTAGTCGGAAGTCAGGGAGTCTGATTCCTCCAACTCCATTTTTCTTTCTCAAGATTGCTTTGGCTCTTCGGGGTCTTTTGTGTTTCCATACAAATTGTGAAATTTTTTGTTCTAGTTCTGTGAAAAATGCCAGCGGTGGTTTGATAGGGATTGCATTGAATCTGTAGATTGCATTGGGTTGTAGTGTCATTTTCACAATGTTGATTCTTCCAATCCAAGAACATGGTATATCTCTCCATCTGTTTGTATCATCTTTAATTTCTTTCATCAGTGTCTTATAATTTTCTGCATACAGGTCTTTTGTCTCCTTAGGTACGTTTATTCCTAGATATTTTATTCTTTTTGTTGCAATGGAAAATTGGAGTGTTTTCTTAATTTCACTTTCAGATTTTTCATCATTAGTGTATGGGAATGCTAGAGATTTCTGTGCATTAATTTTCTATCCTGCTACTTTACAAAATTCATTGATTAGCTCTAGTAGTTTTCTGGTAGCATCTTTAAGATTCTCTATGTATAATATCATGTCATCTGCAAACAGTGACAGCTTTATTTCTTCTTTTCCTATTTGGATTCCCTTTATTTCTTTTTCTTCTCTGATTGTTGTGGCTAAAACTTCCAAAAGTATGGTGAATAGTAGTGGTGAGAGTGGGCACCTTTGTCTTGTTCTTGATCTTAGTGGAAATGGTTTCAGTTTTTCATCATTGAGGACAATGTTGGCTGTGAGTTTGTCATATATGGCCTTTATTATGTTGAGGAAAGTTCCCTCTGTGCCTACTTTCTGCAGGGTTTTTATTATAAATGTGTGTTGAATTTTGTCAAAAGCTTTTTCTGCATCTATTGAGATGATCATATGGTGTTTCTCCTTCAGTTTGTTAATATGGTGTATCACATTGATCTGCGTATACTGAAGAATCCTTGCATTCCTGGGATAAACCCCAATTGATCATGGTGTATGATCCTTTTAATGTGCTGTTGGATTCTGTTTGCTAGTATTTTGTTGAGGATTTTTGCATCTATGTTCATCAGTGATATTGGCCCTGTAGTTTTCTTTCTTTGTGACATCTTTTTCTGGTTTTGGAATTAGGGTGATGGTGGCCTCGTAGAATGAGTTTGGAAGTGTTCCTCCCTCTGCTATATTTTGGAAGAGTTTGAGAAGGATAGGTGTTAGCTATTCTCTAAATGTTTGATAGAATTCGCCTGTGAAGCCATCTCGTTCTGGGCTTTTGTTTGTTGGAAGATTTTTAATCACAGGTTCAATTTCAGTGCTTGTGATTGGTCTGTTCATATTTTCTATTTCTTCCTGGTTCAGTCTCAGAAGATTGTGCATTTCTAAGAATTTGTCCATTTCTTCCAGGTTGTCCATTTTTTTGGCATATAGTTGCTTGTAGTTATCTTTCATAATACTTTGTATTTCTGCAGTGTCAGTTGTTACTTCTCCTTTTTCATTTCTAATTCTATTGATTTGAGTCTTCTCCCTTTATTTCTTGATGAGTCTGACTAATGCTTTTTCAGTTTTGTTTATTTTCTCCAAGAACCAGCTTTTAGTTTTATTGATCTTTGCTATCATTTCCTTCATTTCTTTTTCATTTATTTCTGATCTGATCTTTATGATTTCTTTCCTTCTGCTAACTTTGGGGGTTTTTTGTTCTTCTTTCTCTAATTGCTTTAGGTGTAAGGTTAGGTTGTTTATTTGAGATGTTTCTTGTTTCTTAAGGTAGGATTGTATTCCTATAAACTTCCCTCTTAGAACTGCTTTTGTTACATCCCATAGGTTTTTGGTCGTCGTGTATTCATTGTCATTTGTTTCTAGGTATTTTTTGATTTCCTCTTTGATTTCTTCACTGATCTCTTGGTTATTAAGTAGTGTATTGTTTAGCCTCCATGTGCTTGTATTTTTTACAGATTTCTACCTGTAATTGATATCTAGTCTCATAGCGTTGTAGTCGCAAAAGATACTTGATACAATTTCAATATTTTTAAATTTACCAAGGCTTGATTTGTGACCCAAGATATGATCTATACTGGAGAATGTTCCATGAGCACTTGAGAAGAAAGTGTATTCTGTTGTTTTTGGATGGAATGTCCTATAAATATCAATTAAGTCCACCTTGTTTAATGTATCATTTAAAGCTTGTGTTTCCTTATTTATTTTCATTTTGGATGATCTGTCCATTGGTGAAAGTGGGGTGTTAAAGTCCCCTACTCTGATTGTGTTACTGTTGATTTCCCCTTTTATGGCTGTTAGCATTTGCCTTATGTATTGAGGTGCGCCTATGTTGGGTGCATAAATATTTACAATTGTTACATCTTCTTTTTGGATTGATCCCTTGATCATTATGTAGTGTCCTTCTTTGTCTCGTGTAACAGTCTTTATTTTAAAGTCTATTTTGTCTGATATGAGAATTGCTACTCCAGCTTTCTTTTGATTTCCATTTGCATGGAATATCTTTTTCCATCCCCTCACTTTCAGTCTGTATGTGTCCCTAGGTCTGAAGTGGGTCTCTTGTAGATAGCATATATTTACGGGTCTTGTTTTTGTTTCCATTCAGCCAGTCTATGTCTTTTGGTTGGAGCTTTTAATTCATTTACATTTAAGGTAATTATCAATATGTATGTTTCTATTCTCATTTTCTTAATTGTTTTGGGTTTGTTATTGTAGATCTTTTCCTTCTCTTGTGTTTCCTGCCTAGAGAAGTTCCTTTAGCATTTGTTGTAAAGCTGGTTTGGTGGTGCTGAATTCTCTTAGGTTTTGTTTGTCTGTAAAGTTTTTAATTTCTCCATCAAATCTGAATGAGATCCTTGTTGGGTAGAGTAATGTTGGTTGTAGGATTTTCTCCTTCATCACTTTAAATATGTCCTGCCAGTCCCTTCTGGCTTGCAGAGTTTCTACTGATAGATCAGCTATTAACCTTATGGGGATTCCCTTGTATGTTAATTGTTGCTTTTCCATTGCTGCTTTTAATATTTGTTCTTTGTATTTAATTTTTGATAGTTTGATTAATATGTGTCTTCGTGTGTTTCTCCTTGGATTTATCCTGTATGGGACTCTCTGTGCTTTTTGGACTTGATTAACTATTTCCTTTCCCATATTATGGAAGTTTTCAACTATAATCTCTTCAAATATTTTCTCAGTCCCTTTCTTTTTCTTTTCTTCTTCTGGGACCCCTATAATTCGAGTGTTGGTCCATTTAATGTTGTCCCCGAAGTCTCTGAGACTGTCCTCTGTTCTTTGCATTGTTTTTTCTTTCTTCTGCTCTGCAGTAGTTATTTCCACTCTTTTATCTTCCAGGTCACTTATCCGTTCTTCTGCCTCAGTTATTCTGCTATTGATCCCTTCTAGAGAGTTTTTATTTTCATTTATTGTGTTGTTCATCATTGTTTGTTTGCTCTTTAGGTCTTCTAGGTCCTTGTTAAACGTTTCTTATATTTTCTCAATTCTATTTCCAAGATTTTGGATCATCTTTACTATTATTATTCTGAATTCTTTTTCAGGTAGAGTGCCTATTTCCTCTTCATTTGTTAGGTCTGGTGGGTTTTTACCTTCTTCATCTACTGTGTGTTTCTGTGTCTTCTCATTTTGCTTAACTTACTGTGTTTGGGGTCTCCTTTTCGCAGGCTGCAGGTTCGTAGTTCCTGTTGTTTTTGGTGTCTGTCCCCAGTGGCTAAGGTTGGTTCAGTGGGTTGTGTAGGCTTCCTGGTGGAGGGGACTAGTGCTTGTGTTGTGGTGGATGAGTCTGTATCTTGTCTTTCTGGTGGGCTGGTCCACGTCTGGTGGTGTGTGTTGGGGTGTCTGTGGCCTTATTATGATTTTAGGCAGCTTCTGTGCTAATGGATGGGGTTGTGTTCCTGTCTTGCTAGTTGTTTGGCATAGGGTGTCCAGCACTATAGCTTGCTGGTCGGTGAGTGGAGCTGTGTCTTGGCGTTGAGATGGAGATCTCTGGGAGATTTTTGCCATTTGATACTACATGGATCTGGGAGGTCTCTTGTGGACTAGTGTCCTGAAGTTGGCTCTCCTACCTCAGAGGCACAGCCCTGATGCCTAGCTGGAGCACCAAGAGCCTTTCATCCACACAGCTCAGAATAAAAGGGAGAAAAAATAGAAAGGAGATAAAATAAAATAAAAGAAAGTAAAATAAAATTTTAAAATGTTATTAAAATAAAAAATAATTATTAAGATAAAAATTTTAAAGTTTAAGAAAAAAGGACAGACAGAACACTAGGACAGATGTTAAAAGCAAAGCTATACAGACAGTCACACACAGAAGCATATACATACACACTCCCAAAAAGAGAAAAAGGGGGAAGAAAAAGTATCTTTGCTTCCAAAATCCACCTGCTCAATTTGGGATGATTCGTTGTCTATTCAGGTATTCCACAGATGCAGGGTACATGATGTTGATTGTGGAGATTTAATCTGCTGCTCCTGAGGCTTCTGGCAGATGTTTCCCTTTCTCTTGTTTGTTTGCAAAGCTCCCATGGTTCACCTTTGAATTTGGACCCGCCACTGCATGTAGGTCTCCTGAGGGCGTCTGTTCTTTGCTCAGACAGGGCGGGGTTAAGGAAGCAGCTGATTCGGGGGCTCTGGCTCACTCAGGCCGGGGGGGAGGGAGGGGTATGGACGTGGGGCGAGCCTGCGGCGGCAGAGGCCAGCGTGACATTGCGCCAGCCTGAGGCGCACTGTGTGTTCTCCCAGGGAAGTTGTCCCTGGATCACGGGACCCTGGCAGTGGTGGGCTGCACAGGCTCCCAGGAGGGTAGGTGTGGATGGTGACCTGGGCTTGTGCATCAGCTTCTTGGTGGCTGCAGCAGCAGCCTTAGCGTCCCATGCCCGTCTGTGATGTGCGTGCTGATAGCCATGGCTTGCGCCCGTCTCTGGAGCTCCTTTACGTGGCGCTCTGAATCCCCTCTCATAGCGCACCAGGAAGCAAAGAGGCAAGAAAAAGTCTCTTGCCTCTTTGGCAGCTACAGACTTTTGCCCGGACTCCCTCCCAGCTAGCCGTGGTGCACTAGCCCCTTCAGCCTGTGTTCACGCAGCCAACCCCAGTCCTCTCCCTGGGATCCGACCGAAGCCTGAGCCTCAGCTCCCAGCCCCACCCGCCCCGGCCGGTGAGCAGACAAGCCTCTCGGGCTGGTGAGTGCGGGTCGGCCCTGATCCTCTGTGCAGGGATCTCTCCGCTTTGCCCTCCGCATCCCTGTTGCTGCGCTCTCCTCCGTGGCCTCGGAGCTTCCCCCCTCCGCAACCCACAGTCTCCGCCCGCGAAGGGGCATCCTAGTGTGTGGAAACCTTTCCTCCTTCACAGCTACCTCCCACTGGTGCAGGTCCTGTCCCTATTCCTTTGTCTCTGTTTTTTCTTTTTTCTTTTGCCCTACCCAGTTACGTGGGGAGTTTCTTGCCTTTTGGGAGGTCTGAGGTCTTCTGCCAGCGTTCAGTAGGTGTTCTATAGGAGTTGTTCCCCATGTAGACGTATTTCTGATGTATTTGTGGAGAGGAAGTTGATCTCCGCGTCTTACTCTTCTGCCATCTTGAAGCTCCTAATCTACAATTTTAAAAGTGCTTGAATTGATCTGGTAAACTTGAAATTATGTTTTTAATTTATTTATTGAATCAGTCAACAAATATATTTTGGTACTTACTATGTATCCGATGCTGTTAGTTATGCTAGTGTCAGTTAAGACACTGTGGTTATTGACATCTAGTAGGGGAAACGTATAATAAACATATACACACATATACATATGTATATTCTATGTAAGGTGGAGATAAGCTTATGAAGAAGACTAAAGTAGGACAGGGGAATAAAAAAGCAGTGTGTGTTTGTAGTGAAGGGGAGTTCTGTTTTCTGTAGGGTGATCATGGAAGTCTTCTCTAATATGTAGTCAATTGATCTTTGATAAAGAGCAAAGACAATTCAATGGAGAAAGGATGGTCTTTTCAATAAGAAATGGTGCTGATTGTCCGCGTGCAAAAAAAAAAAGAATTTAGAAACTGACCTATAAAATTCACAAAAACTTAACCAAAATGGATCATAGATATAAATGTAAAACACCAAGACATAAAACTTACAGAGATAAGTTTATAGAGATAGATAACATGAGAAAATCTTATTTTATAGAGATAACATGAGAGATAACATGAGAAAATCTAGATAATCTAGATAGAAAATCTAGATAATCTTGGGTTTGGCAATAAGCGTTTATAGATACAACACCTGAATCATGATCCTTATAGAATAAAATTGATAATGTGGACTTCATTAAAAATGTCTACTGTGTTGAAGTTACTGTTAAGAGGATGGAAAGACAAGCCACATAGTGGAAGAAAATATTTGCTAAAAGAACTTGAATCCAAAATATATAAAGAAATCTTAAAACCTAACAATAAGAAAATAAGCAACCCACTTTAAAAAATGGGCAAAAGATCTGAAAAACATCTTCCAAAGAGGATATACAGATGCCAATAAGTGTATGAAAATATATTCAACATCATATGCCATTATGTAATTTCAAATTCAGACAACAGTGGGACTACTGTATCCCTATTGGAATAATCAAAGTTCAAAACACTGAAGCATGAAATGCTGGCAAGAATGTCAAGCAGCAGGAACAGAAATGCAAAATGGTATAGCTGATTTTGGAAGATAGTTTGGCATTTTCTTAGAAAGATAAACATAATTTTACCATGTATTTTCCCAAATAAGTTGAAAATATATGTCCACACAAAAACCTGCACACAAATGTTTATAGTAGCTATATTTATAATTGTCAAAAAGTGAAGCAACCAAGATATCTTGCAATCAGTGAATGAATAAATAAATTGTGGTATTTCCATGCAGTGGAATACTATTCAGTGATAAAAAATAGATGAGCTATCAAGCCTTGAAAAACATGGAGGAATGTTAAATGCATAATGCTAAATGAAAGCAGTGAGGCTGAAAAGTGTAAAAAGCTGTGTGATTCCAACTATATGAAATTATGCTAAATGCAAAACTATTGAGACAGTGAAAAGATCAGTGGTTGCAGAGGTTTGGTGTGGGGGGAGGAAGGATGAATAGGTGGAGCACTGGGATTTTTAGGGTAGTGAAACTATTCTTTATCATGTAACAGTGGATATATCATAGTACACATTTGTCAAAACACATAGAACTGTGCAACTCAAAGTGAATCCTAATGCAAACATTGAACTTAGTTAATAATCAATATCAATATTGGTTTATCAGTTGTAACATATGAATCACAGTAATGCAAGATGTTAATAATATGGAAAATTTGGTAGGGTGGTAGTGAGGAGGTTTATGGGTACTCCCTGTACTTTCTGCTCAATTTTAAAAAACTGCTCTAAAAATAGTCTGTTAATTCAAAAAGCTTTTACTGAGCTATGAATAGAAACAAATTTCCTTAATCCTTAAAACCCTACAACAAATACCATACTTAATGATAAAATATTAAAAGCGTTCACACTGAAATGGAGAATGATAGAGTTACGTCAACTATCACTATTTCTATTAAAATTTTTTCTAAAGGTACTAGCCAGGGTAATAGGGCAAGAAAAAAGTATTCAGATTGTGAAGGAGAACAATAACAATATCAGTTTCCATAGACAGTATGTTTGTGTATGGTGAAGGTGATTTTAAAAATCAAGAAGATCAAGTATTATTAGCCACGATGTGAAATACTCCACTTGACAGAAAGAAATTAGAAAAATCTTTTGGAAAACTCTTTGGCATATATCAAGTAAAGCTTAACATACACATACCCTATAACCAACTATTCTACTTCTACATAATATACATGAAAGAAATACACATGAAAAAGCATGTGCAAGAATGATCATAGCACCACTATTTGGAATAGGCGAAAAATGGAAATAATATAAATGTCCTTCAACAGGAATAATAGACAAATTGTAGCATATCCATTTTAAATTCATAAAATGAAATTCTTTACAACATTAGGAATGTATAGACTGTTAAAACAATCCTCAAAAATATAAAATTGAATGAAAGAATACAGACAGTGGTATGCATGCTGTATGATTCCATTCATGTAATTCTCAAAAGCAGGCAAAATTAAGATGTAAAGTAGAAGTAGCAAGTAGAAGGGTAAAGAAAAGGGATTTTGGTTGGGTTGGTGCTTATATAAATATGTTCATAGTGATAATTAATAGAGCTGTATCTTTTTTGTACCTTTAAAATATATGTATATGTTAATGTTATATAAATTTGTAACAGAAATATTAATATTTATGTTAATGAATTTATATAAAATACTATAACGTAAAACATTTAACTCTTCATAATTATCTCTATATAAGTTTACTCATACATACATATATATATATATATATATTTGAATTAACACCATATTTTCTGTGGGTTTAAATTTATACCATTTTCCAGGCCTGGGACTACTGTGTAAATCGAAGGAAGATTGTACTTTATTATGTTCAGCACTTTTCCAAGAATTGCTGAGCAATCATGCCACAACAGCAATAGAATTTGTGGCATTTGATGTGGCAAAACAAAATATTTCTGTCAATGTGGATCTGTAGATGTCACATACTGATTGTAAATGTAGGTGCAAGCATTTGATTACTTCACTATATAATGTGGAAGAGTGATACTTGGTCATCTATACAGGAAAATATACATTGTTTCATTATTTTTTAAAAAGTTAAATGAGGTGATTGAAAATTAAAGGCAGAAGAAAACATACTAATACATAGAACATAAATGTAGAAAATATAAGGAAAAATAAGAAACCTTGAGGATTGAACCATGGAGTCCAAAAAAAGGAATGAAAGAGAACAGGGGGATGACATTTTTTTTTTTAAAGAGAAAATAGGAAAGAAAAGATGCAAAGCTTTAAGAAGGATTTAAGCATTGTATCAGTACTTGAAAGGACCTATGAAGTGTCAAGCAGCATAATTTTCTTGTGTGTAATTCTTTCTTATTTTTCCACCCTTGTTCTAAGTGATTATATATGTATATGTGTGTATATACATGTATTGTGTGTGTGCATATATATCTGTATGTCTTTGTGTGTGCATACACACACACATACACACATAATAAATACACATATATACTCCCTTTTAACAAGGAAAAATGAAAGAAGGATGAAGGGAGAAAAAGAGTTAAATAGCCAAGTTTTCCAAATTCCTCTCATTTCATGCCAGGGAGGAAAAAGGTATTAGATATTGTGCTAAGTAGGAAATTAATATGTTGAGGTATAAAAAGTACAGGTATAGGCAGCCTTTATTTGTGAAAAATAGGTAAGCTAAGAAGTAGAGATATCAGGAAGGTCTTCTTTATTTAGGGTAAAAGATATTATCACCAGAATAACTAAAAACCGAACTGTTTAAAAGTGTTTACTTATGAAGAATAGGATTGGAGCCAGGGCATAAGACATTTAGTTTTCATTTTACAGTATAGAGTAGTTTATTTTATTTTACCGTATGTATATATAACTTTTAAGATAATAATAAGATTAAATAAAAGGGAGACAAGAACTTTGAAAATAAATGAGTACATGAAATTAGGCTAATCTGAGCTACTACTAACCACCCTCAAAGGGTTCCTGAAAATTTGCCTCAGCCCCTCTGATGTAAGTATTATAGTTTTCAAGGCTTTTCTTAATATAGAAACAACTTAAATGCTTTTCACTACAGAAACAGTTAACTATTATGGCACATTGATAGAACAGAAATTATGCAACCATGAAAACTGATCTTATGAAAACTTTTAAATGGCATTAAACAGTATTATGGACTAGCAATTACTAGAGGCTTTGGGACCATACAAGTTTGGGTCTTAATCCAGAGTCTGCCACCTACTACCTATGTAGCTTGAGCAAGTTTCCTTCCTTGGACATCCAGTTTTTCCCACCGGCATAATTGGGATAGATAATAATATTTACCTCCTGATGTTATTGAGATAAGTAATTGGAATAAAATAAAGCACTTATCACAGTGCCTGACCCATACATATTTGAAAGGTAAGTAGTAGTAGTAGTAGTAGTAGTAATATATAAGGTACAAGAAATCAGAGTATAGCTGTGAAAACAGTCCAATTTTACCTATGTAAAGAGAAATGCATGAAAAGACACTTAAAGCAAATATGTGAAAGTAATAGCCGTAGTTATCTATGAATAGTGGTATCATGGGTGTTTTTTTCTTCTTTATACTTTTGTATAGATTGCACATTTTCTACAATGAGTACATTATTCTTATAATAAAAAACAAAATAGAAGAAAAATTAAATTCTAGGCCATAGAATCAACAAGATGCTGCCACTAACGTAAGTCAATAGTATATAAGCTTCTATTTTTCCATGCATCTCATTACTAGCTATTATTTGGCCTTACAGAAAAGTCAGAATCCTCTGTTTATATTACCTATGATTTTTGTCTGTGTTCTGCAATAGTTATTGCTGTCACTGGTTTTTCTGGGCAAAAGAGTATATATGTGGGACCTGCACTCTTCCAATTAACTTCTCTTCTGTCTCCTCATTTCTAAATTTAAAAGCTCAGAATATAAGGTATAGTTTTTGTGAGATCTAGGACACAGCATTTACAGAATTATGAACATGATCCATCTCTCCCTTGTTGAATTGTGATTGAATTACCAAACTCCATGTGTGTAGGAAGAGGAGATGTAGGAATAGTTGCTGTCTTTCCCTTCTCCAGTGCCTCTCTCATTGCCTTTTCATGACTGGAAGAGACAAGGAAATCAGTAAGGATTTTTGGTAATAGAAAATTATTTAGACTTTAAGATGAAAAGAAAAGTGTGGGAAAATACTGGGAGTGAATGACTATAAAGTGGTAACCACTGTTAGGGAAATTGTATGGAAAAAGAACAATGTACGGTCAGTACACACTGCGCTAGGTCATTTCTAAATCCATCTACTCTCAGATAATAGGATATGGCAGATGGATGCAGTCAACACATATGTTTGGAGAACTTAAATGAAAGATAGTATGTGCAATGCCAAGGTTATTACTGACTGAAAGGTACTGATGGGCTCTTTGCCAGTTGAGTTCATCAACTAGATGAGGAACTGGGATGGGTCTAATAAATATTGGGTGATACATAGGAAAGAAGTGTAACATGTTCCACCTTTACTTTCCTATTTCTCTACATTTGTGTGTTTCTTGGGAACTCACATGTATGGTGAAATTCTAACACTGTCTCCAGATATCTATGTGCCAGTGGTAATATTAGATTTAGCTTCTTGTGCAGTTTGTTAGTATACTTGGTGTAATGGATTATTGGTTCCTCCACCTGTTTCTTCACTGTATACATGGACTAAATCTGCTCAATTTGAATTATGTTGTTATAGAGGTTACAAGCCAACTCAGCATATGACAGCCTATACAACAAAATTATATGGAGATATTTTTAAAACTCTAAGTGTAATTTGGTGATGACTGAGGTATTTGATCCTTTAGTAATACCTATAGTGGTCTCCAAGTTTAGGTTACCTGGGAAGCACATTCTAAGATGGGGCTTTGGATTCAGAGAGTTACAGTATGCTCTCTGGGACAACATGTTGGAGAGTAAAAGAAACAGGATTGGGCAGAGAGATCCCTCAGGAACTTTGGAATTGGTTTGGCCTTTCAGAGTTGTCCTGAATTGAGGGGAGTCAAACCAGGCTTTTAATACTCTTTTGTCAACCAGTTATTGAATGTGAGAGGTTCCCTGGCAGGGGAGTGCCCATTGACATGGAAACTCTTTTCAGCCAAAGGTAAGTTCTGGAAAGGAACATAATTGAGAGCTGTTGGACATCAATGCTCAGAGCAGCTAGAAGAATGATGTTTCAGTTCTAGAGAAAGAGAGGAGGTTAAGGGCAGCAAACCACAGCATCCACTGCAAGATATATGACCTTATATATGTTTTTCATGTGCTTTGGGTAGTTTTTTAGGGGGTGCTTTTATTTTTTCAGAAAAATACCAGAATATTCTGCTTGATGTAGGATGTGCTGCTCTTGTGGGGGCAGTTACTATAGAAAATAGGCATGTCCAGAAAGGCTGCAAATATGAGTAAAAGTATTATGAATTTTACAAACCAAACTGCTTTCAAATCTAATAATTAAATTCTTAACAAAACAAAGGTCAAGTTTTATTATAATATCTATAAGTTTGGCAGTTACGAAGAAACTCCTAAGCAGAGTCAACAAAAATAGAATGAAAGACTATTACTGTTAAATTTTTCATATAATAATATACAACATGGAAAAATATTGAAATTTGTAACATTTCCTTACTGAATAATGAACAATAGCACTCTGAATTTATTCTTAGCTTCTTGCATGAAATTCTAGCTACCTAAGCTGTGTGCTTGGTTTATACATCTACTAGCACCTATTTTTATATTGTATGAGATAGTACACTTCATTTGGTTGATTTCTAGTTATAGTAAAAACAACTTGAGTATGTAACCACGTTCCTGGCTTATTTATAGTCATTAATTAATTTAACTACCCCTTCATTTCATAACTCTTTCTTTATTATCCTGTCAAGGGTTCAATTCATCTAACAAACACTTATGAAGACCCTATTCTAGGACTGACATTATGTTAGCTACTAAGGCTAAAATTATGAACAAGACACAGTCCCTGCTTTCAAGGGCTTCAGACTAGTGTATCTGATTTTTATGGTAAGCACCTTTATAGTACCTTCTGAATTGGATGGTGTGTTAGGCAGAACTTAAAAAATGGCCCTCCAGATTCTATGCTCACATGGTATCACTCCCATGATTAGGTTTCTGTCTCTCTCTCTGTGTCTCTCTGTCTGTCTCTCGCTATATATTCTCTCTATATAACCTCTATCTATCTATCTATCTATATCAGGATAGGGAAATTATCAGGATGGGCATAATCTAGTGACATGAGCCCTTTTAAAAGCAGATGGATTTATGCGGCTGGTAGCAAAACAGGAGGGCAGAGATTAAAAACACAAGAAAAACTTGATTTGTTGTTGTGAATTTGAAGATGGAGAACCCATGTACCGAAAATGCTGAGAGCTTTTAGTTGCTGAGTGAGGCTTCTGTCTGATAGCCAGCAAGAAAATAGGAATATCAGTCCTACAACCACAATAAACTGAATTCAGACAATTCTTGATGAACTCAGAAGTGGATTTTCCTCAAGAGCCTCCAAATAAGCACTTATTCCAGCCAGAACTTTGATTTGAAAATCCTCTACTCCATCATAGCAAGACGAACACTAGTAAAAATTCTCAAAATCAACTTTTTCAGAACTCAGGCAATTAACAAAAGACTTGCAACAATCTGAGGAATGTTTATTCAAGGTTAACAGCAGAATATCAGTAAGAAAAATGTTCTTTATTGCATTTTACCTTCCCCTGTTCCTACCCCATCTCCCCAGTTCCATGGTACTTTGCATACCAACAGCCTTCTATCATTTTGAAAACCAGCAGCCTAGGAGGCACTGGAGGAATCAGAGTGAGATTGAAGCTCTTTTAAGAGCCCGTTTTCAAGGAGTTGTTGTCATTTGACCTGTCTGGCAGTTCCCTGGAAAACTCCTAAGTCACAAGACTCCAATTTGACCTGGCTCAAATCTACACAATGTGAACAGTTTTTTCACTAAATATGTTTGTCAAAAACATTCAGTGGCAATTGTTTAATATCATATCTGCCCAAGATGGAAATAACAATTGGGGAAAACAAGAAGCTAACCAAAAAACTTAAAAGGAAAAGCTGGGAATGAGATATCCATAGAGGCTCTGAAAAGCTACAGCATATCCCTGGGAAAATAGAAGATGATAAATGCATGGAACTATGCACATGCTTAGGGCTGTGGACATACCTAGGATAGACCTCAGACTGTCCTAAAATCTCAAACCTGGCTAACTTTGAAGTTCTCTGCAAGCAGGAAGTGATGGCTGTGGCGTCTCTGCAAGCAGGAAGTGATGGCTGTGGTGGAGTTTTCATCTGGCACTAGAAATTAACCAAATGTTGCAGTAGTCTGGAGCAAATTTATTCAAGAAATATAGCTAAATCCCCAGGAGAACAATAATACTTAGCCTTGGAAGTGGTAAAGTTGCGTTCCAAAATGCACACAGAGATCATTAGCAAAGAATGGGAGATTTATTGGTTCCAGGCAATTAATGAAGTATCTGTCCAGTCACTAGTTGACTATTAAGGTATCTGAGTAATGATTTCAGTGGTAATACAAGATAAAAATAAAGAAATCTAGAATAAGTGCAGCAAGGTTACTAAACAGTTGAATAGTAAAATTGACAAACAGTAGCAACAGCAAAACCTGAGAAGGCAAAAATCTGATTTTCAGTGTTGCTACATTGTATTACGTAAAATGTACAGTTATTAACAAAAATTACAAGACATGCAAAAAAAAAAAAGCGTGACCTATACATAGGAAATACACCAGTCAATAAAAACTTTCCCAAAGGAAGTAGAGATATTGGACTTATTACATGAAAACCTTAAATCACCTATTTTAAATGTGTTCTAGGAACAAAAGGAAACTGTCTAAATAACTAAAAATGTGCAAACCATGCCTCTTTAAACAGAGAATATAAACAAATAGACATTATGAAATAAAAAGCCACACAAATTTTGAATTTGAAAATTATAATAACATATTCAAAATGCTAGGAAGATAATATAAATCAAGAATTCTGTATCTAAAGAAGTTACCTTTAAAAAAAAGAAAAGGGCTTCCCTGGTGGCGCAGTGGTTGAGAGTCCGCCTGCCGATGCAGGGAACAAGGGTTCGTGCCCTGGTCCGGGAAGATCCCACATGCCGCAGAGCGGCTGTGCCCGTGAGCCATGGCTGCTGAGCCTGCGCGTCCGGAGCCTGCACTCCTCAATGGGAGAGGCCACAACAGTGAGAGGCCCGCGTACCGCAAAAAAAAAAAAAAAAAGAAGAAAAATTAAGACATTCCCAAATAAACTAAAACTGAGAAAGTTTGTTGTTAGGGTATCTACCCTATACATGATACTAAAGGGAGTATTTCAGGCTGAAATGAAAGGATGCTAGATTGTAAAAGGAATCCACATAAAAGAAATAGAGTACCAGTACAGGTAATGAACTACATAGGTAAATATAAATGACAGTATTAATGCATTTTTAATACTTTTTTCTCTTATTTGATATAAAGGACATATACATATAGGAAAAATTATAAATCTGTGCTAATGAGAATATAAAGTATAAAAGTGTAACTTCTATGTCAATAATAGTACAAAGGAGGGTGGAGGAAACAGAACTATATTGGAGCAAAGATTTATATACTATTGAAATGACAACAGTATTTATCTAAATTAGATTGTTAGAAGATATGAATTGAAATCTCAAGGTAAACCACTAGAAAAATAACTCAACATGCAGTAAAATAAATGACAAAATAATTTAAAAGGTACAATAGAAATATAAATTTAACACAAAGGCAGTGATGGAGGATTACAGGTACAAAAAAGACGTGAGACAAACAGAAACATAGAAAAATGGCAGACAAATATTACTGTATAAGTAATAACATTAAATATAAATAGATTAAACTCTCCAATTAAAAAGTACAGATGGGCAGAATGGATAAAAGAAAAATTTACTGTGATCTAAATATATGGCTTATCAAGAAACACACTTTAGGGACTTCCCTGGTGGTCCAGTGGTAAAGAATCTGCCTTCCAATGCAGGGGATGCGGGTTCGATCCCTGGTCTGGGAACTAAGGTCCCACATGCCATGGGGCAACTAAGCCCACGTGCCACAACTATTGAGCTCACGCTCCTCAATGAGAGAGCCCGCGTGCCGCAAACTACAGATCCCACATGCCCTGGAGTCCGCACACTGCACCTAGAGAGAAGACTGAGTGCTGCAACAAAGAGACCACATGCCTTAACGGAAGATTGCATATGCATGCCTCATTGAAGATCCCGTGTGCTGCAACTAAGACCCGATGCACGCAAAACAATAAGGAAAATAAATAAATAGAATAAATATTAAAAAGCACTTTAAATTGAAAGACACAAATAGGTTGAAAGTAAAATGGTGGGTGAATTTACCATGCAGAAACTCACAGTAAGAGAGCTATAGTGTCTAACCTAATATCAAACAAAAAATCTTTAAGACAAAAATTGGTATAAGTGGTCAACCCATCAAGAAGATATAACAATGATAAACATATATCCATTTAATACCAGAGCTTTAAAATACGCAAAGCAAAAACTGGCAGAATTAAAAGGAGAAATAAACAATTCAACAATAATAGTTGGAGGTGTCAATAAGCCAATTTCAATAATGTACACAACAACTAAGTCAATGATCAAGGAGGAAATAGAAGATTTCAAAAACATAAAAAAATAGACCTAACTTCTGTTTTTTCATTCCACATATAGTGAGCTTGGGGTTGCTACTCAATCCTAACAACAAGCAAAAAGCTGAGAAGACTGAAAAGTTAACTCTTCTTAGATCCATAAGAAGGGGGAGGACACAGGGCAAACCACTGACCCCCAA